>NC_133326.1:636648417-636954917 GCF_042186555.1 Aquarana catesbeiana
TTCTGATGGAAAATGTGTGATAGGATCTTGTCGAAAATTCCGACCGTGTGTGGGCTCCATCACACATTTTCCATAGGAATTTCCGACACACAAAGTTTGAAAGCAGGTTATAAAATTTTCCGACAAAATCCGTTGTCGGAAATTCTGATCGTGTGTACACAATTCCGATGCACAAAGTGCCACGCATGCTTGGAATCAAGCAGAAGAGCAGCACTGGCTATTGAATTTCATTTTTCTCGGCTCATCATACGTGTTGTATGTCACTGCGTTCTTGATGTTCGGAATTTCCGACCAACTTTGTGTGACCGTGTGTATGCAAGACAAGTTTGAGCCAACATCTGTCGGATTAAAACCCATGGATTTTGTTGTCGGAAAATACTATCGTGTGTACAGGGCATAACTGTTGAGACTGAGTTAGTTGCTGGCTGCAGAAAGAGGGAGTACCAGCGGCCGGGTGCCCTAGGCGGCTGCCTAGTTTGCCTAGTGGTAAAGCCGGCCCTGTGGCAATCCCTTACCTATTAGCCCAGAAAATGACCATTACTGTTTTTAACATTCAGCTCCCATTGACTTGATTAGGATTTGGACTTGATACCCAAACTTTAGTCATGTTCACCCAGCCCTGCTCAAAACAAACCGAGGTATGTTCACCTCAGCTCTAGTCATTTGGACCATTGATCCTGCAAGGAAATTTGAACTTGGACATTTGATGTAATTTGTAAACATTTTTTTTTTTACTATGAAATTTTAATGTAACATTTAGAAAGTGTATTAGGAAACAGTCAAACCTTGGTTCCTAGGAACTGCAGACAGCAAGCAAAATATTACCCAATATGTAACGACACTGTTCTTCCTCATTTCTGATGCACAGCAGTTTGCCTTCAGCATCACTCCTGAGAGCTGTGATGAGCAAAAACAAATGTGTGAAATATTCTTTCTAGGACTGACATATTCATTAGATTAAAGGCAATAACAAGTTGAACTCGAGAGAAAAATAAAAGACACAAATTGATGCAGCTCTGTGTTCATGAATAAACCCTTAAATGTGTTTTTTTAGGTAGCTGAACTTTACTTGGTATCAGTCAGGGGGACAGAGAAGCAGCACAAGGAGCCAATCATGTGTGCTGGCGTGGAAGCAGCAAGCTGATACTAGAGAGAAGAGCGACAGAAAGAGTAGCTGCTGCTTCTCCTTTAACTGTCCAGCCACAGGCTAGGGGAGGGTCAATTTCTTCCTTTATATCCCTTGGAGACCGCATGGATCCCCCAATGTGTGTAGTGAGCAGTACTGGTCTATGTAGTAATAGGTTCAGGAAGCAGTGATGGCAGAAAACCAGATGACCCCTGACAAGGCTTCAGGCCTAACTGGTGTGCATCATTTTCTGTGCAAGAAAAGAAAATAACACTGCACGTTTTCATAGTTTGAATCAAGCAGGTACCCACTACCCAAACGTAACCCCTAAAAACAAGTTAATTGATTATTCAAACTGGCAAATCACTAGGTCATAGGCAAATCTAACACTGCCACAAGTTTGACCTTGCGCCAATTTGCAGATGCCTGTACGCACATTAGGCTCACACACATTTTTTATTAGTAACATTAGCAGCATTTGGTGCCAACAAAGTTTTGATAGATTCACAACTCATTGTGCAAAACAGCAGCTTATTATCAATTCATCTTTTTACTCATATCTCCCACCCCCTTACCCTAATGTGGAGCCGGGCTGCTGTCTAAATTCTTTTTTTTCCTATCCTACCTCCACCTAACAACTGTTCTTTTATTTTTTTCATCAGCTCATCCCCCACAGTTATTACCTTTAGTATTACATACCCCTCCCTCTTATATTGTGAGCTCTAAGGAGCAGGGCCCTCTTATTCCCCTTGTACTGAATTGTATTGTAATACTTACCTTAGAATGAGGCGTCGGCATCTGATCCCAGTCCATGCCGAGGGATCTGACATATTCCCTGTGCGTTTCTTCCAGGTTCGCGGCCCCTTCACTGTGAGTGGCCGCAGCCGTGATTATGTCTTCTTCCCGGCAACGTCCGGTAGCATCTGCCGGACCTTCAGCCGGGCCTTCACAGAGCATGCGCCAGCAGCTGCATGCAAAGGGAATATCTCCTAAACCGTAAAGGTTTAGGAGATATTCATTTTACCTACAGGTAATCCTTATTATAGGCTTAACTGTAGGTAAAAATATAAAAAAAGGGTATACAACCACTTTAATGCATTCTATGCATCAAGGCACAAAAGCTTCCAGTTACTGTTCCTCCCTCCGTACCTAAATATTTACCTGAGTCCTACAATGAGCCAGCCCTGTTCCCATCTGCAGATCTTATATCCCCTCTCACAGTCTCTCACAAACATGGGTGAAAACAGGAGGAGCCATTGGCTTCCTCTGCTGTCAGTCAATTCCTGTGAGGAGGGCTAATAGGAAGTGACTTCCTATGGTGGCACAGGGAGAAGAGGAGATTCAGGGCCCCTCTGTGCAATACCCTTGCACAGAGCAGGTAAGTATAACATCTTTTTAATTTAATAAAGCAAGTTAGACTTTACAACCTCTTTAACCACTTCAATACCAAGCACTTTCCCCCCTTCCTGCCCAAAACAATTTATAGCTTGCAGCGCTATCGCACTTTCAATGACAATTGCGCGGTCATACAACCCTGTACCCAAACTACATTTTTATCATTTTCGTCCCACATATAGAGCTTTCTTCTGGTGGTATTTGATGACCACTGGGGTTTTTATTTTTTGCTAAACAAACAAATTTTCTGTTATAAAATTTTGTTTTCTCCTTCACTGAGTTCCCCCTCACGACAGCAATAAAATAATTTTCTTTATTGGCAATTGAGGGACACAGGAATCCTGAAACAGTTGAGTTATATTGCTGCCTACGAGAGGTTTGGACACTGGCAAACAGAACAAAAGTTGAAGGCCAGCCCCATATAATCCAGCCTCTACACATAATGCCTCCATTTTTTGCTGGTATCCTAGAAGGTTGGAAGCCTTTCCCTCAGCTTCGCTATGGAAAAGTCTAACTATATTTTTGCTTTTTATTTTAATTTTATTTTTCTCTAATCAAAATACTCAGTACACTTTAGGTATTTTTTGCTTCGGTAACTTAAAGTGGATGTAAACCCAATTCATGATATGTGAGCTGGGCACAGATATCTGCAGTGTTTTCTTATCTCTCTTCAAAGCACTAAGTCCCGTGGCTTTCTCCTGCTCCGTTCTTCTTTTATCAGCATGATAACTTCTGACAAGTTCTCCAACACATGTGATAAAACCAGGCTGAATTTTGTGTCAAGGAGGGTGCTATTAATAGATTAGCAGAAAGCTGCTTTAGTCACAGGGCAGCTCTGAAAGTCTCTGCCTATCTGGAGGAGGGTGTGTGCCTTTCCTCCAATCAGCTGTCTCCCAGTGTAATCCAAGACTTTTCTCACAGTGCAGAATGAGGAAGTGAAAATTCTAACATGTTGTGCACTTTCTAAACAGTATCAGGAACAATGGCATCCCTGGGGGGGGGGGGGGGCAGAGGGGGGTCTGACCCCCCCAACATTATGCTGTGCCCCACCATGTGCCCCCCCCCCCCAATTAAAAAAAACATTTTTTTTTCATTTTTTTTACAAAAAGGCAATGTCTAAGAGGAAGAGCGTTCCCAGTCAGCTCCTGCAGGTGATTCCTCCCCCCTCCCTCTGCTTGCTGACACTGCATAATGCGAGCGCTCACACAACCACGGCCGCCCCATCTGCTCCTTCCCCTGCATCCTCATTGGCAGGGAGAAGAGCGAATTGCAGGAAGGACTCCACCAGGACTCTCAGTTACTGAAAAAACAGACTGATTTCTCCCGTCCTTAGGACAGGAGAACTAGCCTGTAAATTCCAAGAGATGCCAGACCAGAGCTGTCAATAGCAGGGGTACAGGACAGCAAGAGGAGGCTGGGGAACCCCACAGTGGCAGAACACCAAGGCCCGGTGTCAAGACAACCTTTGCAGCCCTGATAGTTCTCCCACTGCTTTGGACCCTTATATTTTCTTGGTATGCTGGTGACATATATCTCTTGTTTTCTGCCACCCTGGGGGGGAGGACCCAATACAGTAGGAAGGGAGCTCACTGCAGAACATGTGAAAGGGCCATTGTGGGATCGTAGTAAAGGGCTCCAGGATATATATATATATATATATATATATATATATATATAATTGCATTTTATAGTTGCCCCCCCTATTTTTGTCCCTGTCCCTCCATGCGCCCCCCCAAAATATGAAAGCTGGAGATGCCCATGCTCAGGAACAGATTTGGGGGTCCTCCCCAGACCCTGCTGAACTGGAAAACTGTGTGACTAGCCTTAAACTGGAGCTTTGGGTATTGGGCTCTGAATTGTGGTGCTTTCCAGACCTTTGTATACTTTATTAGTTAGCTGCAGATTGGTCTCCAGATCCAGAGCCAATGCACAGTCTCTATTGTGACCTTGCTTTGGAAAATTCATTATTTGAGCACATGCCCTCAATATGGGGCCCCCCTTACAAAGCATCTTGTCCACAAATTGACAAGGACAATAGCTTCTTCACCGCAACTCTGGCTAGTGATTGTGGAGGTCTACGGGTGGGGTCTTATTAGAATCTGGAAAATATCCCAGATACTGCCCCTGTAAGTGAATGAATATGGGCTACATACCCCTACTCATTCACCAAAATTATCACCCAAAAATAAAGAAAACTGGAAGTCCTTTATTAAAGAAAAAAAAATCCCCCAAAAAAGTTCTTCGTAAATTTACTGTCAGTCACAATGCTATTATCAGCTATATAAAGGAAGAGGCAGGGATAGTGGTGAAATCATTGCCCAAACAGGAACAGGTTATTGCCCAAAAATTGCCATATTGTCATATTTAGTTAATGATGTAACCACTCCATTCCCTGCCCATTTGCCTACGTGGGTGCATGGGCTAGGTGACGTCAGTGGTTGACAAATGCATGGCAGGTTCAAGCACCAGCTGCAGTGTTAGCAACCATTGACAGACAATGGTTGTCATGTTTGTTAATGCTGAATGCCCTAAATAATCCACACACTGAGCTCACCCTCAAATGAGGGGCTCGGTTTTTGCTATTTACCAGTGTCCAAACCTCTTGTAGGTGGCAGTAAAACCCAACTGTTTCAGAATGTTTGTGTTCCTCAATGGACTTCAAGAAAAAGATCTTATGATAAATACAAATACCTTATTTTAAGTGGAGAATGTTTAGAACCACTGTCAGTTTTTTTGTAGCAGTCTATGTTGAAAGGATTTCTATATTTCCTGTTCCAATACGAGACACAAAATGTTTCCAACAACAACAAGAATGGTAGCAAAAACTTTGCAGTGATTTAAACTCATCCTCACTCTATCCTAAACAAAAAGTTTAACCATTTGGGACTTTTTTTTAAGTTTTCACACACAATAAAATCAGATTTTTTTTTCTAGAAAATGTCTTAGATGTTTTCTAAAAGTAGAAGCATTGGAAAATAAAATGGTGGCTGCTGCAATTTTTTTATGTCAAATAATATTTGTACCCCCATATATATAAAATGCAAATTTTCAAGAAAAAATACACTAAAATAAATCTTGGTGCACCCAAACACAGTGTAATACTCTGTTTTGTAAAATATAAAAGGTGATGTTGCATCAAGTAAATAGATACCAAGTGTGTCAAGACTCAAAATTGCAAGCACCTAAGAAATGGCAACAAACTACAGTGGCCCTAGATTTATTGATTTTACTCTGACATTCATAGTGTTAGCTTAGATGTGTGATGCAATCATGGGGATGAATTTACATTTTTTTAATTATTTTTATTTAATTTAATAAAATTTATTTTTGACACTTTTTTATTTTATTTTATTTCATTGCTAAGACAAATTGACTAACAAACCCCCATGTGATAACTTTTCGCAGGTGAAAAGTACTCTATGAAGACATCAGGGATATATTAGATCCCCCGCCAATGTGTCCGCTGCCTCCTAAGACATCTAATCAAGTACAGAATGCCAACAGCACCTGGCAAAGGAGGTGACTTGCAGGCAGTCATATAACATGGAGTTGTAGTAAAAAAAACTCCACACTGATGATCTGATGACCGCTCCATATCCTGTCCCGACTCCACTGGTACCCCCTCCTTACCCTAGGCAAAATCTCCCTAACCATTGGGTTCCTGTCCCTTTCCTAACCACATTCAAAATGCTGTAGGGAGTCAGTGGTTTTGTAAGCACTGTCCTCACTAAAGATGACCACGGAGACATCTGAGGTAGCAGAGTCCAGTCAGACAGCTGCTCAACTGATGGCCTACAGAGGCCTAGGGAGAGGAACTCTTGTCCTCCATTTTCCCTGCATGGTGAAAAAAGAGGGGATAGTAGCAGGACTTTGCGTGAGACATGTCAATGAATATAAGGACTAATTATTCAGAATCAAAAGAGATTGACCAGAAATAAGTATTACATCTATAGTTCGTAAAATACTGTAATATCCCTAAATGTGCGTATAGCCTGGGATACCATAATCCCAAAAGTTTTTTGAGATGTGAATGGTACAAAGTAGTCTAATAAAATTATCGTAAGACATACTTCATAAGATACATCATACAACATAATTAGGCATATACAGACAGTAAGACAGTGGACATAATTCATGTAATAGATGCAATTACAGAAAAAGAAATATTATTCTTATATAATGAAACAATATGTGCATCCATAAGTTGGTAACTCAATGCGTTTCTTGGCTTTCTACCAATCATCAGGAGTCAGATGCAAATTAACTAAAAAATTAAAACAATGAAACATCTATTAGTATATAATCAGTTATGGATAAGTAGAAAGTAAGTACAAAAGAAACGTATGTTTCAATAATACTCACATGCAATTCATTGGTCAATGACAACCAATGTGCTGGGATATGTAAGTGGTCTGGGTCAACAAATTCTCACCCGGGGTTGAGGCAGAGCACATACCCCCCAACCCCCGGGCCACAGCTGTCATAAGGACCGTAGCACCCCAATATGTAAACACCACCAGGCGGGAAGGATGCAACCAAGCCGCTGAGCACAGGATGGTATGTAAGAAAGGAGGAAAACTGTGTGAGAGTGAGAGGGAAAGGGGGTAAAGGTGGATTGTTTCATTATATAAGAATAATATTTCTTTTTTTGTAATTGCATCTATTACATGAATTATGTCCACTGTCTTACTGTCTGTATATGCCTAATTACGTTGTATGATGTATCTTATGAAGTATTTCTTACGATAATTTTATTAAACTACTTTGTACCATTCACATCTCGAAAATCTTTTGGGATTATGGTATCCCAGGCTATACGCACATTTATGGATATTACAGTATTTTACGAACTATAGATGTAATACTTGTTTCTGGTCAATCTCTTTTGATTCTGAATAATTAGTCCTTATATTCATTGACATGTCTCACGCAAAGTCCCGCTACTATCCCCTCTTTTTTCGCTTTAACTTACTGGGATGGAGACATGTCAATGCATTTATTGGTGTGGACAGGTCACAACTTCATTAATTTCCCTGCATGGTGGTGCTGTCAGTGTCACCTATGCAGGGAGGCAAAACTACACCTGCCTACAAGCTAATTACCGACTTTTAAGTGACACCAAGATCATGGCTGCAGCTACAGCCATATAACCAATTGCTGACAGTTCATATACAGTGTGTGTGAGAAAAAAAAATTATATATATATATATATATATATATATATATATATATATATATAGTATTTACAGTAAAAGGTGGTTAGAAAGTGGTTAAATTGATGCTCAATTTTAAATGCAATACAGATCTGGGTGATATCTGCATACATTATCTGTTGCCATCAGCTTTTGTTTGAATATGTTTTATTCATTTTTAAAATGGGGAACAAGTTGGCATGCAAATTTTACAAAAGAACATGATAATCAAATAGTGAAGTGGTACAGAAATCCCACATAAACAGGTTACAGTATTAGTTCAAATAAAGGGTTCCAGTAAACCGTGTCCTATTCTCTCATAGTTAAAGGATAAGTCCACCCTAACACTAAAATCTCTACATCTACAGACATCCACAATATAGGACTAACCTATATAGCCCTGTAAAGAAGAAATCAGTATACATACCTTTTTTGAAGCTGCCCTGATCCCACACTGAGCTGTCAGCAGCGGCTTCTCTGTGAAAGTATGTCACCCATAGTAAGTCTATGGGTGACATCCCTTCCCATTCATTTCACAGCCATTGTCAGCTGTGTCCTCTGCAGAGCTTCCTCCGCTGGAGACCGGATCGGCTTCAAAAAAGGTATGTATACTGATTTTTCCTTTACCGGGTTAGATAGCTTAATCTTAGATTGTGGATGTCTGTAGATGTAGAGATTTTAGTGTTAGGGTAGACTTCCCCTTTAAAGCACTGTGCATAAGAAACAATTCTGTTTTCATGATTTGTTTGCATTTTTTCTTGCTGCTGCTAATCTCCTTTAGACATTTTAGCCACTTCCTGGCTACATGCACATTACTCTAAATCAGACCTTTAATGTTTATAACAGTGGACAATGGCATTGCAATATCTGTCAGCGTGGCTTCTTGTAATCTCCACTAGGAGCTGGTCGACAGGTTGACAATACAGAAGCACAACTGAGAGTCAGGGTCAGAATATTGAATGTAAAAATGTTCATTTGGTTAGGGTTCTAAGCTGTAATTCCTTGGCAGCACAGGCCAGGGAAGCAGCTGATCAAGCAGGATCTGTACTTGAACAGCTTCAGTGGGGTCCATATGTGACTTTAGGGGTCTAATAGTCCCTTGATGTCTCCTTAAAGAGCAACCTTCATGTCTACTATGTTGATTGTAAAAGAGTTGAGTGTAAAAAAGTTTAAAAATCAAAGTAGCAAATAATAAATAACACACAAATCAAAAGAATAATAAAACATTTTTTTAAAGCCCCCTTTAACCCACATACAGGCATATATGAATGTAAACAGATGTGCCGCTCAGTGTATGTCGTCCCTCTCCACCAATCCCTACACTGGATTTCAATCGCCCATTAAATTAAATTAAAAATACTAACAACATACATAGCCATTCACAACTCTGTCCCCAGCTACATTACTAATCTTGTCTCCAAATATCACCCAAACTGTCCTCTCCGTTCCTCTCAAAACCTCCTGCTCTCAAGCTCCCTTGTCTCTCATACTCGTCTCCAGGTCTTCTCCAGAGCCTCTCCCATCTTGTGGGACTCTCTACCTCAATCTGTCCCGCTATCTTCTTCTCTGGCTGCCTTTAGGTGATCCCTGAAAACACATCTCTTCAGAGAAGCCTACCACGCCTACCTATCTTACAGCCTTTTGTACCACTTTCCCCACAATATTAGATTGTAAGCTCTTATGAGTAAGGCCCTCTTAACCCTATTTTATTTTATTTTATTGTAACTGCACTGTCTCCCTTTTATATTGTAAAGCGCTGCCTAAACTGTTGGCGCTATATAAATCCTGAATAATAATATATCGTGCCAGTGTCAGCTGGTGCTCCATTTTTTGGTGAGGTGGCAAACAAAAGAACTTAAAATAATAATTTGCTATTGTCACACAACTGGGTGGGCTCAGGGAGCAGTGCTCTGCGCCTCGAGCCCAACCTTTTTTGAAGCCAATTAGAGCCTCTGGCTCTAATCATGTGCTTAAAAGAAAAAAAAAACCCAGTGAAATCCATGCATCCAGCACCCTGCATGTAGATTAGGGGCCAGGCGCATGAATTAGGCGGGCGGCACCCCTGCTCCCCTAATGGAGCAGCCGCCACTGATCAGGACACCTTCGTATAAAACTGCCAACTGCACAACAAATGTTGGGCATTGCCATGAATGTCAGAGTGCAAGCAATACACCTAATGCCGCGTACACACGGTCGGACTTTTCGGCTACAAAAGTCAGACGGACGCCGACGGACCAAGTCCGGCGGACAATCCGATCGTGTGTGGGCTTCCCCGGACTTTCAGCGGACTTTTCCAGCCACAAATCTGACGGACCCAGAAATCCGCTCGTCTGTATGTTAGTCCGACAGACAAAAACCCACGCTAGGGCAGCTATTGGCTACTGGCTATCAACTTCCTCATTTTAGTCCGGTGTACGTCATCGCGTACGAATCCATCTGACTTTTTTGTGATCGTGTGTAGGCAAGTCCGGTCGTTAGAAAGTCTGTTGAAAGTCCGCCAAAAGTCCGTCGAAAGTCTGTCGAAAGTCTGTCGGACGGGCTGTCGGACTTTTGTAGCTGAAAAGTCCGACCGTGTGTATGCGGCCTAAGGCCATCATTCACTGTTTACTAAACTGATAACCTGCAAAGGCTTTGAAGCTTTTTTTGGTATCTATTTACTTGATGCAACTTCATCTTTTAGGATTTTAGGGTCTTTAGGATTCTTTCAAATGGCATCATTGGTTCAGTCACATTTTTGGCTAAGAAAAAAATAATGAATACTGATGCAGTTTAGATCCATGTACATCAGTTTGCACATCTGTCTCTCGTTCAGTTCAGTTTACATCAGATTACATTTTGCATTCATTTTGTTTTTTCTTAATTGCTGAAGAAGCTAATTATAGTTGAAATATAGGTGAAAAAAGTATAAACAAAAAATATGTTTCACAGACGTGAAGGGACCTGATGTAAATAAACAACATCCATTCACATCCATTCAGATCCATCTAAAAGGAGGATTGAAAACAGGCAGGTACTGTAAGTTTATTGTATTGCAGAAAACACATTGCATGTTTCTTCTGCAATAAAGAGCCTGTTTGCCTTTTTTTTTTTTTTTTTTAACCACAATCAAATTATAGTCTTCCTAAACCTCAAATATAAATCAAATATCTAGAATGTATTTGTTGTGACAGCACTAGAAGGTGAACTTTAGATTTATTGAATTTCTCATTAAAAAAAATGTAATCTACAGCATATTGGAGTTCCAGTCATCATCCATTGTATATAGATATTAGTCTAATCATAAGTCATAAATTAACAGGAAAACCACAGTAGCTACTGCAGCCACATGAATACTACATTTCAGAAATATCTCCAGTATATTGTAAGCTACATCAAAAAAAAAAAAAAATTCACCTAGGAAAAAAGTGTCAAAAAAAAAAACACACTACACTGGTTTTTAAAGTAATTTATTAGGCAGCTCCGGGGGTCTTCTTCCGACTTTGGGGGTCTTCTTCTGACTTCTCTGCTCTCTCCGACCTCTTCTCCCGGTGTCCGGTTCTTCTGCCGGGCTTCTCCGCTATCTTCTGCTCTTTGGCGGCTCTTTTGCTAGCGGTGGCCCGGTCTTCTCCGTCCTCTCGTTTCCTCTTCTCTTCTTCCGATGTTGACACGACGCTCTCTCCCGCTGTAATGATGTGTGCAAGGTGCGCGGTGACTTATATAGGCATGGGGCGTGGTCACTGGCTGATGTCACCCGGTGACCCCGTCCCCTTATGACGTCACCACCCATCATGCCACGGCCCGTGATGTCATAAGGGGGTGGGGTCACCAGACACCGGGAGAAGAGGCCGGAGAGCGGGAGAAGAACCGTACACCGGGAGAAGAGGCCAGAGAGAACGGAGAAGTCGGAAGAAGACCCCTGAAGTCGGAAGAAGACCCCCGGAGCTGCTTAATAAATTACTTCAAAAACCTGTCTAGTGTGCTTTTTTTATTGACACTTGTTTCCTAGGTGAATGGGTAGGGGTACGATGTACCCCATACTCATTTACATAGGGTGGGGGGCCGGGATCTGGGGGCCCCCTTATTAAAGGGGGCTCCCGGATTCCGATAAGCCCCCCCCCAGCAGACCCCGACAACCAACGGCCAGGGTTGTCGGGAAGAGGCCCTTGTTCTCATCAACATGGGGACAAGGTGCTTTGGGGTGGGGGGGCCCCATGTTGACCTTAGTCGCCTCAAGTCACGCTACATGAAAAAATCAATGTAAGTGAATGGATCCATCTTAATCCACACTACTGCAGTCGCTCCGACTTCAGAAAAGGTTCCTGTACTACTTCAATCCGACTAGAAGGCGACTTGTACCCATTGATTTCAATGAAAGTTGCCTCCAAGTCTGTTCACCGTTCATACCGAGGCAACTTTACAGGAAGCAGAAAGGAAACAGAAAGTAATTTCCTCCACTAAACAGCCAGCCCCCTCCTTCTCACACACAGCGGATAAGCTCTGATTGGCCACTTGTAAAGTTCCCTGTCCTGGAGGCGACTTCAAGTTGTGTTGTAAGTTGCCCCAAGTTGCGCTGTGATTCATACTCAAGTCGTGTCCAAGTTGCTTCCCAAAGTCGCGCTGGAAGTTGTGTTGCCCCTGTGTGAATGGGCTCTAAGTGTGACATGTTTGTTATTAAAAAAAAAACAAAAAAAAAAACAAGCCTTTACAATCACTAAGTCAACTCGATTTAAATCATAATTTTTAAAAAGCAGCTGTCATCTCTGTCCCGCAGCCGCTCCTCCTCCGAATCACTGTTCACTTTATTGGGAAGGCTGGTGATGCGGCACTGACACAACAAGTTGAGGGACGTGGCGGCAGCAGATGAGTGGATGCCCGCTAACAGGCGCCGCCATGATGGATCTGAAATGACAGGTGCTCTTTAAATGCAAGGACTCATTCTTGCTGGTAGTTAGAATCTTTAATATTTGCAAACAAAATGAAGGTTTCCTTTTTCTAATAATAAGCTGTCAGGTTAGTAAAACAGCAATATCAGAACCAATTTTAGGTTATTAGATTAATCACACATAGTTGGATAACTACTCAAATTATTTGATTTAATTAAAGCAATAGCATTGCCAGTGCATGTTATCTCAGCTTGCAGAGCTTGGATTCATCAAATAAGTTTAGCAAAAATGTAAATATTGCAGAATATACAGCCTCGTGCTACATAACTAAGCTCCATTTCATGCTGAATAAACAAAATTATTAATGTATCATAAATAGAAAACTAGATTTAGATAGATTTCTACTCCAAAAGTATTTTAATAAAATAAATGTGATAAAAATCCCAAAAATTTGATTTAAATTTTAAAAAATCTGATTTTTTTTTTCCAACCCTGCTCTCAAGGTATTAAAAATCAATTCTACCTTTAACCACTTCAGCCATGGAAGCATTTATCCCCTTAATGACCAGGCCATTTTTTGTGATATGGCACTGCGTTAATTTAACTGACAATTGCGTGGTCATGCAATGCCGTACCCAAACAAAATTGATGTCCTTTTTTTTCCCACAAATAAAGCTTTCTTTTGGTGGTATTTGATCACCTCTGTAGTTTTTATTTTTTGCGCTATAAACAAAAAAAGAGCAACCACTTTGAAAAATAAATAATATTTTTTACTTTCTGCTATAAAACATATCCAATAAAAATATTTAAAAGAATCAAATTTCTTCATTAATTTAGGCCAATTTGTATTCTGCTACATATTTTTGGCTGATTGGCCCCCGCTGTGTCCAATCACAGCGGGAGTGGGTTGTCAGGGGTGCGCGCCCCAGACCAGGAAGCGTGAACAATGTACAGGTACATTGTTTTGCACAACCGGGCAGCCCTGCCGCAGTATATGTGCGGTGGGGGGTCCGGAAGTAGTTAAAGAGAAATGATCACCAGTGGACATCCATATTAATCTGAATCTCACCCCTCAAAGGCTGAATTCACACTTTTTTGTACGCACACATATCGGTATGGCCCATATAATTCCTATTTCCCTTTACCTTACATTTTACACTAAGCTGCAGTGCATATGTGAATCAGCCATGTGGTGCAAAATAAAATGTCTACTTATATTGTAATTTCATGCAGCAAAATGCATGAGTTTTGCTGCATGAAAATGGACACATATGAATAAGCCCTGATATTTCTGCTTTACTTCTCAAACATCACTTGTTTTTATTACTTTTTTATTACTAATTACATTTAGGCCTAATTTACAAGGGTGCAAAGGCCCACGTATTGTGAATGAGGCATTTGTTTACACATCTGCCTAAAGCTGCATGAAGGCAGCCTATGCTAGTGTATGGAAATGCAGCCGCTGTATGGACAAAGACATACATCCATGTTTGACAGTGCAGTCTTCGGGGTTTGGAACATTAGCCAGCCACTTGTAAAAGTAAACAGTCTCTATTTTTCTTACAAAAAACAGGAAAACAAAAACAGCTTTCTTCAGCAAATCAAAAAAGAACAGTCCATATACAGCAAACAGCACAATGGCTCACCACCAGGATACTAGTCACACACCAGGGTTTAAAGTCCCCCCCTACTTTGGGGTCCAGGAAAGGACCACAGGAGTCTAGGTAGTGTCTTAGTATTTAGCAACTGTGTCCTCTTCCACTCAATACCTCACAGACACCTGCTGTCACAGATACCTGTTTCCTGGTGCTTTCAGTAGTCTCCCACAGGTGAGTTAACCCTTTCAAGACCAAAGACCGTAATCAGGGCTGGAGGCTCTTTCCCATAGAAAAATCTCTTTAAGCCTCGGAATTCCTGGTCCCCTTTAAGGACTTGACAATCCTGGAGATTCTGTAAGGTAGTTTTCCCCTTTTGCTGGATCACCCCAGAACCCCGCATAATTAAGAATCCCTCAGTACGCCAACCATACTTTTCTTTCATCCCCCAAGGGACCACAAACCACATAGTGGGGACACGTCTCCCATCCAAGACCCATCCCTGGCATCCTGTACAACAGGTATCCAGGGACGGGAGCACAGCACTGAATGCAGACAGTCTGACTGACAAACTTGGATGTGCCCCATTTACTAACATAGCATGCCTGCATGCAGTTTCAGGTGGCTCCAGACTGTAGTAGCTCTATCTACTACAGTGAATGTCAGCTTCCCTAACTGGCTCACAGGTATAAAATATGCATACGTGTAGGAAGGAGCAGTCTATTTTCTTCACTGCAGGTGGGGCTCAACCACAGTGGCATTGCAGAGGGAGAGGGAGTCAAGAGGAAAATTGTTCCTATAGAAACCATAGGGTTTCCTGGGACACTGGGGAAGCTGTTTGATGCTGCCACCTCATGTGACTATGGTGTCCATCTTGGGTCAGGCAGAGTCTTTTTAAAACCCTGGCACTCAGGCTTGGTGCGCATTTCATGTGTTGGTAGTGTAGGGTCAGGTCACCCACTGTCAGGGACAATATTAGTGGTAGGGAGAGGTTCCAGATGAGTAGGGAAGGACCAAGGTCACTCTTACCTTCCAGGAAACCTCCCCATTTGGGCACTGCCTTGCCATCCCTCGAGACAGAGGCTGTCAGTACATTCAAGAGCTGCTGCTACACTGTTCACTCCAACAATCTGTGAGTGTTCCCAGTTGGGTTGACTTCCCACTGGGTAGTTGTACTGGTTTGAACTACATTTAAAATACAGTTCTGTTACTGCATCTGGACTCTGAGTGTTTACTGCCACCATAGAATGCTTTACCTCCCCACATAACTCTCAGCACCATGATTTGCTAAATTGCTCACAGCTTTCATCTGAGAGTCTGCTCGAAACAGCTACAGTGGGCTTTCATCACCAATATTACAAATCCTCTGGAAAGTTTTTCTTTTCATTCCCATCACGTTGAATTTTTTTCTCTGGTGGCCACCTTAAAATTTTGCTACTGTGTATATATATATATATATATATATATATATATATTTTTTTTTTTTTTTTTTATTTAAGAATGTATGCATGCATTTACACTCTAATACTAAAAGTCAAATGGGTGGAGCAGGGCAACAGGTTGTTTTTAACTATGTATGTTTATATGTTGTTATGGAGTAATTTTTGAACTATATGATATAAAGATTTTGATTATATTTCAACAATTGGGAGCTGTTGTATATTTAAGAGGCGAACAGATAGTATGTTCTACATAGTAGTAGCAACTAGTTATTTTCTCCGTTATATTTGGATGAGTATGGTGATCGGTAGAGTCCATATCCATAGTGTTCTTGGGTTTTTTTTGCACTTTTTTTTGCATACTTTGTCCATGCTGAATCAATGTAAGTATGCAGTAATGATCATATCATGGATTTGTGCTTTAAAATGCAGTTCTTTAGCTCTAGTCAAATAGCTTTGCTCGGCTAAGATAATGTTGTCAAACTACTGTAGGCAGGAGGAATCATTTTGTAGCATGTTGTCATTCCAATGCTACGCTCTCTATAAATTGACAATGCTTCTACAGTAAGGTTGACTATGTTGCTATTCAATAGATACAGTGGAGGAGTGAATGTAGCCACCCTAAGACGGGAAAGGTGGGATAATCATGTATATATTTTGGAGCCAGAACTCGACCAAAAACTTGTGGTAAAAATAACTTTAATTGCAACTAAGGTAAAAATCCATTTATGTAGCACCACTAACACATTTCAGCTTAAAGAAGGCTTAGACATAGCCATAGGCAGAAAAAAGTGATTGGCTGCTAGGCCTAGGCATGTCTCAGGAGAGCAAGTCACATGCTTCCCCCATACCTGAAATTGCCAGCTTTTCCCAGAAGCAAGGAACAGTAAACAAGTGCAAGTAAAGTGGGTACAAGAGGCTCAGGGTTTGCCCTTTGTAAAAACCCCATCAGTTTCCTCTGCATGTCTCTTTAACTTCCACAATTAGTGCTGGTTCACACAGGGGTGACTTGTCAGGCGACTTAGCTGCCTGACAAGTCGCGATCCGTTCTGTACTATGGAACCATTCTAATAGGAACGACTCAAGTTGCTCTGACTTAGAAAAAAGTTCCTGTACTACTTTGGGACGACTTCAGGGTGACTTGCATTGACTTCTATACAGAAGTCATTTTGCAAGCTGCCGCTGAAGCCGTGTGCAAATCGCCTTGCAAAATCGCGCTGCAAGCCAGGCTGCCCCTGTGTGAACCGGCACTTACTGTTAATGTTTTGTTTTCTGAAGAATATGTGGTCATCTGAGAGCATGAATCATTTTAGAATCATGTTGTGACATTGTTATTTATGAAAAGGTTTCAAAATGTTAACTATAAAAAGGCTTTCATAAGATCATATCAAAAAGAAACCTCTAAATGATGAAACCATTTTTAGAGAGTTTCAGTGTAGCAGTTTTTGGCACAAGTCCAATACGTTATCAGTATGAGTAAAGTAAAGATGACATTTTAGAAGTAATGGTTAGGGTTGGCGATTTATATTTTAAAGTTAAGTGTTAAAAGAGAAGTAAAGGATTTTTTATTTTTTTTGAGAATCGTACTTACCTAGGTGGATGCAGCATTGGTCTAATGCTGCATCTGTCCCCCGGGGCCTATACACTGAGCACCGAGCGATCGAACACCGCCGTTTTCAGAGCTCCATGAGCAGAGAGCTGCAGACTGTCAATCACAGCTCTCTGCTCTGCCCCCTCCTTGCTCACTGGAGTGCTGAGCTGTGGAGGGGGGGAGCGGCCGTCTCAGGCTCTCAGCGGCTCACTGAGAGGCTGAGCCGGGTGTCAGTCCAGGCACCTGGCGGATCCAGACTCCGTGGTCGTGATGACGTGGTGCCTGGACTGAAATAGGTGACGTCAACAGAGAGCGGACTTCAGCCCGCTCTCTGCTATAAACGGGTCACAGGAGTGCAAAACAAACTGCACTCCTGTGATCCATAGGAGAAGTCCAGCCAAACGAGCTTTGGCTGGACTTTTCCTTTAAGGCTAGGTTTTTAGGGAGTGTGTTAACGTGTTTTGCTTTATGGCAGAAATGCACCTTTTTGGGGCTGGCTGTCAATACACAAAAAAAAGCTAACGTCAGATACATTCCAAATGTTCAAACACAACAGTTTGTAGGGAGAACACTAATGGGGGCTGCTTTACAACCTCTGACGCTGAAACCACCCTTCAGTGCTGGTGTGCTAAAAGCTAAAATACTATTCTAAAGTATGTAGCTTGCCTAGAATGCATATTCCTAATGGTTTAATACGGTTTAATATGCATAATGTACAGCTTGGTTTCTATAAAGTACCTTGAAGAACATGCACAAATATTCATGCAAATAAGCTACATTTAATATACTGTAAATGTTCAAAAGAGGGTTAGACAGTACTTGCAACTATGGTGGTTGGTGCACGTACCCAGAGCCCTGCCTTCCAGGCTTAATACTGTATGTAGCACAAATCAAAAACCAGGGATTGAAATAACAGTACCCTTTTTTCTAAAGGTCAGTTAAATAAACTTTATGCATTCTACAGACCCTGTTTTTATTTCCTGCAATATATATACAGTGGGGACAGAAAGTATTCAAATCCACTTAAATTTTTCACTCTTTGTTATATTGCAGCCATTTGCTAAAATCTTTTAAGTTTATTTTTTCCTCATTAGTGTATACACAGCACCCCATATTGACAGAAAAACACAGAATTGTTGACATTTTTGCAGATTTACTAAAAAAGAAAAACTGAAATATCACATGGTCCTAAGTATTCAGACCCTTAGCTGTGACACTCATATATTCAACTCAGGTGCTGTCCATTTCTTCTGATCATCCTTGAGATGGTTCTACACCTTAATTTGAGTCCAGCTGTGTTTGATTATACTGACTGGACTTGATTAGGAAAGCCACACACCTGTCTATATAAGACCTTACAGCTCACAGTGCATGTCAGAGCAAATGAGAATCGTGAGGTCAAAGGAACTGCCTGAAGAGCTCAGAGACAGAATTGTGGCAAGGCACAGATCTGGCCAAGGTTACAAAAAAATTTCTGCTGCACTTAAGGTTCCTAAGAGCACAGTGTCCTCCATAATCCTTAAATGGAAGACATTTGGGAAGACCAGAACCCTTCCTAGAGCTGGCCGTCCGGCCAAACTGAGCTATGGGGGGAGAAGAGCCTTGGTGAGAGAGGTAAAGAAGAACCCAAAGTTCACTGTGATTGTGCTCCAGAGATGCAGTCAGGAGATGGGAGAAAGTTGTAGAAAGCCAACCAACACTTCAGCCCTCCACCAGTTGGGGCTTTATGGCAGAGTGGCCCGACGGAAGCCTCTCCTCAGTGCAAGACACATGAAAGCCCGCATGGAGTTTGCTAAAAAACACCTGAAGGACTCCAAGATGGTGAGAAATAAGATTCTCTGGTCTGATGAGACCAAGATAGAACTTTTTGGCCTTAATTCTAAGCGGTATGTGTGGAAAAAACAGGCACTGCTCATCACCTGTTTAATACAGTCCCAACGGTAAAGCATGGTGGTGGCAGCATCATGCTGTGGGGGTGTTTTTCAGCTGCAGGGACAGGACAACTGGTTGCAATCGAGGGAAAGATGAATTCAGCCAAGTACAGGTATATCCTGGACGAAAACCTTCTCCAGAGTGCTCAGGACTAGGGATGAGCTTCGAACAATTTTGGGTGTTCGCGGCAAATTTGAAAGCAGCGGAACACCCTTTAAAAGTCTATGGGAGAAATCAAAAGTGCTAATTTTAAAGGCTTAAAAGGCATGGTATTGTCATAAAAAGTGTTTGGGGACCTGGGTCCTGCCCCAGGGGACATGGATCAATGCAAAAAAAAGTTTTAAAAACGGCCGTTTTTTTCGGGAGCAGTGATTTTCATAATGCTTAAAGTGAAACAATAAAAGTGTAGTATTCCTTTAAATTTCGTACCTGGGACAAGACAGGGGTGTCCTCTTTCCCCTGCGCTGTTTGCCCTGGCGATGGAGCCTCTGGCTGAGGCCTTGCGGAGATCGAGCGAGGTGTCTGGAATCCAGGTTGGTTTGGTGGTCGAGAAACTAGCATTGTACGCGGATGATTTAATCCTTTTCCTCCGGGACCCTGGTCCCTCGCTTTCTGGGGCGTTCCAGCTTCTGGACCACTTTGCGACTCTCTCTGGCCTCCGAACCAACTGGAGCAAATCACTTATTCTAGCCATAGATCCCGGGGCAAAAAAGCTGAGTGATCCTGCTTCACCTCTACAATGGTCAAGTACCATAAAATATCTAGGAATCAATACCTCTTCCAATACCCAGGACTTTAGCAATCTTAACTTATCCCCAGTGCTGCAGTGGTGCAAACTGAAACTGAAGGCCTGGTCGAACCTCCCATTATCACTTATAGGGAAAATTAACCTAATTAAAATGAAATTACTCACAGTCTTGCTGTATATTTTACGACACTCCCCGGTCTGGATACCTAAGACTCTTTTCCAGCAATTGGATTCTACAGTGGCCTCCTTTTTATGGCAATCACGCCCGGCTAGATTCAGTAGGAAAATCTTGCGTAGGCCCTGGACACAGGGAGGACTCGCCTGTCCAGACTATCACACATACTATTTAGCGGCAATGCTCACTCATGTACACAACTGGTTGGTCTCGGATGACACCAAAGCGTCAGTTGTCCTAGAGGCAGCCCATCTGGGATCCTTTGAGGTCCTTCGCAACGCCCTTTATAAGGGGTCGGGGGGTTCTCCAGTACCTTTAACACTGGCAATGAAAGCAATTATTCAGGCTTGGCACACGGTAGTGATTAAACCTAATTTGGTAAAGGCCAAATGGTCTCCTAATACACCGCTTTGGTGTAACCCAAGATTGAAAGAATTCCACTCTCTGCAGGACCCGGGTTTGTGGGCTAGTAAGGGCATCAAGTACTTGAGGGATATCTGTGATGGGTCAGGGTTATTTACATTTGATAGGCTGAAAAATAAATTCCAACTTCCGAACTCTTTCTTTTTCAGGTTCCTGCAGCTCCGCCATGCCTTTGACTCACAATTCAAATCAGTTCAGTTTCGGCTGGAATATGATGATGACATCTTAAAACCATTATCCCAAATTTACCGAGCACTTCTACCATCCATCCAGGTCGGACTGGATGGCCTGTGTGGTCTGTGGCGGGCGGAGGTGCAGGAACTGGACGGTGAGGACTGGGAAGACATGTGGGACTATCCACTCCAGCCACTGATTGCTACTAGGGATAAACTGATCCAATTCAAAATCCTACACAGGATCTACTATACGTCCCAGCGCCTCCACCGCATATACCCAGCCAGGTCGGCCAGCTGCTGGAGATGCTCTAGTACTCCTGCAGATTTCACGCATATATTCTGGGATTGCCCACAAATTCAGGACTATTGGCGGGAGGTAACTCAATTCATTCATAGTTTGACCACTATTCCTATTCCCCTGACAATTAGTGTCTGCCTCCGTGGCCTAGTGGAACAACTGGCATTTGCCAAAGCAACAAGCACCCTAATAGGTATACTTCTTTTCTATGCGAGAAAAGCCATAGTACTAAAGTGGAAGTCAACCAATCCCCCCACACTGTCCTCATGGAAGCAACTAGTCAATGCAATGATACCCCTCTATAAAGCAACATATCTGTCCCGAGGATGCCCCAAAAAATATGACAAGGTCTGGCATTTGTAGATAGACTCAGATTCCACAACAGATGACCAGCCCTCAGGGGATCAACCCAGATAGATCTCCTCTACTTCTGTCCAGCTTTTCTGAGCGCTGAGACTTAGACCCCAGATGGATAGTCGGAGATGCTAGCCTAAAAATCAATACAACTACATTTATTCTACATCTATTCTCAAATGTCCCTATAGAGTCCAAAGTCAATATCTGAAACCGGGAGACAACTTCACAAGGAAAAATATCTCATATCAACATCCTACCATGTGTTACCTGAGCAGCGACTGTGTTGTGTTTAGTTAAGTTGATTTTAGAGAATCTGTTAGTAGTACTATGTTATGCACATGAATATGTGCACCAGTTGGCCGGGGTATGCCCCAATGGCCCTGTTTTATACTGTTTAAAGAAATGTTCAATAAAAAGAAATTAAAAAAAAAAAATTCGTACCTGGGGGGTGTCTATAGTATGCCTGTAAAGGGGCGCATGTTTCCCATGTTTAGAACAGTCTGACAGTAAAATGACATTTCAAAGGAAAAAAAAGTTATTTAAAACTACTCGCGGGTATTAATGAATTGTCGGTCCGACAATACACATAAAAGTTAATTGATAAAAACGGCATGGGAATTCCCCACAGGGGAACCCCGAACCAAAATGTAAAAAAAAATGACGTGGGGGGGTCCCCCTTAATTCCATACCAGGCCCTTCAGGTCTGGTATGGATATTAAGGGGAACCCCAGCCAAAATTTAAAAAAAAAATAGCTTGGGGGTCCCCCTCAAAATCTATACCAGACCCTTCAGGTCTGGTATGGATTTTAAGGGGAATCCCGTGGCAAAATTTTAAAAAAATGGCGTGGGGTCCCCCCAAAAATCCATAGCAGACCCTTATCCTTATTTCAGCCGTTTTTAAAACTTTTTTTTGCATTGATCCATGTCCCCTGGGGCAGGACCCAGGTCCCCAAACACTTTTTATGACAATAACTTGCATATAAGCCTTTAAAATTAGCACTTTTGACTATTCATGTTCGAGTCCCATAGACTTTAATGGTGTTCGCGTGTTCGAACAAATTTTTTGCTTGTTCGCATGTTCTGGTGCGAACCGAACAGGGTGGTGTTCGGCTCATCCCTACTCAGGACCTCAGACTGGGTCTTTCCCAAAAAGACTCATGGCTGTATTAGATCAAAAGGGTGCTTCTACTAAATACTGAGCAAAGGGTCTGAATACTTAGGACCATGTGATATTTCAGTTTTTCTTTTTTAATAAATCTGCAAAAATGTCAACAATTCTGTGTTTTTCTGTCAATATGGGGTGCTGTGTGTACATTAATGAGGAAAAAAATGAACTTAAATGATTTTAGCAAATGGCTGCAATATGACAAAGAGTGAAAAATTTAAGGGGGTCTGAATACTTTCCGTCCCCACTGTAAATATATATATATATATATATATATATATATATATATATATATATATATATATATATATATATATATACACACACTGTATATTGTTTACTAATTATATTCATTTTTATAACTATAAAATATTTTTGCAATTAGTTTGCACTTGTTTCTTATACTATTTGCACATTATTTACTATATAATTTACCTTTATCCCCTAGAGCGTGTCCCAAACCAAAGCCCTTCTTTAAGTTTGAATAGATCAGGGAATTCTTAGAACCCTATCTTGTTTTTGTTCTGCTGCCTGCAGACCCTTTGCAAAGATTTCCCTTTATTTCCTGTCTTGAGACAGGAAGACACTCTGAAAATATGGGATTTCCTATCACTCCCAGACTGTCCCAAACATAAATGTCACCAGGACAATTTAAAAGAGTGAATCTCCATTCGGACACAGTCTATCCAAGACAAACAATCTTTTTTTTTTTTTAATGATAAGTACTCATACAGTCTTCTGAATATATGGCTAACTTTCTCAATGTTATGTAAATAATCTGAATAGCATTACCTACAGGTGCTCCATTAATCCTTACTCCCCCCTATGGACTCCCACCTGAGAGTTATTTGGCATCTGGTTTACTTCACATGATTTAAACACATGGTTCTTTCGCTATTGGCACATTTAGTGTGTGTTTCTGAGTCTAAGGGATTTATATATCATTGTTAATTCTTTGCATGTATACTTTTGAATATAATGTTGTAGACCTGCCTCTATACATCGCCCATTGAAGCTGATTGTCAAATCTGGGTAAGACATCAAGCTAAGCCACTCCTGTTTCACTGCATGAATCAACTCTTGTTAACTGAAGATAAACCATTTGTTATCTTTATTAATGGTGGTTGTTATTTATGATTATTATCTATGATAACTTTTATGTATAAATAGAAGCTGAGCAATTGATGATTATGCAATATTGAACCAAAATACTTTTAAGGCTGGTTCACATCAGATGAGTTGCAATGGTGCATGCAGCACATCGGGTTGCAACACAAACTATCGCATCGCAATGCCACTGTGTGAATGAAACTAAATTAACTGAGTTGTAACATTTTCCAATAAAGTTCTGACAAAACTGCAAACATTGTGATGCTCTGGGATTGGTATATGAGCACTGTTTCCCCTCAGCGCACACCAGCCTTGGCCATGGAGGTGTCAGAAAACTAGTATTTGTATATTATCTAGTCTTGTAGAGCGGGAGAATTATCGTTTTATCTCTGGAATTAATCCCCTTTTTAATGCATGCCAATATTCTGTTTGCTTTGTTAGCAGCAGCTTGGCATTGCATGCCATTATTGAGCCTATCATCTACTAGGACCCCCAGGTTCTTTTCCATCCTAGATTCCCCTAGAGGTTCTCTCCCCCAGTTTATAGATTGCATTCATATTTTTGCCACCCAAATGCATTATTTTACATTTTTCTACATTAAACCTCATTTGCCATGTAGTTGCCCACCCCATTAATTTGTTCAGATCTTTTCAGATCTTTCTGCAAGGTTTCCACATCCTGCGGAGAAGTTATTGCCCTGCTTAACTTAGTATCATTCGCAAATACAGAGATTGAACTGTTTACTCCATCCTCAAGATCGTTTATGACAAAATAAATAGGATTGGTCCCAGCATTTTTTATTGTTACTAAACAAGCTCAAAGTTTTGGACATAGATATTCTTTCACAATTTTAACCTGTAAATACACCTCAGATAAATACTGTCCTGCTGTTTACAGATCCATATAGAAATTTGATTAGAGAAACAGTCTGAAAGGAAACAGCTTCTGCTGTGCTCTCTCTTAAAAATATCTACAATGCCCTGTGACACCATTGTTATGGTGTGCATTCAGTGTTAACGTAATTGTAAAACTTTTTTTTTTTTTAAATAACAAAATGTGTTATAATTACCCGTTCAATTCTATTGCACAGAGCGGACCCTCCTTTTCTTGGGGTTCCCGCAGGTGCTCCTGGCTCCACTTCTTCTTAGTGTACCATCATAGTAAGCCTTTTCCTATTGTGGCACACTGGTGGGCTCGACCCCGAGCCACACTGCCTGTGGCTATAGGCCTCAAACCCGACTCTCTCATCACAGAATTTGACTGACAGCAGCAGGAGCTAATGGCTCCAGCTGCTATTAATCTGCTCTGTGAAGCTAGAGAGAGAGAGAAGAGAGAGAGAGAGAGAGAGAGAGAGAGAGAGAGAGAGAGGGAGAGAGAGAGAAGAGAGAGCTACTCGGGGGCACAGTGCTGGATTGGGCTCAGGTAAGTACAAGGGCTGGGGGGGGGGATCCTGCAGCACAGAAGGGTGTTTACCTTAATGCAGACAATGCATTAACGTAAAAATCCATAAGGCCTCTTACACATAGGGTGGGCTCCACTGGAATCTGCCTGCTCAGCTGGGAATCTGTACGCTGATCAACATTAATTAGACAGATGCCTGGTCTGTGTTCACTATGCTTATGCAGAGCGGACACAGCCTGCTTTCCTCTATGGGCAGTCGGATGTAAAAGAATGTAAAAGGTCTATTTATACCCGACTACCATCTAATCTGATCCACCAGATGGATGGGGAATGGATACCCATCTGTCTGTTTTTAGCAGACAGGATCATATCCAATGTCGATAGATGTCAATGGACAGTCTCCATAGAGGAGACTGGAAGGTCCAATCTGGTCCACCTAAAAAAACAGACAGGTGGACCTTATTGGTCCACCCGTGTGAAAGGACCCTAAGCCTTTAGAACCACTTTAACCACCTCAATACAGGGCACTTTTACCCCCTTTCTGCCCAGGCTATTTTTCAGCTTTCAGAGCTGTCACACCTTCACTGACAGTTGCGCAGTCATGCAACACTGTACCCAAATGAATTTTTTATCATTTTCTTCACACAAACAGAGCTGTCTTTTGGTGGTATTTTATCACTGCTGGGTTTTTTATTTTTTACATAAAAAAAAGAAAAAAGACAGAAAATTTTGAAAAAAAAGTTTTTCTTTGTTTCTGTCAGTCAATTTTGTAAAGTCGAGCAATTTTGTACACTGTCTCCTTTGAAACCTATTATGATTGAACAAGTCAAATGATCGAATACTTTGTTTAAAGATATACTTATTATGTAGATAGTGTATTCAATTTGCTCCCAGGTATTTCTCTGTGACAATATGTAAGTCTATGTATATGTGCTTTTTAACAATTTTTGTAATAAAAATTCAAACTCTTTTTTTTAAATTACTTGTGTTATGCCTATAAAGTTCATCATTCCAATTAATTAATAATACATTTTTAATTATCTCTATTGTGAGCAATAGCTACTAAAAACATGTGCATGCAGCTGTGGATGTTATGAGTGCTATCATTTCCCACGTCAAGCTGTACAATTAAAAATAGCAAACACATAATACAGTTAAAGCAGCCAATAAAATGTGTTACCTCTGTTGGGCTCCCCACTCAGTGTTGCTCTAAAACAATAGTTGTAGAATTTATGGGTACTTTGAGCTTAGAACAGCTTCCTCCTTTTCTCTCTTTTTGATGTTTTATCTGGTAACAAAAAAAATTCTGTTTCCTGCTAATCAGATCCTGCCCTTGTTTGGCAATACTTCCAGAGAAAAAACAGCCCAGAGACTGTAATGAGCTTTCTCTAGAATTGTTTGTCAGAACATTTACATATATATATGTGTGTAAATGTTCTGACAAACAGTCCGTTTATATATATGTATATATATGTGTGTGTAAATGTTCTGACAAACAGTCAGTTTATATATATATATAAGTTTTCAGACCCTTTGCTCAGTATTTAGTAGAAGCACCCTTTTGATCTAATACAGCCATGAGTCTTTTTGGGAAAGATGCAATAAGTTTTTCACACCTGGATTTGGGGATCCTCTGCCATTCCTCCTTGCAGATCCTCTCCAGTTCTGTCAGGTTGGATGGTAAACGTTGGACCCATCTCTCCACAGAT
Source organism: Aquarana catesbeiana (assembly GCF_042186555.1). Classification (NCBI taxonomy): domain Eukaryota; kingdom Metazoa; phylum Chordata; class Amphibia; order Anura; family Ranidae; genus Aquarana; species Aquarana catesbeiana. The sequence continues at coordinate 636,675,112 of NC_133326.1, forward strand.
GCTCAATTGGGTTTAAGTCAGGGCTCTGGCTGGGCCATTCAAGAACAGTCACGGAGTTGTTGTGAAGCCACTCCTTCGTTATTTTAGCTGTGTGCTTAGGGTGATTGTCTTGTTGGAAAGTAAACCTTTGGCCCAGTCTGAGGTCCTGAGCACTCTGTAGAAGGTTTTCGTCCAGGATATCCCTGTACTTGGTCGCATTCATCTTTCCCTAGATTGCAACCAGTCATCCTGTCCCTGCAGCTGAAAAACACCCCCACAGCATGATGCTGCCACCACCATGCTTCACTGTTGGGACTGTATTGGACAGGTGATAAGCAGTGCCTGGTTTTCTCCACACATACCGCTTAGAATTAAGGCCAAAAAGTTCTATCTTGGTCTCATCAGACCAAAGAATCTTATTTCTCACCATCTTGGAGTCCTTCAGGTGTTTTTTAGCAAACTCCATGCAGGCTTTCATGTGTCTTGTACTGAGGAGAGGCTTCCGTCGGGCCACTCTGCCATAAAGCCCCGACTGGTGGAGGGCTGCAGTGATGGTTGACTTTCTACAACTTTCTCCCATCTCTCGACTGCATCTCAGTCACAGTGATCTTTGGGTTCTTCTTTACCTCTCTCACCAAGGCTCTTCTCCCCCGATAACTCAGTTTGGCCGGATGGCCAGCTCTAGGAAGGGTTCTGGTCGTCCCAAACATCTTCCATTTAAGGATTATATAGGCCACTGTGCTCTTAGGAACCTTAAGTGCAGTAGAAATGTTTTTGAACATTGGCCAGATCTGTGCCTTGCCACAATTCTGTCTCTGAGCTCTTCAGGCAGTTCCTTTGACCTCATGATTCTCATTTGCTCTGACATGCACTGTGAGCTGTAAGGTCTTATATAGACAGGTGTGTGGCTTTCCTAATCAAGTCCAATCAGTATAATCAAACACAGCTGGACTCAAATGAAGGTGTAGAACCATCACAAGGATGATTAGAAGAAATGGACAGCACCTGAGTTAAATATATGAGTGTCACAGCAAAGGGTCTGAATGCTTAGGACCATGTGATATTTTAGTTTTTCTTTTTTAATAAATCTGCAAAAATGTCAACAATTCTGTGTTTTTCTGTCAATATGGGGTGCTGTGTGTACATTAATGAGGAAAAAATGAACTTAAATGATTTTAGCAAATGGCTGAAATATAACAAAGAGTGAAAAACTGAAGGGGGTCTGAATACTTTCCGTCCTCACTGTATATATAAAGAAAACCTTGGATTGCAAGTAACTTGGTTTGCAAGTGTTTTACAAGAGGGGCAAATTTTTTAAATAAATTTTAACTTGATAAACGAGCGAGGTCTTGCAATACGAGTAGCATCACATCACTCACAACTGAGTGAGAGCTGTCTTAGACCCCATACACACTATTAGATTTTCTGCAGATTTTTGTCTTCAGATTTACCAAAACCATGTAGGGCAAGGGCCTGCCTGATTACATGCAAACTGAAACTCTTAAAGTGGATGTAAACCCACTCTCATCATTTCTAAATTACTTCCATAGTGCTGATCTGTAAGGATATATATGCCTCCTGCATGTATCCTTACCTGTCAAATATCTCCCCTTTAGCTGTTTGGAGCCCTGCAATACTCTGGATTCTGTGGGCAGGTCTGTTGTCCAAAGCTCGGTGGGTGGAGTCGTGATGTCAGTAGACTCCCCGCCCACCTTTACACTACCCTTGGCCAGGAATCGATATTTCTTATATTGAACTTCTGCTGGTCTAGTGTATTATGCCCCATGATCACTAACATCCAGGCAAAACAAAGGAAATTCACCACATGACTTCAGCATACCCAATCATGCTGGGGTGTGGAGCAGCCAATCCTGGGAGAGCTGGAGAAGAAATGAGGGGAGATGTGAAGTACACAGAATGCCTCTCTCACACTCATGCATGAGATAAGGAAATCACCTGTCAGTCACAGCAAGGGGGAAGAACCTACACCTATTTCTCTGTGTGTCTGTTTTTATCTTACTGAAGAAATATAAAAGGATTTCTCGGAGCTAGATTAACTATTCATAGCAAGAATGGCACAGGTGCAATGACATCCTCTGCTGTGACAGATATGAGTCTTAATTAAAAAAAAAAATGTTGGGGTTTACATCCACTTTAAGGTTTAACCTCATATTATATGATTTTGGTCATTCTGAAGACAAAAATCTGCAGAAAATCGAATAGTGTATATAGGGCCTTAATTAGCACTACTGAAGTCACTCAGACTTTACAAAAGTTTCCTGTACTACTTCAAGGCGACTTCTATCCATCTTTGGCCCATAGACTTTAAGGAAGATTTGTGAAAAAAAAATGTTTATTCTCAAAATAGTTTACAGAAGCTCAAAGCAGCTCAAAGAAGCTCAGCAAAAATGTGCACAAGAGCACAAAAAACACAAGCTTCTTCAAGCTGAAATAAAAGCTTAAATGCCTGTAAAAGCAGATTTCTTTTTGAGCTGCAGTATGAATGAGCCCTGAGTCGGATCTTCATCTCAATTGATGTGATTTGGATCCGACATTATAGGAAGATTAACCAGGCATTCCGAGTAGCTGCCCACAAAGTTGCCTTGAAGTCACATTCACTTTGATATATGAGTGCTTTGGATTACAAGAACGTTTCCGGAATTAATTATGCTTACAATCCAAGGTTTTACTGTATGTATGTGTATATATATATATATATATATTATATATACATTTTTTTTTTCTAATAGGTAAATTTAGGTCAGGACCCTATGCTACAGAATGGATACAACAAATAAATTAAATACAACGTATATTAAGACTGCTGAGAAGCATATGCTCATACAACCAATTAACAGACCAATACCTTGCCCAAAAATGACACAGAGGCTGATAAAGTTGCAAAAGGGCAAGGTCACAGCTTTATTGAACTTTTCCAAATGTAACAAATAACCAATGCTTGTCACAGATATACTGTGAGGACATATAATCCATAAACTGACATTGTCTAAGAGACCTGTCCTTACCATCAGTGCCATACAGGCATTAGACCGACCCCACAATTTACCAAACAACAATGTCAGTCACAGTTATACTGTGAGCACCGTTAAAACATAAACTCACATCGTCTAAGAGGCCTGTCCTTACCATCAGTGCCAGACAAGCAATAGACTGATCCCAGAATTTAACTTGAGGGCATAGCCCATTACAACAACGTCAATTGCTAGCAAGGTCAAAACAACCAATAAAGCTGTGACAAAACATCAGAGTTTCAACTCAGATGTCCTTCTTTACAAACATCAAAATTGCACTCTTTTTACTCCAATCAGCTGTGGGCTGAGTCATTTCCCACCCCACACCACAAGTAAACAAAGGGGTTAGATGATGGTGATGTTGGTGGGCTTACACTGAATGAGCACATGCTAATGTTAAGCCAATAACATTCACTAAATCTGGGCATGTGTCCATATAAGGGCACTGACATTACCAGCATCCTGCCCCTTTGTTTATATGCCCTTTGGGGCAGGGAATGACACCCCAAAAAGTAGCAAATCTCTGCTAGGCATGAGGATTTCAGCTAACTTTATTTCAGTTGTCAATTAAAATGATTTTGCCATTGCTGAAATTAGGCAGAATCCTAAAAAATCTAAGTTTTGATCATTGAGCTGCTTTGGTCAAATTTGCTGGTAAAATTCCAATATATATATTTAAATTAAATTACATTTTTTCACTATTTATTTTTATTTGTGAAAAAATTTAAATTATGAGGCTTATGCGGTGTTGTTTGTTGACAGGGTAGTTGAAAAGAGCTTCTATAACTTTCAAGAGCCATTCATAGCCAATTACACCCTTAAAAGAAACCACCTTACTTTCATCTTCTTTATTGACTGGATTGCATTTTGCCATACTGTTAAAATTTTGCTGAAAGCGGAAGTCAAACTGGTTCACTCCTTTCCTCTCCAGTAATTTAAGTTTTTATAGGTACCCACTCCCACTTCTTTCTCACCCCGTGTTCCCGCAGCCTCCTGGAACATGTCACAGAAGCGCGTGAGCTTAGACATGCACAGTATGAAGCCAGCTGTGGATCCTCAGGATCCTCCCATATCCAAGATGTCGGTGCTAGTGACCCACATCGGTAAGAACTAGCTGCAGGAAGACAGTGCTAAACCCCAGTTGCTAGTTGCTCGATTTTTTTAGTCAGTAGTTACAGTATTTGTAGCTGCTGTTTAAAAAAAAATCTATCTGAAGTTCCTCTTGCAGTCTCTTGATTTTCGTTTATCCCTTGTAATCACATTTACTGCTCACAACAGTATAAATGTCCATAGCTAATGACACTTGTGTCTGATTGTGGATTCCCTGATTTTAAAAATATGGCATGTGTGTGTCTTTCAGCACTGACCTGGTGCATTTAGGATGGACAAGGCAATTCCCATTTTGGTCTCACAAACTAAAAGAAACATATGGGTTTGTATTAGCAAAGCAGGTAGACAGATACCTCCTGGCCTTTTGGGAATAACAGCATTTCTTCTTGGAGTACCCAGCTGGTAGAAATCCATGTGTGTGGTTGTTGGGGTGTGATACCACAATTTAAAGGCTAACTCCACCTATTTTTTGCAAATGGGCCTGCAAAGCATTACAATCTTGATCAGTGGATCACAGGTGCAATGCCAGGCTCCTGCAGACTTTTCCACCAGCTCCTAGTCTGTACTGAGGTCCATATCAGCTTGGCACCATGTTACATGTTACTCTTTAAATATGGGTGTAACATGTAACATACCCTAAAATGTGGAGTTAGCCAGCCCAAAAAAAACAAAAATATACTGTTTTGCAGTGTACTAGTTCTCAGATGTGGTGGCTTCAATAGATTCTTTTTTTCAGGCTTAGAACCTTCTGGGGAATTCATAAAGTGTTCTTTAGAATTTTCTTGTGCCTACACGTGACAGTGCTTGCACCAAATTCATGTAACTGTTGGAAGCAAGCACCGACATTTGCTGTGGCGAGGCGCACTGAGATTATAGTGTCCATAGGGACGGGACACTCCATCCTCAGTGCAGAGGAGCTTCTTCCCTGTAATTGTAGCTGTCACACAACACAGGGGCCAAAAATTTTTGTGGCTGTGTGAGTGGAGCCTGTTAGGGGGTACGGAGACACTAGTTCGCCACCAGTTCTGCTCCCCTAGTGATTGACAGCAGGCAGTGGGTGGGTTTCATAGCCAATAGACAGCTTGCTATTGAATATATAATCTGCCCATAGCCTGCTGTCATTTACAAGAAGTGAGTGAACCTTATGGGGAAATAGTGCCTCAGTTTCCCCATCAGGCTCTGCACACTTTCAGTGTCACTGGTTATTAGGAGCTTGTCAAAGTGAAGCCAACAGTGTCTTTGACTACAAGTGACAGGTGGAGAGGGAAGGAGGGTGCGGCGACAATCATGATTCCCTGCTACACAGCATATAGAGACAGATACTCTGACTGTTTCTGTATACCAAGTTAAGCTGGCCATAGACAGCTTGAATCTTGTCGGTTCTGCAGGGACCAGTCGAGAATGAAACCATGCATGGGCAGACTGAATGTACCCAAGATGACCGATTGATCAACTTGGATACAATGAGCCTGTTGTATTTTACATGCGATTATTGCTAGTGGCTACTGGGAGAACACAGTGGCTCCACAGGAGGGATTCAAGCATTTTTCTTTCCTGCTACCCGTGGGTGCATGAAAGAAAATCGCTCAGTCTATGGCCAGCATTAGTGTTAGTTCTTAATTACCTCCAAATTCATTATCTATGAATTGTAGGTAATTATTTTTGAATTTGGTACAGCCATAGTGCCACTTTGTAATAGTGCCGTTGAGAACTTTAATACAGTATCAGCCCACAGGAGGAACAAATAAAGAAAATAAATACTCCCCAGCAGCTGGCAGCACTATTCCGCCCTGGGAAGACTAAAACATACAAACTCAAAACCAGTACCATTAAGACTGTTCAAATGTCCGTTCAAAGTCTCTAGTAAAAGAAAATAGTCTCAATATGCAAACAAAAGAGAATGCTTTTCGTGAGAATCCTAGGAAGAAGCATTGTCTTCTATTTGCCATTTAGAATTATCTGAATCTGTTGCATTAAAGCTACTAAAACTGGCAGCAGGTCAGTGAATTTGGTACAGAACTTTTTAACAGAATGCGGTATAAATGCATTATTGAATTCACCTGTTTGCAAGAAAATATTTGCGAATGTTGCCAAAAATTCAGTGACCATGTCACTTCATGTGAGTTGAAAAGGAAGCATGAACAATGTTATTTACCTGTAAATTACTAGTCCCATTCATCCAACATGTAATGGATAAGAACAGAAGACAAACATGCTTGAAGTCCAGCCTGTGTCACAACCATGGCTCCTTCCATAGACACCATGAGGAAGTGGGTATAGACATAAAATGACAGGAAGTGTGTTATTTGTAGCATTAACACGAAAAATGTAAGTTAATGTATAGAGAAAAATAAGGGACGTTTAAGGTGCTGATGAATACACAAGAATTATAAAATTTTAACAAATTTCATACCAATTAAAATCTCTAATTAAAACCACGAATCTCATTATATTGTAAATCAACAGACATGACCCAAAACCTTTACTGTTTATTTTCCCCTTTTATAATCTAACTGTGCAATGGATAAACTAAAAGTTGATGAAGTCGATCTCACCTGAATTCAAATGTTATATAGATCTAAACTATTGTATATGATACCAATAGTGTTGTCTTGTACCAATATTCATATCTGTAAGGGATGTCTTTGTTTACCTAAAATTGGTAATCTCAATTATTCATTTGGATGATTGTCATGATGACCTATTGTATACAATCTCTTCTTTTTGTTCAATAAAAAGATTTTGCCAACGAAAAAAAAAATCAACAGACATAGTTCACATATTTCAAATTTACAATAGATGAATCAACCTCGACATGTTTCACCAAAAGATTTCAGCTTCTTCAGGAGTATTAGGCATCAATTAGAGTTGTGTACAAACTTGTCTGTTAAATCAAGGATAGAAGTGATCACTATTAATATCAATATCAACTGGAGCCCAAATATTGGATATCAGGGAAGCTGAATAGATGGCCACAGGAAAGACAAAAAGTCCAGGAGAGGGGCCATTATTATGTTTGTGTCGTCATAGTAGCGCCCCCGTGGCTCGAGGGAGCTACAATGGGAATACTATACATAACCTTATCTGAATATAAACCCATTCAACTTAGACACACTATCAGTTAACTGGAAGTCAACCTTAAACAACACAAACATAATAGTGACCCTTTTCCAGGAATTTTTGTCTTTCCTGTGGCCATCTATTCAGCTTCCCTGACCTCCAATATTTGGGCTCTAGTTGATATTGATAGTAGTAGTGATCACTTCTATCCTTGATCTAACAGACAAGTTTGTACACAACTCTAATTGATGCCCAATACTCCTGAAGAAGCCAAAATCTTTTGGTGAAACATGTCGAGGTTGATGCATCTATTGTAAATTTGAAATATGTGAACTATGTCTGTTGATTTACAATATAATGAGATTCATGGCTTTTAATGAGAAATTTTAATTGATATGCAATAAAAATGTGTCAAAATTTTAATAATTCTTGTGTATTCATTGGCACATTAAAAGTCCCTTATTTTTCTATATACTTTTACCAATTTTTGGGATGTTGTGCCAAAAATCAATGCCCCGTCCATATAGGACACTGTATACATAAAGGTAAAATGAAAGGAAAATAAAATCTTAAGCCTGGAACACACTGGAAAGTCTTTTCATTCAACCACAATGTTAGTGTGGCCATCCCCCCGCTGTGCCTTTGTGTTCTGACAGGGGACTCCCCCCCCCCTCCCGCTAGAACACACTGATGCGGTCGGATGCTGATTTTCCAGCTCACCTGCTTGATGGGAGCTAGTTGGGAGACCGGCTCTTGTAGAACAGACAGCTGTACACACAGGCCGAAAGTCATATGTTTCCTGCTGAACCAGCCAGTTGTGGCCGTGTGTACAAGACTTAAAACAACTAATTCAGCCACCTTACTAAAGGCCTGTAAATTGTATTATTATAAATATATACAGTATATAATTTCTTTGGGGGGTGGGGTAGAATTGCTTTAATCATATCATTACAAAAGTTTAATGAAACCTAATCATTTGTGATCTCCTACTTGTGTGGTTATCATGCTGGTTTGATCATTTTCTAAAGCTCGCCATAGATCGATTAAAATTCAGCCAGGTCAGCAAGGACTAGACAAATTTTGATCCATTCATGGCGGTTACCATTCAAGAAGAGTCAATCTAGTTATCGGGAACTGTTGAAAATTCATGTTCGATCAGCGCATGCAGCCAATCGGCAGGATCAATGATACATGCATTCTGACAGTGGAGAAGTCCCTCTGTCAGAATACATTAGTGCATTGGAGAGGTTTCATTTTTCCACCTTGAATATGTGGATGAAGGAATCCATTCTTTTTTTTTTTTTTTTTTTAAACTGGCTGGCTGATTTAAAAAAAATTATTCATCTATGGCAAACTTAAAGTGGGGTTCCACCCAAAAAAAAAAAAACTACATGAAAAATTAAAAAAAAAATACAAAAAAAATTTAGATATTTTTTTTTTTTTACTTACCTCTAAATGCTTGTTGCTAGGTGGTCCCTCGTAGTCTGCCTCTTCCAGTGCCTGGGCTGGTGACATCACTTCCCCCTCGGCACAGGAAGGGCTCAGTTTTGCTCCCTCCCTCCTGTCAATCATCTGGGACCCATTACAGGTCCCAGGTGACTGAGCGGCCAATCACGGCGTGCGGCGCCGTTCGCGCATGCGCTGTGGGTGCCAGGCTGTGAAGCCACAGCCCGGCGCCCACAGTTGCAATGCCGGCGCGGCTGAGCGGAGGGGGAGACGAGCGGGGCTTCGATCCCCTACATCGCTGGACCCAGGGACAGGTAAGTGTCCAATTAAAAGTCAGCAGCTGCAGTATTTGTAGCTGCTGACTTTTAATTTTTTTTTTTTCTTACTGGACCTCGGGTGGAACTCCTCTTTAAGTCACTGACCCTGATCCAGCAAGTAAAGTGACATTCTGCCTTTGTGTTTTATTTTAGTGATTTAGAAAATGTTGGATCAAAAAGATTAACCTCTTATGCTGGCCACACATGTGTCGAATTTCGAAAGAACTTTCTTTTGAAAATCTTATATAAGAATTAGATGGGCTACAGCAACGGCCGATTTTCGTGCGGCCATCGAATTTTAGTAATCGGACATGTTGGAAATTTTTTGAAAAAACAAACGATTTTCTAATCAATGATGGGAGAATCGTGCGAGAAATGTAATCGAAAAAGAAATGCGCATGTGCAAGAAAAGAACATTCCCGAAAAGAAAAGAAGATTCCCAGACACGAAAATTCTTTTCTGTAGGAACATGAGGTGAAATTGAAGGTTTGGTTGGTCGAATTTCAAAATCAATGGTGGTACCATCGAATCACAAAATGCACAAATTTTCTGATTTTCAAAAGAAAGTTCTTTCGAAATTCGACCCGTGTATGGCCAGCATAAGTTAGGTCACAAGGATGTTCACAGAAAAGTCAACCATGACAGCTTTTGTAAATCTCCCATGACAACGTTCTTTCAGGGCATATTAACACTATGTGCTGCATTAATGCGTTTGCATTATCGTGTCAAAGCTAAACTCTCGGTTTAGCTCCTCCTTCCCACCCCTTGCCCCTCAACCCCCAAGCCATAACAATAGCTAAACCCCCTTTTTACATACCTACATCTGTGATCACATGACACGGTCCAAACCCCCTTTTTACATACCTACATCTGCGGTCACATGACACGGTCCAGCATTTTCTCTCTTTTTTCCCTGCAGAGGATGAGGGTCCTTCTTTGAGTGTCCATGACACTACCTGGATAGGGTGATTATTTTCAACTGGCCATCCAGTGGAAGGGTTCTCTTAGCATATAAAGGACTACAGCAATATGATGGCACCCCAATGCTCTGCGCTGCAATGTCCACGTTACTGTGCAGTGATGTGGTAAAATGTGAAGATGTGAATGGGCCCTTAAAGACACAGGAGATACAAATCAAGTGTGTGAATATTGGATGAACTGCAGGCAGAGAAAATAATTAGCAATCAACTTATCTCCACTGATGAAGCAAAAAATAAAAATTGATTACCTCAGCAAGAAGAATGTGCCTTCTAAGTGGGTTTGAACGTGAATTTTTTTTATATACAGTATATCTGCAGCTTACCTCTAAAAAGGGAAAAAGGAAAAATATGTTTTAACGAGCGCCAATTTGAATGCCCGACTGTATTTTTACAGCTGCCTCCACTGGGCCAAATATGTCTCCCACACAATGGAAATGTCTTCATATGCTTTTGTCACCATGCATATGAATACATAAAACTGATTATGAAACAGTGTTATTTTTTTTTTTTTATTACAACTATCTGTCATTAAATAAGTGGCAACTTTATGATAAAAAACAGGTTTGTCAGGAGGTTGCCTGACACGTTTTACACGTACCCACCTAAAGACCCACCAGTGGGGCAACCCTACCCGCGGGAATGCAAACCTTCAGATATGGTGGTGGAGACTGCAAGATACCTCTGACTCCTTCCTCCCCCCCCCCTCCTCCCTTCCCCCCCTCCGTTCTCCGTCTTCTCTTCCCCCCTTGTTCCCCACCCCTCTTTGTCTTTCCTTTCCTATAAATTTAGGTTTACACCATAAGCTAGTTTCCCCTTCAGACAGAATCCCTTCTTTGTAAACACTGGTGTTCAATCATTCTTAGCTGTTCAAATGTTGAACGGAAATAGACACTTAACATTAGCCACTGTAATAGAACAAAGTTTCGATTCTATTTAGGATATTCACCCAAACATTCGTAAATATCAGATAGAACTAATAGCATTGGGACAAATACATTTGTACAAGTGACCTTCCACAACTATATCACATTGTTTTTTAGAAGTGTCCACCTTACCAAAGTCAGCGGAAGAAAGGTCCCCTTTTTATTTTTGTTTCTCTCTCTGTTACAAGAGTTACTGTCTGTTAACTTTGAATGTCGGTGTTGCCGAATACCTTGTTATGCCTCATTTTCTGTAACCAAAGGCAATGTAAACCCTATTCTTATTTTAGCAATAAAATATTATGGAAAAAAAAAAAAAAAAAAAGAAAAGGAAAAAAACAGGTTTGTCAGCATATCATATAAATGTTGGCAGACATAACCAGCAGTTTTGTTGAAGGCAGTTTTGTCAGTTATTATGTTTCTAAATATGTAATAATAGGCATATGCATCATTTCATTAGGATTACACAGCCTTCTTGTGGGAGTGCATAGAAAACAAAGTCCTAGGACTAAACTTCTTATAGTTTTGAATTACATAGGTGCACTGATTTCTAAGTATAACTGATAAACAATTTTTCTCCAGTTTTCAAAACCGAGAGAACAATTATTTAGCTGATAATAACCACAGGTTATTTAAATCTCTTGCATGCATAGAGATTTAACTACTTGCTGTCAGTTTTCTGAACACAGGAAACTTTTAGTATCTCAATTCTGCTACTAAAATTACAGTAATAAGTCACTTGGGGAGCCTGTGTATAAAAAAAAATGCTTTGTGACTGCCTCATCATTCACACAAATATAACAAATAATACCCATAATGTTTTTTGCATTTTTCTTATAATTCGATCCAAAGACAGAATATCAATAAGAACATTTGAACATATGACTTCCAGAACATTCACCTTTATAGGATGAAAACATTCAACCAGAAAGGGAAAAAATATGAGGCAGACCTTTGTACTATGTACAAAATATTTTGATATTCCTATTTGAATTGCCAAAAAAATGCGTGTTCAGCTGAGCAAACCTCCAACTGCAGTGTGAAGTGACTTATCCCCAACCTACATATTTAGCTTCCAGGGATTCTTGGCTGACAGGTGAATAGAAATGAAGGGAGAGTGTACAAAAAAGTGGTGTGGGGGATCTTCTGGTCTGGTATGGATTTTAAGGGGCACAACACAAAAGAACTAAGTGGGGTCCCCTAGATTCTATACCAGACCCTTATCTGAGCATACTGCCTGGCTGGCCATTAAAGGGGGGAAAGAAGCATGTGGTCCCCTTTCTTGAACCATACCAGGCCACATGTCCTCGATATGGGGATAGCTTGCCAGGGTAAAACACCTTTTCACCATATTGATGAGGACAAGGGCCTCTTCCCCACAACCTTGGCCCAGCATTGTGGGGGTCTGTTGGCAAGAAGCTTATTGGAATATAGAAGCCCTTTTTTTAAAATAAGGAGGCTCTCAGATACTGCCCCCCTACATGAATGATTACCTTTATCCAGTCACAAAAAATGTCAATAGTAAATAAACACACAAAGTTTTGACAAGTCTTTAATAATAATAATAATAATAAATATTCCATAATGTAAATCCATCATCAGTCATGTTGTCTAGTGATGCAGATCCAAATCAGTTATAATGCTTGACACTTGTTGACCAGCAAAAGAAAAAACTCATCACCTGCAGACACATCCAATCCTGTTGCTTGTTGCTTAACAGGGAGCTTTGCCCCCATGTTGAAGGCATGTGGTCTTGTATGGTTCAGGAGGGGGGCACATGCTTGTCATTCCCTTTTCCTTGTGAGCCAGGCTGATAAGGGTCTGGTATAAATCCTGGGGAGGTACAAGGACCCCATGCCATTTTTAACACTATCCCTTTGTTTACATTCACCTGTCAGTCAAGAATCTTCAACTGACAGCTGAATGTTTCGGGTGAGATGTGTCACTGGGGGTGAAGATGCTGGCGGATAAAGGCTCCTTAATAACAGGAAGTGCTGAGCAGGAAGTTGTTACATTTATCAGTTTTAGTAATACCATTGCTAAATATTTCACTTCCCACTGCAGCGGTTCGTTAGCCTAAACACCAATTGATATGGCCATTCCCACAGGAATGTTCTTAGATTTTGTACAAATTGCGAAGGTCTCCCTCATATTATTTCTCCTTTTGGTCGAATGTTCTTAGACTATAGCGTTAGGCTATTTTCTATGTTGGTGAATGTTTTTTTACTCTTATGCTTGCATGTTCTTGTGGCTAATTTTTCTTAGGTTTTGAATAAGGGAATGTTACATTCACCCCGTAAAAGGCAGCAAATAGAAACTGACATTACACACATATTACATTAATTATGGGTATTATTTGGTACTTTTGCACAAATGATGAGATAATCACATAACAAATTTTTTTATGCATGAACCTTTGAGTGTAGCAAAGTATCATTAAACTAATGGAACAAAAGGCATAATGGCATAAGCTATACAAGTAGCAGGTAGTAGCAAACAGTCTCACATGATCACACAATGCTTCATTCATTTGTACTGTTTGTTTAGCAATCATTTGCTACATTGAAGACAGAAAGGTAACAGAGATCTCTGCAGGGACAACCCAATCCATACACCAGATCCACTCACAGGTGCCTAGGCTCGATGTATCCCATCACACTCCAACGTAATAAATAGTAAGAAGAGCTGGAAAAACTGAAATCTTTAAATTGTCGTTTATTGGTACATCAGAGTGACAGTAAAACAATAGAGCTGACGCTTTTCGGCAATAGCCTTAGTTGTAGCGACTAAGGCTATTGCCGGAACGCATCAGCGCTATTGTTTTACTGTCACTCTGATGTACCAATAAACGACAATTTAAGGATTTCAGTTTTGATGGCTCTTCTTACTATTAATCATGTGCTACACCTAGCAATTAATCCCTAGCAATTTTAGTAGCAGGATTGGGAAAATTGTGTAGTGTATTTTAGGAAATAACTAAAGCCTATGTCAGGGCAAAAAAAAAAACATATGTAGCATATCCTTGCAGCCAGCTTGGCCCAAGTTAACTATTTAAAGGATAAGTTCACCTTTCGTAACATGTTACATGTTACACCCATATTCAGGCATGGTTCACACTGATGCGACAATCGCTCTGACTTTGGAGCACTTGTCGCATCAGAAGTCGGACCCCAGTTGGACCCCATTCTGTGCAATGGAGCCATTCTAATCGGTGTGACTTGAGTCACTCTGACTTATATAAAGGCTCCTGCACTACATTTGGTTCCGACTTTGGTACCACTTGCATTGACTTCTGTTAATGAAGTCGCATACAAGTCATGCCGAAGTCGCTCTGGGGTCCAACTTCAATGTCGCGTGACTTTGAAGTCAGGGGCAGTGTGAACCCGGGCTTAGGGTGTAACATGTTACGAATGGACCAGCCCCCACATCTCCCCGATCTGACAGTTAGGCCTGCTTCACACCTATGCATTTTTTAGTGCATTTTCAGTTTTGCAGAAACACACTACAGTACATTTAATATGGTTTCCTATGGATGTAGTTTACATCTGTGCATTTTATGGAAAGGGTTTTTGGTTCCATAGACTTCAATGGTTTAAAGATGTGTATTGAAAAACGCAAAATGCACCTGCAATATGCAAACCGCAACCTGCACAAGTGTGAATCAGGCCTTAGCGGGGATCTTGCTAGTGCTAGCTGTCACAATTTTTAAAAAAATGTGGCTGAGTGTGGCTCCGCCAGCCTGGCTGCATCATTCATTCACAGTGTCTTGTGCATGGAAAACTGCAAGGTCCAGCAGCCTTTGCGGTTGTCGGCTTGCCGTTTCCAATGAACTACCATGTATTTCATCCTCTCTTGCTGTCAGATTGTATCTGCTTGACTTTACGGGATGTATGGGCACAGAGATACATTGGCAGATCTGCTGGAGACCTGCTTGCCACCAGCGATCTGCTTATCGCTGATACAATGCTTTACAGGTCCAAAAAAAAAAAAAAAAACCAAAAGAAAGAAATGCACATTTTTTTACCTGCATAAAAATGTACATTTATTATTTTTTTCTAAAAAGTGAACTTATCCTTTAAAGTAAAAGTAAACATAGAGTTGGGCCTTAAGGGTAAGAGATTTAAATTGCCCCCCTAGTGCTACATTTTTAATTTATATGCTGGTATGTACAAAAACATAAGGAAAGTGGCACATGAAACATGTAGGCCAGTGTGAGCTAAGTATGAAAACCTATTTCGTTTTGCTTGACTTGCAGCTGCTGACAGCTACTCTTATCTCGTAATTCTATGATGCTGAGTCACAAAACTTCCTGTTTTCTATATTCTGAATCTGGAAGCAGTAGAAATATAAAGGAAGTGAGAAAAAATATTTAAGTCAGCTCAGCTCTTCAGATTCATAAATTAAGCTTTGTGTACACGTACTCAAAAGGGGTAAATGCCTAATAAACTATCCAACATTTAAAATATGAAAGCGTGTCTTATGGACTCGTTTACACTAGAGATAAGGACTGCTGCACCTCTGAAAAGCTATAAATGGTCAAATCGCTTTTTTGGAGACATTTGAAAGGTGTTAAGGAGGTTATCGGCTTTTGAATAGCCCCCCACTCTAGGTGCCCAGTAACAACATTTCCTTTTTTCCTGTAAATAACTTTTTTAAACATAATAAGAATAATAAAAAAATAGTATTATTACTACTACAAATTTTTGACCCTATGACTGGTGAAAACCAATGCATAGATAGATAAAGGCTGTAGGTGCTCTGCACAGGGCGGGGTGTCTTTATTTATAATAGGAAAGAAAACCACCACTCCAGGTGAGCTGGGAAGAGGACTCCTCCCACGGGTGAAAGCCTCGGCTCGCCTGCCGTGCAAAGGATATGGAGGAAGAAATTGGAGGCTGCACACCAAAGTAGCAAAAAAGTCCCTTTGTTTCTCTTCAATAAAACATGATATAACACCACAGGATGGTAGCAAGTAGATACTTGCTACCACCCTGTGATGTCATATCATGTTTTATTAAAGAGAAATAAAGGGACTTTTTTGCTACTTCGGTGTGCAGCCTCCAATATCTTTCTCCATGTATGACTGATTCTACATTTTTATATGAATTTTTATACAATTTTTCATACATTTGTTTCATATGATTTATTATTATAATGTTTTTAGCTGTCACTTTTCAATTTTTATATATTTACATATATATTTGTTTCTGTACAACTCCATGTTTATTTCATAGCCTTGAAGAAGCGGCAGTCCTTGTTCCCCTGATACACGTTGGTCGATGTACTCCTATTTTCAATAAATGCCTTCAAGTTCTAACTCACCTTTCAACTTGCATATTATTGTACACTGGTAGCTCCTTTTTTACTCATCTTTCTAAATTGTCATTGTGGGCTTGGAAACATAGATATTATGATCTGTGGCACTACTTTCTATGCAGAAGTTGTATATATTGTTTATTGGCTGTGTTTTCTATGTTTATGCACCTTTACTATGTGATCAGTTCACTTTTTTTGCAGATATTTTCCACTCTCCCTTACTCTGGCTCTCACACTTTGTTTCCACTCATTTCTTTCTGTTTGCTTTCCTTCCAGCCCTCGGTCCAGCCTCCTCTTTCTCCAGCGATCTCCTTTCTGATGTTACCTGTCTCAGGTCTGTGGAGTTTCTCCTCCATATCATCCCTATGTGTATTTCTGCTACCAGTAGGACTACTCTGCTTTGGGTGTTGGCACCTTCTTTGCTCTCCCTGTTCTGAACTCAAACTCTTTACTATTTTTATTGGATCACTTTTCTGTTTATTTTCACTTTCAGCACATTTATTTGGTGACTTCACATGGGGCTTGTGTCTCTTCTTTAACTAACTCCAACCCATCTCTTGTTAGAACAGAGCATTAGGAGTCAGGCTGCACATGCTCGGTTTGGTATGTATTGCTAGAGCGTTTTTTTTTTTTTTTCTTGGGAGAGTACATGTAATCAGCACAGGGCCAATCAGCACTGTCCAGACAGAGGGTCAGGGGAAAATGAAAACTCCTCCTACAAGCTTAAGCAGACACTGAAACAAGTCATAAGACTGCTATTAATGCTGATGAAAAAAGGTACTTATCAGTTTATATTTACTAAAACTATTGCATTTCCATGTTCTGTGGGAAACCAGATATAGCGAATGCAGGGTCCTGGGTTTAGTAACACTTTAATGAAGGACAACCAAATCTAAAAATTGGAGTTTTGTTTGTTTACAAAGGACATATCAACCAGCCATAAAAAAAAAAAAAAAAACACTTTTTTTATCAGCTGCTGTTTAAACATGTGAAATGAAATGCGTCACAAACACAGCTTCCACATGACACATGCTTCAAACATGATCATGGGCAGAATCGCCAAGATTCGGCCCCAAGATTTCAAATGGCTGCAAAACGCAAAAAGTGTTTGTGATGCCATTGTTTCTAATGGCACCCCAATCACGCCGCAATTTTGTCCTGATTGTCGTGTAGTAAATCGCGCTGCAAAGGAAATCGCAAAGGAACAAAGGAAACATGAGCTTCTTTTGGGTGACAGTGTTGCGATTTGTCACAACTGCAGCGCGATTTACCATGTGACAATCACAGCAAAATCACGGCAAAATCAAGTTATAGGGGTGCCTTTAAAAGTAATGGCATCGCAAATGCGTCCCGCGTTTTGCAGCCATTTGAAATTGCAGGGCAGAATCGGTTCCGCCCACAATAGTGTGTGAATGGCGCCTAAGAAGGGAACCCCCAAAAATCTTTCTGATAAGCCCCATGATTTATTGCTATGCTCCTAAACCAGTCCAGAACCTTCAATTTACAATAAGTAAAGGTTTTGTTAATTTGAATAGAAAAGTTACAAATAAGTCATTGCTTTTCTTCAGGGCTGTCAGAAGGCAGAAATAATGCATTCCTACACATCATCTGCCTTTTAAAGCTTCATCTAAGGAAAAACTTCTTTCCCATGAAAGATCCCTTTCCCAGGGTGTATTGTACACAGGAATGTATATCTTGGTTGTGCTTGGCCAAGTCTATGAAGTTTATCTCATTAGCTGGCTACCTTAACCTCACTGGCGGTATGATTATGTCAGATTTTTGCGTCTCAAAGCAGTACAATTATTTTGCATAGAAATTTGGCGTTTTATATTGTAGGCCTGTAATTCTTAGCAATAACACACTTAAATCTGTCCACCAAGAGTCTAGTAGATATCCCGGGTATGATGAAGTTTAATGTAACAAATGAAGGGGAGATGGGGGGAGGGGTAAACCCAATAGAGGTGGGTTTTAAAGGGGTTACTCTGTGCAACAATATAATCAAAGATCTTAGTTATTAAAATAATTCTGTTTTATTCAAATATCTTGACATATAAAATCGCATTTAAAGATAAGTACTGCAAATGAACACAACTATAATATAAATGCGGCCGCTAGTAACAAGACAAACAAGACAAACGTTACAAAGGACAAGATATAAAGCTACCCGGTCAGGGCGTGTTGCATTATACCCTGATGACCATCAAGAGTCGTCAAATAGCCAAATAGTGGTGTACAAGTAACCCCTAGGTCAATGGTTCTATATTATTTAAAATTTTTGGCTTTTACGGTCATACGTGGTATAATGCAAGTGAGGATGGAGAGTGCAATAGGGTGGAAGCACCTGTGATAAACCTGGTTGATGATGTACTGAGCCTATTCACATCTATTAGATCTGGGTTTGGGTTAGAACAGTATTCAGAATCTAGTTAGGAGGGTAAAAAACAAAAAATCCCTCTTGTATGTGAATAATGGCTGAATGGCAATTAGTGAGTCATTTGTCAATCCTTGTCCAAGTTATACAGGTTCCTGATTCAAACAATTGCCAAGCAGAAGGTAGAGTAAAGCTCTATCATGCAAACAAGAAGCCATAATAGAGTTGGGCCGAAAATTCCCTGGTTTGGTCGACACCAGAACTCCCGATCATGGAAAAAGTTCGGACCTGAACCACAAACCCTAATAAAGTCTATGGGACCCGAACTTGAAAAATCAAAAGTCCCCATTTTTAAGGCTTATATACAAGTCATTGGACATAAAAAATGGTATGGGGCCCGGGTACTGCCACGGAAGACAGGTATCAATGCAAAATGTATTTTTTTAAAGATGGTTTTTAAAGGAGCAGTGATTTTAATGATGCTTAAAATGAAACAATAAAAATGAAAAATTCCTTTAAATATATTGCCTGGTGGGTCCCTTAGTCTGCCTGTAAAGTGGCGCATCTGTACAGTGTATAGAACCTGCTGTAGCAAAACTGACATATATTAAAACCCCTTCCGGCTGACCGTACGTACATATGCGGCCTCGGCTTTAGGGGGTTATACCGGGGTGATGCATGCAGCTGTATACATCATCCTGGTACCGTTTTTTAGAGGGGGCGGTCAGCTCTTCAGGGATAACAACTGATGTGGCTAAAAGTCGCTCGGCTGTTATCCTGGAGGAGCATGAGGAGACTTCCCCTCTCCTGCCGCTCTCCCCGGGCCTCCCATCCCACCGGGAGACCCAAGACACGTTCTGGCACTTTCGCCAGCTAGAGTCTTTCTGTAAACATGAAAACGATGTCACAACATCACTTCCGGTTTACTCGGCTGCCAATGGTGCAGTTTAAAAAAAAAAATTACAGTATTCAGAATCGCTGTTTTTGGCGATCTGAATACTTTGAAGTGCATAGGAGGGATCGGGGGTCTTAGACCGTGGCTGGCTGTCCATACATGAATGTGCAGCAGGCAGGCAGGTGGTGGTTAGGCAGACCAGGGCCGTGGCAGGCTGGGATTGCAGCTAGAGCAGGATCCAGATGCAGATTGCAGAGCAGAGCCGTAACAGGCTGGATGAGCAGGTGCAGGGTCAGGCAAGCCGGGTCGGTAATGTTCAGGCAGATAAACAGAGCATTAGGCAGAAGGGGAGTCAAAAACAAGCCAGGGGTCGGTGTATCAAGCAGACAGCGTTAGTGAGAACAGGCCGGATCCAGATCAGAGGTCAGCACAGGTAATAGGTCAGAACACACAGAAGCTGCAGACCAAACAGCAATGAGTCTATGCAGAAGCTGAGTTTAATTAGCCCACCTGTCGTACGCGCATACGCATGTGCGCGTGCGCATGTGCGTACGCCGATGTGCCAATGCGTTAGTGCGCATGTGCGCGTGCCAAGAACCTCTAGGTGTACTGCAAACCTGTCTTTCCTGACATCGCTCCATCCCTACGGGCAACCTCCGGGTGCCCAACTGGTTTTTCTTTTGTGGGTGTCTGCGAAAGAAGGTACAAATTAATTCTGTGGCATGTACATTATAAGCAGGTTCCCAGGAATTTTCCTCTGGATCATACCCATTCCACTTAATTAAATACTGTATTTGCCCCTTCTCTTCCTGCAGTCTATGATGGTCTCAACTTCAAACTCCTCATCTCCATTGATGATAATAGGTGCAGGGGGTCCCGAACTATGATCGGGAAATTGATCTGGTACTGCCGGTTTCAACAGGCATATATGGAAAACCGGATGTACTCTGAGGGACTCTGGTAATGTTAATTCATAAGATACGTCATTAATTTTCCTCCTTACCAAAGGTCCTATGAATCTTGGTGCCAACTTCCTTGAAGGGCAAGTCATCCTCAAGTTAGTCGTGGCGAGCCATACCTGGTCCTCTGGTTGCAGCAACAGTTCCCCTCTTCTCCTTCTGTCAAACATTCTTTTATTGTCCTCCTGAGCCTTCGTGGCCGCCTCCTCTAACAACAAGTTATTAGCAGAAAAGAACAGCAGGACCAGCAGTTTCTGTAATCAGATCAGGTAGAAAGGTTGGGTGGAATCCATAATTTGCAAAAAATGTGGATTGCTTGGTGGCAGAATGACTGTCGTTATTATATGCAAACTCTGCTAGTGGCAAAAGAGATACCCAGTCATCCTGGGCAAAGGACGTGAAACATCGGATGTATTGCTCCAGGGTTTGATTGGTCCGTTCTGTCTGCCCGTTGGTCTGGGGATGGTAAGCTGATGATAGCGAATGTTCAATCTTTAAAGACCCACATAATGCCTTCCAAAACCTCAACACAAATTGAACTCCACGGTCTGACACAATGTTCATCGGAATGCCATGAAGTCTGACAATCTCTTTGATAAAGACCCGATTGGTCTCAACAGCTGACGGGGTACCTTTCAGAGGTAAGAAGTTTGCCATTTTTGATAAGCGATCCACCACCACAAAAATAGCAGAACAGTCTTCAGATGGTGGAAGCTCGACAATAAAGTCCATGGCAATCATTTTCTAAGACCTATCAGGTACGGGTAAAGGTCTGAGTAAGCCCCAAGCCTTATTTCGGGTATTCTTGCTTCGAATGCAGATAGTACATGCATTGACATAAGCCATGCAATCCTTCTCTAACCCAGGCCACCAGAATGTACGTTGGAACAACTCTATGGTCTTGTAGATAGGGATGAGCCGAACACCCCCCGGTTCGGTTTGCACCAGAACCTGCGAACGGACCGAAAATTCACACGAACGTTAGAACCCCATTGACGTCTATGGGACTCGAACGTTCGAAATCAAAAGTGCTCATTTTAAAGGCTAATTTGCATGGTATTGTCCTAAAAAGGGTTTGTGGACCCGGGTCCTACCCCAGGGGACATGTATCAATGCAAAAAAAACTTTTAAAAACGGCTGTTTTTCGGGAGCAGTGATTTTAATGATGCTTAAAGTAAAAAAAAAAAAGTGAAATATTCCTTTAAATATCGTACCTGGGGGGTGTCTATAGTATGCCTGTAAAGTGGCGCATGTTTCCCGTGTTTAGAACAGTCCCTGCACCAAATGTCATTTTTAAAGGAAAAAATCTCATTTAAAACTGCTTGCGGGTTTAATGTAATGTCCGGTCCTGGCAATATGGATGAAAATCAGTGAGACAAACGGCATGGGTACCCCCCAGTCCATTACCAGGCCCCTTGGGTCTTAAACCCCGCACCCAAATTAAAATAAGGAAAGGTGTGGGGCCACCAGGCCCTATATACTCTGAACAGCAGTATACAGGCGGTGCAAACAAGACAGGGACTGTAGGTTTGTTGTTAAGTAGAATCTGTTTGTAATTTTGAACGGGTACATTTTTAACGTGTTTAGCTCCAGCCAAAAAATCTTTTTTAAGCTTTTTGGAAAACATAGGGAAGGGTTATCACCCCTGTGACATTTGTTTTGCTGTCTTTCCTCCTCTTCAGAAGATTTCACCTCACTTTTTGTCCCAATGACAAATGTTTTTTGAAAATTTGGGTTTTTTTGTGGAACAAGGATTGGAAAGCATCAGTGGAAAGGAGAAATGTTTTTCCCATATTAACTCTTACAGGAGAGAATTTCCCTTCCTAGGGGTAGATTTCATCTCACTTCCTGTTGTCTCCTTCCGTTTGCAAGTAGGAGTCGTTTGTAAGTTAGATGTTTGAAAGTAGGGGCCTGCCCTATATAATCAGCAGAAATTTGGGCCTTAGGTGTTGTTGTGGCCACAACACTGTAAGCCCTCACAGGGCCCTGCTGTGAAATAATCAAGAATTGTAATTACATGCCCCTGTTGAACAGGGGCAGAAAAATTGGGCCTTTTGTGGTGGTGCTGGTGCCACAAAACTGTAAGTCCTCACTCACTCTTGGTGGGTGCAGAAATGGGCCCTGCTGTGAAATATTAGATCAAGAATTGTAATTACATGCCCCTGTTGAACAGGGGCAGAAAAATTGGGCCTTTTGTGGTGGTGCTGGTGCCACAAAACTGTAAGTCCTCACTCACTCTTGGTGGGTGCAGAAATGGGCCCTGCTGTGAAATATTAGATCAAGAATTGTAATTACATGCCCCTGTTGAACAGGGGCTGAAAAATTAGGCCTTAGGCACTGGTGCTGGTGCCACAACACTGCAACCCCTCACAGACACTTTAGTTGGAACGCAGGAACGAGCCCTGCTGCAAAGTATTGCATCAAAAATTGTAATTACACGCCCCTGTTAAACAGGGGCAGAAAAATTGGGCCGTAGGCACTGGTGCTGGTGCCACAACACTGCAACCCCTCACAGATTCTCTAGTTGGAATGCTGAAATGAGCCCTGCTGCAAAGTATTGCATCAAAAATTGTAATTACACGCCCCTGTTACACGGGCAGAAAAATTGGGCCTTAGGCACTGGTGCTGGTGCCACAACACTGCAACCCCTCACAGATACTCTAGTCGGAATGCTGAAATGAGCCCTGCTGCAAAGTATTGCATCAAAAATTGTAATTACACGCCCCTGTTAAACAAGGGCTGAAAAATTGGGCCTTAGGCACTGGTGCTGGTGCAACAACACTGCAACCCCTCACAGATACTCTAGTTGTAACGCAGAAACGAGCCCTGCTGCAAAGTATTGCATCAAAAATTGTAATTACACGCCCCTGTTAAACAAGGGCTGAAAAATTGGGCCTTAGGCACTGGTGCAACAACACTGCAACCCCTCACAGATACTCTAGTTGTAACGCAGAAACGAGCCCTGCTGCAAGGTATTGCATCAAAAATTGTAATTACACGCCCCTGTTAAACAGGGGCTGAAAAATTGTGCCTTAGGCACTGGTGGTGGCGCCCAGAACCAAAAATGTTCTTACAAGCTATCAGCGTGATGATTGAGGAGGAAGAGGATAATTTCTCAGGGATAGTCACTCAGCATCAGTATAGGCAGTCTTTGAAGGGATCTGAGATTTCAAAAAAATTATTCGGTTACATCAGCATCAGGTGCTTGGTAGCTGGTGGTGATCCAAGACTGATTCATTTTTATGAAGGTCAGTCGATCGACCGAGTCGGTGGACAGACGCACCCTGTGATCGGTTACAAAGCCTCCAGCAGCACTGAATGTGCGTTCCGAAAGAACGCTGGATGCAGGACAGGCCAGTAGCTTAATTGCATACTGTGCAAGCTATGGCCAGTGATCCATCCTCAAGACCCAGTAACCCAGAGGATTTTCGGTGGGAAAGGTGTCCAAGTCAGATCTTGCCCGTTGGTATTCCTGCACCATGTAAAACAGACGCTGGCGATGGTTGCTGGAACCGATCATACCTTGGGGCTGCGGACCAAAAAATTGTCTGAACGCATCGGTCAGACGGCCACCTTCTCCACCGCTCCTTCTTTGACTGCCCGAAGCCTCAGCAACACGTTGTCCAGAAACAGGAGTTTGTAACCTCCCAGTCTCTGGGAACACGTTGCACAGACCTTTCTGCAAGGCCTCCCGAAGATGTTTCATCCTCTGCTCCCTCTGCGATGGCAAGATAAGGTCTGCAACCTTACCCTTGTAACGTGGATCAAGGAGGGTTGCCAGCCAGTATTGGTCCTTCTCCTTGATACCACGAATATGAGGATCCTTACGCAGGCTTTGCAGGATCAGGGAGGCCATGCAGCGTAGGTTTGCTGAGGCATTCGGTCCGGAGTCCTCTGGGTCACTAAGGATGACATGGTCTGCAGCCACCTCCTCCCAGCCACGTACAAGTCCATGTGTTTCTTGGGACTGATCCCTTAAAGACTGCTGCTGATGCTGAGTGCCAGGCTCCACCTCCATACTGACACAATCTTCCTTCTCCTCCTCCTCGTCCTCTTCCTGTGTGATCGGCGGGCACGCAGGAACACTGTCTGGATAAAGGGGGCCTTGAGAGCTAAGGAAGTCCTCCTCTTCCTGCCTCTGTTCTGCCTCAAGTGCCCTGTCCATAATTCCATGCAGTGTGTGCTCCAACAGGTGGACAAGGGGGACAGTGTCACTGATGCATGCACTGTCACTGCTCACCATCCTCGTGGCCTCCTCAAATGGTGACAGGGCAGTGCATGCATCCCTGATCATGGCCCACTGGCGTGGGGAAAAAAAACAAGCTCCCCTGACCCTGTCCTGGTGCCATATTCGCACAGGTACTCATTGATGGCCCTCTGCTGCGTGTGCAGCCGCTGCAGCATGGCCAGCGTTGAGTTCCACCTGGTGGGCATGTCACAGATTAGGCGGTTCTTGGGCAGGTTAAACTCCTTTTGGAGGTCTGTCAGCCGAGCACTGGCATTATATGACCGGTGGAAATGCACACAGACTTTCCTGGCCTGCCTCAGGACATCCTGTAAGCCCGGGTACCTGCCCAAGAACCGCTGCACCACCAAGTTAAGGACGTGAGCCAAACAGGGCACATGGGTCATTTGTCCCTGTCGGAGGGCAGAGAGGAGGTTGGTGCCATTGTCGCAAACCACCATTCCTGCCTTAAGTTGGCGTGGCGTCAACCACCTCTGAACCTGCCCCTGCAGAGCTGACAGAACCTCTGCCCCAGTGTGACTCCTGTCCCCCAAGCACACCAGCTCAAGCACCGCATGGCATCTTTTGGCCTACGTACTTGCGTAGCCCCTTGAACGGCTACGGAGCACCGCTGGTTCCGAGGACAAAGCACAGGAAGAGGCCATGGAGGAAGAAGAAGAGGAGGGGGTGGAGGAGAGAGGTGTGTCACAATCATTAGCATTTTGGAGGCGTGGTGGCGGAACAACCTCCAACACTACTGCACCTTGTCCTGCATCCTTCCCAGCTGCCAGCAGAGTCACCCAATGCGCCGTGAAACTTAGGTAACGTCCCTGTCCATGCCTGCTGGACCATGAGTCAACGGTAATATGCACTTTACCGCTGACCGCCCTGTCCAGCGAGGCATGGACATTGCCTTCCACATGGCGGTAGAGAGCCGGAATCGCCTTCCGTGAGAAAAAGTGGCGTTTGGGTACCTGCCACTGAGGAACCGCACATTCCACAAACTCACGGAAGGGGGCAGAGTCTACCAACTGAAAAGGCAGCAGTTGAAGTGCTAGCAATTTTGCCAAGCTAGCATTCAACCGCTGCGCATGTGGATGGCTGGGAGCAAACTTCTTTCGGCGGTGCAGCAGCTGGGGCAGGGAAATTTGCCTGGTACAATCTGACGTCGGTGTACCAAAAGCAGATTGCCCACAAGTACTTGGCTGTGACACACCTAATTCTACACCTTCATTCCTCTCAGTGCAGGTCTCAGAGAGGACTGAAGGTATAGTGGGGTTGGAGATCTCAGCTGATGAGGAGCAAGGAGAGGTCCTCTTTGTTCTTTGGTGTGGGTCTTTTAGATACGCTTGCCAACGAACTGCATGGCAGGTCAACATATGTCTGGTCAAGCATGTGGTACCCAAGCGGGAGATGTTTTGGCCACGCGAGATACGCTTGAGACATATGTTGCAAATAGCAGCGGTGCGATCTGATGCACTCGTCTCAAAAAAGGCCCACACCAAAGAACTTTTTGAATAACGCGCAGAGACTGCAGCGTCCTGCACATGTGAAGCTTTGGGGTGTGATGCAGTCAATGTGCTGCCCTTAGGCTGGCCCCTAGAGGGCATCCTGCCTCGTTGGTGATGTGCCACCTCCTCCTCCTCTTCCTCTCTCTTATCAGGCACCCACGTTGAGTCAGTGACCTCATCATCCCCTCCCTCCTCACTGGAGCAAACCTGGCAGTATGCTGCAGCAGGGGGAGCATGACTGCCAGATTGCTGTCCTTCTTGGGCACCCCCTCTGTTCGTGCTCATGCTACTGCCTTCATTGAGCTCAGTATCATCATCAGAGCCTTCCAAACGCTGGGCATCCTCCTGGAGCATATACCCAACACTGTGGTCAAACAGTTTGAGGGACTCCTCAGGAGGACATGGTGGGGCTAGGGAAGGAGTCACTGATGACATTGAGCCGAGGGAAGAGGCCGCTGCTTTGCCAGACAAAGTACCCTGGGCATGGGTGAGAGAGGATGAGGAGGATGAGGACGGCTTGGTCATCCACTTGACCAAGTCTTCCGCATGTTGCGGCTCAACACGGCCAGCTGCCGAAAAAAAGGCCAAGCGTGTCCCACGGCCACATGCTGATGAGGATGCACCGTCTCCACAACCAGCACTAGACACAGAGCCTGCTTGCCCTCTCTTATTGGCTTGTGACACTCTCTCTCTCCCCCCCCCTTGGCCTTCCAGACATACTAATGGCCTGTAGCTGCACTAAGCTGGGATATATATATATATATGTACTGATACTGCAGCTAGCAAAATCAACTGCCTGCCTGTAGTATGAGAACACCACCAACCTTCTACAGGTAGCTTTAGCTGAACACTGTGTAGAGCTCGCAAAAAACTAACTTGTAGCTTTTTTAGCTGCCTGCGGTAGTGATAGGATCAGGAAAACACCACCAACCTTCTACAGGTAGCTTTAGGTGAACACTGTGCAGAGCTCGCAAAAAAATAACTTGTAGGTTTAGCTGAACACTGTGAGGTGGACGCACCACACTAACTTGTAGTTTTAGCTGAACACTGTGAGCAGGATGCACAGCACTAACTTGTAGCTTTAGATGAACACTGGGCAGAGGTCTCACTACACCAACTTGTAGGTTTAGCTGAACACTGTGAGCAGGACGCACAGCACTAACTTGTAGCTTTAGATGAACACTGTGCAGAGGTCTCACTACACCAACTTGTAGGTTTAGCTGAACACTGTGAGGTGGACGCACCACACTAACTTGTAGGTTTAGCTGAACACTGTGAGCAGGACGCACCCCACTAACTTGTAGGTTTAGCTGAACACTGTGAGCAGGACGCACAGCACTAACTGTAAATAGTCTAGTTGCATGACTGTGGTACTAACAGGATCAAAAGAACACCAGCAATTTTATTCAGGTAGCTGTAAATACTGTAACAAGACAAGCCTGCCTGTCAGTAAGAAGATAACAGGAACGGATCTAGCTGAACACTGTGAGCAGGACGCACTGCGCTGACTTGTAGCTTTAGATAAACACTGTGCAGAGGTCTCACTACACCAACTTGTAGGTTTAGCTGAACACTGTGAGCAGGACGCACCCCACTAACTTGTAGGTTTAGCTGAACACTGTGAGCAGGACGCACCCCACTAACTTGTAGGTTTAGCTGAACACTGTGAGCAGAACGCACCCCACTAACTTGTAGTTTTAGCTGAACACTGTGAGCAGGATGCACCGCACTAACTTGTAGGTTTAGCTGAACACTGTGAGGTGGACGCACCACACTAACTTGTAGGTTTAGCTGAACACTGTGAGCAGGACGCACCCCACTAACTTGTAGGTTTAGCTGAACACTGTCAGCAGGACGCACTGCACTAAATGTAAATAGTCTAGCTGCCTGACTGTGGTACTAATAGGATCAAAAGAACACCAGTAATTTTCTTCAGGTAGCTGTATATACTGTCACAAGACAAGCCTGCCTGTCAGTAAGAAGATAACAGGAATGGATCTAGCTGAACACTGTGAGCAGGACGCACTGCACTAACTATAAATAGTCTAGCTGCCTGACTGTGGTACTAATAGGATCAAAAGAACACCAGCAATTTTCTTCAGGTAGCTGTAAATACTGTAACAAGACAAGCCTGCCTGTCAGTAGGAAGATAACAGGAACGGATCTAGCTAAACTGAATACAGTGTATATATATATATGCAAAACCTGGGATGCATATATATACACAATACACTGTAAGTGCAGCTAAACTGACTGACTGTTCTGCCTAATCTCTCTAACTCAAATCAAATGACACTGTCTCTCTGTCTCTCTGTCTATCTCTTTCAACGCCGGAACACACACTACACAGGGCCGCCGTGCAGGCGGCCTTATATAGTGTGGGGCGTGTACTAAATCCCCTGAGCCATAATTGGCCAAAGCCTCCTTGGCTTTGGCCAATTACGGCTCTCTGTTCAGACGGCGCTGTGATTGGCCAAGTATGCGGGTCATAGTGCATGCTTGGCCAATCATCGGCCAGCAATGCACTGCGATGCCGCAGTGAATTATGGGCCGTGACGCGCCACACGAATTTGGCGCGAACGGCCCATATCGTTCGCAATTCGGCGAACGGGCGAACAGACGATGTTCGAGTCGAATATGGGTTCGACTCGAACACGAAGTTCATCCCTACTTGTGGATTCCAAAATGGCCTGCCAACGGGTGATCATGGCAGAACCCTAATACAGCCACTCGAGCGGTTTCTGGCACAAAGATCTGCTCTTCTTTCCATAGTAGACCACCCTTTGCCTGCAATGTGACCCCTGGAGGACTGGATGTACCTGCTGAGGCTTGCTGCAATTGTGGTAGCAGGCCTAACTGTAACAGAAAGAAACTTCCGGCTTGTAGGATGGTATCTGGTGAAGGTATTTCTTTTGGATCCTCAAACATGCGTGATAACACATTAGGTTTGGTGTTTTTTGATCCGGGTCTGTAGGTGATGAAAAGAGAACCTTGAGTAAAAGAGTGCCCAGCGGGCCTAGCGTGGTCTGAGACGTTTTGAAGTCCGTAAATACTCAAGGTTCTTGTGGTCCGTAAAGATTAGTATCGGATGAGTGGCTCCTTCCAGCAAATACCTCCATTCTTCTAATGCTGCTTTGATTGCCAGAAGCTCCCAATCTCCCACGTCATAATTGCTTTCTGGTTGGGTAAGCTTCCGGGAGAAGAATGTGACTGGATGGATCACATCTTTGGGGCCCTGTCATTGCGACAAAACTGCTCCGACTGCACTTTCTGATGCATCCACCTCTAAAATGTAAGACAGAGCGGAGTCCGGAAGACTTAGAACAGGGGCAGTGGTAAATCATTTCTTTAAGGTCTCAAATGCGGCTTGTGCCTCAGTAGACCAGCAGAAGCGTATGCCTTGTTTTGTAAGTTGAGTGATGGGGGAGATAATAGCTTAGAAGTTCTTGATGAACCTAAGATAAAAGTTGGCGAAGCCTACAAAATGTTGGATCCCCTTTTTATCAGTGGGAGCTGGCCAGTCCAGGATTATGGATACTTTTTGTGGATCCATCTTGATTCCATCAGTGGAAATAATTAATCCGAGATACGGAATGCTTTGCTGTTTTAAGTCACATTTTTCAGCTTTGGCGTAAAATCCGTGCTGGCGGAGTCGGAAAAGTACACTCTTGGTGTGTTCCCGGTGTATCTCTAATGAAATGGAAAATATCAGGATATCGTCCAGGTAGACAATGACAAAGATATCTAGGAAGTCTCTGAAGATATCGTTGATGAAGTGTTGGAAGGTGGCAGGTGCGTTGCATAAGCCAAATGGCATGACTAGATACTTGTAGTGACCGAAGTAGGTACGAAAAGCGGTCTTCCGCTCATCACCTTTTCTGATTCAGATTATGTTATAGGCTCCTTGTAAATCAAGTTTGGTAAACACACTTGCAGATCTGAGCCTTTAAAAAAGTTCAGGAACCAAGGGCAGGAGGTAGCGTTTTTTCACTGTGATTTTATTTATGTCACGGTAGTCCACACATGGCCTTAGTGACTGGTCTTTTTTCTCCACAAAGAATATACCTGCACCGTCTGGTGAAGTTGAGGGGCAAATGAACCCTTTCTGTAGGTTATCTTCAATATAGTCTTTCAGAACCTCTAATTCATGCTCAGACAGGGGAAAGATGCATCCGAAGGGAATTTCTGCCCCGGAAGAAGTTCAATAGGACAGTCATATGGTCTGTGGGGAGGAAGGGTATCTGCACCCCGTTTACTGAACAGATCTAGGTATTCATGGTAGCATTCAGGAACTACCTGACACAGTTCGGCATGTGATTCCAGGCTTAGTAAAGAAGCAGGAGGCTGAGGCGGTGCTGGACAGCATTGTTTCTGACAGTAAGGTGATAGGAACTCTATTTTTCCAGACTCCCAGTCAATATGTGGGTTGTGAGCCTGTAACCAAGGGAGACCCAAGATGACAGGGAAAAGTGGTGATGAAATTGCATCCAAGCGTAATAGTTCTTGGTGGTTGGTAGCAGTGATAGAAGCAGAGAGGTTTCTTTGGTCAGTCCTGATTTGATGCAAGAGCCATCAGCCAGGAACACAGTGAGCCCTTGATTCTTAGGTTGTAGCGGAATGTGCTACTGGGCCGCAAAGGACAGATCAATGAAGCAACTGCAGGCTCTCGAATCAATGATTGCGGTCAC
Organism: Aquarana catesbeiana; assembly: GCF_042186555.1. Classification (NCBI taxonomy): domain Eukaryota; kingdom Metazoa; phylum Chordata; class Amphibia; order Anura; family Ranidae; genus Aquarana; species Aquarana catesbeiana. The sequence continues at coordinate 636,705,921 of NC_133326.1, forward strand.
TGGCAAGGTTCTTCCTGGAAGCTGGAATGAAATAGGCAGAACTATGTGAGCTGAATTGGCAGACATGTTGGGTTGTCGAGCTGAAGAAAGTGAAAGGCACTTACGTAGCTTAGCAGGGCAGGTGCGTACATAGTGACCGGACTCTCCACAGTGAAGACAGAGGTTGTTCAATCATTGGCGTTCCGCTGGGGTTAGTGACGGGCGGATCAGGCCCAACTGCATTGGTTCGGGTGCCTCTGGAACAGGTGGAGCAGGATTTCCAAACATGGGGTCAGCAGGCATGGGTGTCTTGGGCAACATCCATACTGGTCTGAACTACTGCGAGGATCTCTCAGATCTGCGCTCACAGCGATCGATCTGTATGGATAATGTGATCAGAGTCTCTAGTGTGTTTGGTACACCTACCTTAGCAAGTTCATCTTTGAGACCTTTGGAGAGGCTCAAACGGAACTGGTGACGCAGGGCTGAGTCGTTCCAGTCGGTATCTGCACTCCGTCGGAAATCCATGACATAATCTTTTACCGGTCTACGGCCTTGCTGAAGGGCGTGCAGGGCTGTCTCGGTAGTAGTGGTTCTTTACGGGTCATCATATAGTTGCAACATGGCACTGAAGAATAATTGCAAGGTGTTGTGCTTTGTTTACCTCCAGTAAATGGTGGGCCAGGACTCAGGGAAATGGTAAATCCCACCTTTGTGGCCTCTAGAGAAAATGAACTTGGCTGAAGGACAAAATAGAGCTGGCAGGCGTTGTGGAATGCTCTAAACTTGCTCCGATCACCGGAAAACCTCTCAGGGGCTGGTACTCGAGGTTCGGGAGGTAGCATCACTACTGGAGAAATTGCAGGGGCCCCAGTTGATGTAGCAGATGTGGTGAAAGTCTCAGCAGAAGTCGCAGCAGGTGTGGCCAGTGCCTGAACGTGACCCTCCAGTCGAGCATAGCCTTCTTGCAGGGATGTAACCACCTGAGCGAGTGAGGCAAGGTGCTGGCAGATCTCATCTAAAGGAGAGGGTCCTCTTGCAGGCTCAGTCATGGCTGTTTGGTACTGTCACGTACCTGGTTCTTGAGCCTGACCTGTAGAGGAGGGCCTCTCGTACCACATCGGCTTGTGGGTTACTGAAGGTGAGACAGCTGCCACAGAAGTATGGTGGCTTAGGAGTGCCTGAGATCAGTCCTGTAGTCTGTATGGCTGGTTGTCTGTGGATGAATGTGCAGCAGGCAGGCAGGTGGTGTTTAGGCAGATCAGGGCTGTGGCAGGCTGGGATTGCAGCTAGAGCAGGATCCAGATTTAAATTGCAGAGCAGAGCCATGACAGGCTGGATGAGCAGGTGCAGGGTCAGGCAAGCCGGGTCAGTAATGTTCAGGCAGATAAACAGAGCAACAGGCAGAAGAGGAGTCCAAAACAAGCCGGGGTCGGGGTATCAAACAGACAACGTTAGTGAGAACAGGCTGGATCAAGATCAGAGGTCAGCACAGTTAATATGTCAGAACACACAAAAGCAGCAGACCAAACAGCATTGAGTCTATCTATGCAGAAGCTCAGTTTAAATAGCCCGCCTGGCGTACACGTGTACGCCGATGTTCAAGTGCGCATGTGCGTACACCGATGTGCCAATGCGCTAGTGCACATGTGCGTACACCAAGAACCTCTAAGCGTACTGCGGACCTGTCTTTCCTGACAATGGCTTTCCTGGGCGAAATCCCGTACGGGTACGTCCTACCCATTTTTGGCCACCAGAGGGCGCATGTGTGCCCACTGTTCGGTGGGGGGCCCGATGCACGTGGCCGGTGGGCACGATCGCACAAGTGCCAGCACGGGGATTTGTGTGTGTAAACAGCGATCACAGATCAATTGGCTTCAGTATAAAGCACACAAATAGGAAACATAAGGGAAATACAAAGACACTGAATTTCAAAAGAGCCAACTCTACGAACCTTGCTAGAAGATATAAATTGGGTTAAAATCTTAGGAACAAAGAACGAAGAAAGAGGAGAGATGGGTTAAGAGCATATTAAATAAGGGCAATAGCCAGTGCATTCCATTGGGTGATAAATTTAAAAGAGCGAACAAAAGTCCTGGATGGCTTAACGCCAATGTAAAAATGCATATGAAAGCAAAAGAGAAGGCCTTCGAAAAATAAAAGGTTGAGGGATCATCATCAGCATTCAAACTTTATAAAGAATGCAACAAGAAATGTAAGTGTGAAATGTCAGTGTGCAATAAGATAGAACACGAAAGACACATAGCAGAGGAGAGCAAAAAATATCCCAAGAAATTCTTTAGGTATGTAAGCAGTAAAAAAGGATAGACAGACCATATTGGCCTCATAAAGAATGAGGAAGGACATCTAGTTACAAAGGGTGAGGAGATGGCGAAGGTATTGAATTAATTCTTCTCCTCAGTCTTCACAAGGGAATCGGGGGGCTTCAGTCACCAAAACTGCAGTGTTTATCCTTGTGACACATCACAGGAAGCACTTTCATGGCTAACAGAGGACAGAATTAGAATTAGACTTGGGAAACTTAACATTAATAAATCACTGGGACTGGATGGCTTGCACCCAAGGGTACTTGGGGAACTCAGTCAAGTATTTGCCAGACCATTGTTCCTAATTTTTACTGACAGTCTACTGACTGGAATGGTACCAGCGGATTGGAGAAAAGCCAATGTAGCACCAATATTTAAAAAGGGCTCAAAATACATCCCTGGGAATTACAGACCAGTTAGCCTAACATTACTAGTATGCAAGCTCTTGGAGGGGATGATAAGGGACTATATACAAGATTTTAGTAATGAAAACGGTATCATTAGCAGTAATCAGCATGGATTCATGAAGAATCGTTCTTGCCATCTATTAACCTTCTATGAGGAGGTGAGTTGCCATCTAGATAAAGGAAGGCCTGTGGACATGATTTATGTGGATTTTGCAAAAGCATTTGATACAGTTCCCCATAAATGCTTACTGTACAAAATAAGGTCCGTTGGCATGGACCATAGGGTGAGTACATGGATTGAAAACTGGCTACAAGGGGCGAGTTCAGAGGGTGGTAATAAATGGGAAATACTCAGAATGGTCAGGGGTGGGTAGTGGGATCCCACAGGGTTCTGTGCTAGGACCAATCCTATTTAATATGTTCATAAATGACCTGGAGGATGGGGTAAACGGTTCAACCTCTGTATTTGCGGACGATACTAAACTAAACAGGGCATTAACTTCTCCGCAGGATGTGAAAACCTTGCAAGTGTAAAATAATGCATTTAGGTGGCAAAAATATGAATGCAATCTATACACTGGGGGGAGAACCTCTGGGGGAATCTAGGATGAAAAATGACCTGGGGGTCCTAGTAGATGATAGGCTCAGCAATGGCATTCAATGCCAATCTGCCACTAACAAAGCAAACAGAATATTGGCATGCATTAAAAAAAGGTATAAACTCCAGAGATAAAGCGATAATTCTGCCACTCTACCAGACTCTGCTCTGGCCGCACCTGGAGTATGCTGTCCAGTTCTGGGCACGAGTCCTCAGGAAGGATGTACTGGAAATGGAGCGAGTACAAAGAAGGGCACCAAAGCTAATAAAGGGTCTGGAGGGCATTAGTTATGAAGAAAGGTTGCCAGCACTGAACTCATTCTCTCTGGAGTAGGGATGAGCCAAACACCCCCCGGTTCGGTTCGCACCAAAACTTGCAAACAGACCGATAGTTCGCACGAACCTTCAAACCCTGTTAAAGTCTATGGGACTCTATGGGACTCGAACGTGAGAAATCAAAAATGCGAATTTTAAAGGCTAATATGCAAGTTATTGTCCTAAAAAAGGGTTTGGGAACCTGGGTCCTGCCCCAGGGTACATGTATTAATGCAAAAAAGTTTATAAATAAAAGTGAAATATTCCTTGAAATATCATGCCTGGGGGGGTGTCTATAGTTTGCCTGTAAAGTGGCACGTGTTTCCCGTGTTTAGAACTGTCCCTGCACAAAATGACATTTGTAAAGGAATAAAAGTCATTTAAAACTGCTTGCGGCTTTAATGTAATGTCTGGTCCCAGCATATGAATGAAAATCATCAAGAAAAAAGGCATGGGTACCCCCCCCGCCCATTACCAGCCCCTTTGGTTCTTGTATGTATGGATTTCCCTTCCTAGAGGTAGATTTCCTCTCACTTCCTGTTATCTCCTTCTGTTTGAAAGTAGGAGTCGTTTGTAGGTTGGATGTTTGAAAGTAGGGGCCTGCCCTATATACCCTGCAGAAATTTGGGCCTTAGGTGTTGGTGTTGCCACAACACTGTAAGGCCTCACAGTTACTCTTGGTGGGCGCAGGAACGGGCCCTGCTGTGAAATATTAGATCAAGAATTGTAATTACATACCCTTGTTCAACAGGGGCAGAAAAATTAGGCCTTAGGCACAGGTGCTGGTGTCACAACACTGCAACCGCTCACAGAAACTTTAGTTGGAGTGCATGAATGAGCCCTGCTGCAAATTATTGCAGCAAAAATTGTAATTACATGCCCCTGTTAAACAGGGGCAGAAAAATTGGGCCTTAGCCACTGGTGCCACAACACTGCAACCCCTCACAGATACTATAGCTGGAGCGCAGGAATGAGCCCTGCTGCAAAGTATTGCAACAAAAATTTTAATTATACGCCCCTGTTAAACAGGGGCTGAAAAATTGGGCCTTAGGCACTGGTGCTGGTGCCACAACACTGCAACCCCTCGCAGATACGCTAGTTGGAGAGCATGAATGAGCCCTGCTGCAAAATATTCCATCAAAAATTGGCGTGGGGAAAAAAAACAAGCTCCCCTGACCCTGTCCTTGTGCCATAGTCGCACAGGTACTCATTGATGGCCCTCTGCTGCATGTGCAGCCGCTGCAGCATGACCAACGTTGAGTTCCACCTGGTGGGCATGTGTCAGGGAAATAGGTTAGCGAACCAGCACAGGCAAGGTCGCGCTAACGCACATCAGCGCACACGGTTGCGCAATTTCTCTACTAGGCGGACGCCTGGCGCCGCGATCAAACGAATGCGCGTGCGCAACAACGCCGCAATCGTGCAAACGCGCGTACGCAACGGTGCGCGCATGACGTGACACAGGCGCCTTGCTTATTTAAACGCTCCACTGACAGTGCCACATCACTGGATTATCATCAGCTCTTCCTGTAAACCTGTATTTGTGATTCCTGCTTACCTGTTCTCCTGGCTCTACCTACCGGCTTTCTTCTGACTCCTCCTGCCTGCTTCCTGCATCTGACCCTGGTTTGGCTAACGGACTCCGCATACTTCTGTCTCCTGTACCTGGATTTGTTGATCTTGTTCCTGGACTGTCTTACCATGTTTGACCCCTGGCCTGGCTTCTGATTTGCAATTGGACTTCCATTGGTCTTCTTCTCTGGACCTCTAAGCATGTTGCCTCCAGTGACTTTGCTCTACCAAGCTTCTGGCACCAGCTTCTACTACCAGGCAACCCGTGCTTCTGTGGGCACCGCATCCCTGTGTCATCTTCAGGGATGTGCTGTACTCGGCCGCAAGGGGAGCCCTCCCAGCATCTCGGCCTCCTACCAAGATCCTGACAGCATGTCACAGATTAGGCGGTTCTTGGGCAGGTTAAATTCCTTTTGGAGGTCAGCCAGCCAAGCACTGGCATTATATGACCGGCGGAAATGCGCACAGACTTTCCTGGCCTGCCTCAGGACATCCTGTAAGCCCGGGTACCTGCCCAAGAACCGCTGCACCACTAAGTTAAGGACGTGAGCCAAACAGGGCACATGGGTCAGTTGTCCCTGTCGGAGGGCAGAGAGGAGGTTGGTGCCATTGTCGCAAACCAACATTCCTGCCTTAAGCTAGCGTGGCGTCAACCACCTCTGAGCCTGCCCCTGCAGAGCTGACAATGTGGCTCCTGTCCCCCAAGCACACCAGCTCAAGCACTGCATGGCATCTTTTTGCCTGCGTACTTGCGTAGCCCCTTGAACGCCTACGGAGCACCGCTGGTTCCGAAGACAAATCAGCACAGGAAGAGGCCATGGAGGAAGAAGAAGAGGAGGGGGTGGAGGAGAGAGGTGTGTCAGAATCACCACTAGTAGCATTTTGGAGGCGTGGTGGCGGAACAACCTCCAACACTACTGCACCCTGTCCTGCATCCTTCCCAGCTTCCAGCAGAGTCACCCAGTGGGCCGTGAAAGATAGGTAACATCCCTGTCCATGCCTGCTGGACCATGAGTCAGCGGTGATATGCACCTTACCGCTGACCGCCCTGTTCAGCGAGGCCAAGACATTGCCTTCCACATGCCGGTAGAGAGCCAGAATCGCCTTCCGTGTGAAAAAGTGGCGTTTGGGAACCTGCCACTGAGGAACCGCACATTCCACAAACTCACGGAAGGGGGAAGAGTCTACCAACTGAAAAGACAGCAGTTGAAGTGCTAGCAATTTAGCCAAGCTAGCATTCAACCGCTGGGCATTTGGATGGCTGGGAGCAAACTTCTTTCGGCAGTGCAGCAGCTGGGGCAGGAAAATTTGCCTGGTACAATCGGACGTTGGTGTACCGATAGCAGATTGCCTGCAAGTACTTGGGAGTGACACACCTATTTCTACACCTTCATTCCTCTCAGTGCAGGTTTCTGAAAGGACTGAAGGTATAGTGGGGTTGGAGATTCCAGCTGATGAGGAGCAGGGAGAGGTCCGCTTTGTTCTTTGGTGTGGGTCTTTTATGTATGCTTGCCAACGGACTGCATGGCAGGTCGACAAATGTCTGGTCAAGCATGTGGTGCCCAAGCGGCTGCTGTTTTGGCCACGCGAGATACGCTTCAGACATATGTTGCAAATAGCAACGGTGCGATCTGCTGCACACGTCTCAAAAAAGGCCCACACCAAAGAACTTTTGGAATAATGTGCAGAGACAGCAGCGCCCTGCACATGCGGAGCTCTGCAGTGTGATGCAGTTGGTTGGCTGCCCTTAAGCTGGCCCCTGGAGGGCATCCTGCCTCGTTGGAGATGTGCCTCCTCCTCCTCCTCTCTCCTATCAGGCACCCATGTAGAGTCAGTGGCCTCATCATCCCCTTCCTCCTCGTCACTGGAGCAAACCTGGCAGTATGCTGCAGCTGGGGGAACATGACTGCTAGTTTGCTGTCCTTCTTGAGCACCCCCTCTCTCTGGGCTCACGTTACTGCCCTCCTCAAACTGTGTACCATCATCGGAGCCCTCAAAACGCTACACATCCTCCTGCAGCATGTACCCAACACTGTGGTCAAACAGTTCGGGGGACTCCTCAGGACATAGTGGGGCTAGGGAAGGAGTGACTGATGCCATTGAGCCGAGGGAAGAGGCCGCTTTGGCAGACAAAGTACCCTGAGCCTGGGTGAGAGAGGATGAGGAGGATGGGGACGGCTTGGTCATCCACTCTATCAACTCTTCTGCATGTTGTGGCTCAACACGACCAGCTCCCGGAAAAAAGGACAAGCGAGCCCCGCGGCCACGTGCTGAGGATGCACCGTGTATACGACCAGCACTGTTTGCTGTAGACACAGAGCCTGCTTGCCCTCTTTTAGTGGCCTGTGAGCGTCTGCCTCTCCTTGGTGGCCTTCCAGACATACTGTACAATTAGATTAGCAAAACAACGCCTGAAGTTTACTAAAAACAGTACACCAGAAATGGCCTACAGTAAGGTATAAGCTTGGCTAGACTATATATATATAATATATATATTAAATGCACTGAGCTCAGTGAGTCACCTGCTTGGCTGAAAGTGTCTTTGAACATGCATTCAGGCAATGGGCTAGTCAGGTATAGGCTTGGCTAGACTATATATATATATATATATATATATATATATATATATATATATATATATATATTCACAAGCCTGTATATATATGTATATATATATATATATATATATATACTGTATATATATATATATATATAAAGAGGGGATGTATATATGAAGTATATTAGCGACAGTACACCAGGAACAGTATGCAGTGAGATATAGCTAAATTATATACAGTGTATATATATATATATATATATATATATATATATATATATATATATATATATATATATATATATATATATATATATGTATGTATATATATATATATATATATATGTATGTATATATATATATATATATATATATATATATATATATATATATGTATGTATGTATGTATATATATATATATATATATATATATATATATATATATATATATATATAGGCCTTTTTTCAGTGGGAAAACTGGGGAACGCAGTTCCTGCACCTCCAGCACTGAATAATGTATGTACTGGCAAGGGGGCTGCTGGGGTATCTATTGTCGCTGGTGGGGGATCTGTTTTTGTGTGGGGGTCTATTGTTTCAGAGTAAGTCTACTGTTGCTGGTGGGGGGGGGGGTCTTATGTTGCAGGGGGGTCAATTGTTGCTGGGTTGGATCTACTGTGGAGGGAGAGGTCTATTGTTGCTCAGGTGGTACTTTGTTGTGGAGGGGTCCATTGTTGCTGGGGGAAAGTCTTTTGTTGTGTGGGGGAATCTGTTGTTGCTGGGGTGGAGTCTATTGTTGCTCATTGCAAGGGATCTGTTTTACTATCCTTCTTGTTTTCTTTAACAAATTTCATAGAAATTACTGTAGTGCACCGCCCCAGTGTGAAAAGCCACACTGCAATGAATGGGAGGGGGTTTTCAGGTGCTTTGCAGAGGCTATTTCTAGCGCTAAAACGCCTGAAAACCACCTCAGTGTGAAAAGGGGTCTTGAAATCTGTATCTGTCTGAAAAAAATGATAAAAAATGCTGTACTCAAAATTGTCATTCAAAGTGTGACGGTGCTGAAAGCTGAAAATTGTCCTGTGCAGGAATGGGGTATAAGTGCCCGGTATTGAACTGGTTAAACACACTGGTAAGCATTCTAGGCTTTCACACAGTGAGCACCTCATCCATTCTTCACACATCTCTTTAGCGCCACAGCATGTCAAACACAAATCAACTGTGAACTGCGCAGGTGTTCCGTCAGATTAGGCGACCCGTCAGAATGTGAACGTGACATCTTGCTACACCCCACACTCCTCCACAGTAAGGATTCACTGAGAAGGGGGAAAGCGAACATCTTGTTACACCCACCAGAGTTTTGCATTTCACACTTATATTTAACAGTAAACTGAGTTTATATACCGTATGTTGAAGTTCAGTACTTAGAAGGCTGTCTGACTGTTTAGAAGTTGAATTTTAAAAGCAGCGGCAAGCTACAAGCGTGCTGATCTCACAGGTTTGCTAATCAGACAGAAGTTCGCTGCTTTTAAAATTCAACATCTAAACATTTACATGGAGTTCTAAGTACTGTATTTCACCATATAAACTGAGTTTACTGTTAAAAAAGTAGAGAATGCAAAACTCCGGTGGGTGTAACAAGATGTCCACTTGACCCCTTCTTATGCCCCGTACACACGGTCGGATTTTCCGACGGAAAATGTGTGATAGGACCTTGTTGTCGGAAATTCCGACCGTGTGTAGGCTCCATCACACATTTTCCATTATATTTTCCGACACACAAAGTTTGAGAGCAGGCTATAAAATTTTCCGACAACAAAATCCGTTGTCGGAAATTCCAATCATGTGTTCACAAATCCGACGCACAAAGTGCCACGCATGCTCAGAATAAATAAAGAGATGAAAGCTATTGGCCACTGCCCCGTTTATAGTCCCGACGTACGTGTTTTACGTCATCGCGTTTAGAACGATCGGATTTTCGGACAACTTTGTGTGACCGTGTGTATGCAAGACAAGTTTGAGCCAACATCCGTCGGAAAAAATCCTAGGATTTTTTTGTCGGAATGTCCGAACAAAGTCCGACCGTGTGTACGGGGCATAAGTGTATGCTTATTGTAGAGGAGTGTGGGGTGTTGCAAGATGGGGACGACGAAACATCACTTCTGTTACCCATTCCTGATGGTGTCTTGCCGAGAAAGTTCCCCCGGCGGATAAGGACCCCCCTGTACTGCACAGGCGCAGCGCCTGCGCAGTACGAACTACTATGAGCCGCCGAAGATAGCCGAAGTTGAAAATCTTCAATCAGCTGTACACGGTGCCTGCACCCTAGGTCCAGGTTCAAGCCCCACCATCCAAGTGGACCTAGAGGGGGAATAAAAAAGAGCCGAGCGAAGCGAGCCCGCGAGGGGCCCTCTTACAGGCGCCGTGTACAGCTGATTTCCAACTATTCAGCTTCGGCTATTTCCGCCGGATCCTACTGTGAGGGGGGTCCTTGTCGGCCGAGCGGAACTTTCTCGGCAGAACAACGGGTCGCCTAATCTACAACGGAAGTGATGTTGCATCGCCGCCATCTTGCTACACCCCGTACAGTAAGGATACAGTGAGAGGGGGGAAAGCGGACATCTTGTTACACCCCCCAGAGTTTTGCATTTTACACTTATTTATAAGAGTAAAGTGAGTTATTATAGTGAAATACAGTACTTAGAACTCCGAATGACTGTTTAGATGTTGAATTTTAAAAGCAGCAGCAAGCCCGCTCATCTCATGGGTTTGCTAAGCTGACAGAAGTTTGCTGCTTTTACAATTCAACATCTAAACAACCATATGGAGTTCTAAGTACTGTATTTCGCTATATAAATTCACTTTACTGTTATAAATAAGTGTAACATGCAAAACTCCGGTGGGTGTAACAAGATGTCCGCTTTCCCCCCTTCTCAGTGTAACCTTACGACGGAGGAGTGCGGGGTGTAGCAAGATGGTGGCGATGGAACGTCACTTCCGTTTCACATTCTGATCGGTCGCCTAATCTGACGAAACACCGGACCTTTCCCAGCACACGCCCAGCCACGGCAAAGTGCACCAATCACACTGCTTGTCTCTCCGGTTGTTGGCTGTAAAATAGGTACGCTGCTATTGGCTAATGCTATTCAGCGAGCGGGTTGTCTATATTGTTTGGAGTGTTGTGCGCCTGAAGAGGGTAAGTGCTGAGCTGTGCATAGAAGAGGGAGGTCAGTGTAGTTCTATATGGTGTCTTCACTTGTCGTGCTGTATAATGCATAGAAACCATAGCTCCCAGCTGTATACAGTCCACAGGGGCTGTTGTCCCTGTTGTGGACCCTGAATTGTCTGGCCTTCTAATATCAGGTATAGACCTTTTTATAACAATCATGCACTATTAGGCGTGGCTCATACGTGTGCACCTGTGCGTGTTCTCGGTGCGTTCCCATGCTTTGTGTTTAGGGCAGCCCTTTCATTTCAATAGTCTTCCCTATGGCCCCTTTCACACTGGGGCGGTAGGGGGCGTCGGCGGTAAAACAGCGCTATTTTTAGCGCTGTTTTACCGCGGTATTCGGCCGCTAGCGGTGCGGTTTTAACCCCCCGCTGGTGGCCGAAAAAGGGTTAAAACCACTCGTACAGCGCGTCTATAGCCGTGGTATTGCTGCGCTGTCCCATTGATTTCAATGGGCAGGAGCGGTGAATACACCGCTTCTTCACCGCTCCAAAGATGCGGCTTGCAGGAGATTTTTTTTCTTCTCCTGCCAGCGCACCGCTTCAGTGCGAAAGCTCTCGGGCTTTCACACTGAACAAACAGCGGAGGCTGTTTAGGGGCGGTTTGCAGGTGGTATTTTTAGCGCAATACCGCCTGCAAACCGCCCCAGTGTGAAAGGGGCCTTAGTGTGAGAAATGCAGAAAAAAAAATTCCTAGGGTCTTTCTGTAAAACGCACTGAACCGCCCAACGCTGCGTCATGGTGTGGTCAGGTGTGCGCCTGCACATGCGTGGGGTTCCCTGGAATGGGGCAATGCTGCAACCGCTTGCAATACACATAGTGATGGTGCAGGTTTTTAGGAGTTAAAACAGAGGTGGAGGGGGCGACCTAACACCTCAGTCGCCTGTCAAATGCCCTTTGAAAAGCAGTCTACCCCAGATTGCTCTTCAGCGCTCGTGTAGATAACCTCTTAAGGGCCTGCTCACACCAGCAAGCTGCACTGAACACAAAGCTGTTGGTGTGCACTGCGTTCATGCACCATCTTAGTGCCTAAAGCCCAATACACAGAGGCGTCATCAATAGAAACATTCGGCCCGTGTGTATGGCAGCCAGTCCAACAGAAGCAGGGGCCGTCTTTTGTCAAAGGGGCATGACTGAAAAAAGGTCTGCCGACCGACTCCTTATGTCTCTATTGTGACGGGATTCGCTTTGGGTGGGGGGCCCGTGGAACCCGGAATTCCCCAAAGAGACTCCCGTCACACCTATCATTGCCTGAGAGCGCAGACTGGAGTGTTCTGGGGGGGGGGGGCTGTCCCTCTGTCAGAACACAGTACAGCGATCTCGTCTGTCGTTCTATCCAATGTTAATTTTGACAACTAAAACATTTTAGTCACCTAACTTAGTACCATTTTCGTCCACCAAAACAACTGAGATGACTAAAAATGGCATTTTAATCAAAAGACTAAAACGGAATTGAAATTTGACGTCAGAATTAGCACTGGTCTGTAGTGCATGTTCATATCTCGTCAACGTAAATAATAACATATTCAATTTTTCACTCCAGCAGTATATAATGAGTTTGGAAATTGTAAGAAAGAGAAATGCTTAAATAATGCATTACAATTTTAACTACACCCATTAGTTTTTAGATGACTAAAATGATTTTAGTCGACTAAAATGTCCTGGAGAGTTAGTCGACTAAATACGACTAAAACAATTGCAGAACACTAAAATGGGACTAAAACTAAAATGCCATTTTAGTGCTAAGGTTAAAGGGGTTGTAAAGATGTGTTTTTTTTTTTTTTTTTTTTAAAATAACAAACATGTTATACTTACCTTCACTGTGCAGCTCGTTCTGCACAGAATGGCCCCGAACCTGGTCTTCTGGGGTCCCTCGGCGGCTGTTTCAGCTCCTCCCCGCAAGCATTTACCACCTTCATGCGAGCTCCCTCGCACGGTGGTGAGTGCTTGCGGGCGCGCTCCCGTGATACAGCCGGCGGCTATAGCCGCTCGCTGTATCACTCGGCCCCGCCCCCCGGCGCGCCGCGTCATCGGATGTGATTGACAGCAGCGCGAGCCAATGGCTGCGCTGCTTTCAATCCATCCACTGCAGCCAATCAGCGACCAGGCTGAGCTGCAATGAAGCTGACGAGGACGAGGAGCGAAGATTCGAGGCGTCAGGTAAGTAAAACGGGGGGGCTGGGGGCGGCGGTACTGTCAAAAGTTTTTTCACCTTAATGCATAGAATGCATTAAGGTGAAAACATTTTTACCTTTACAACCCCTTTAAGACTAAAACTAAATTGAGATTTGCTGCTAAAATTAACACTGGTTCTATCAACATCGGATTGTTAGTACAGCGGCTCTGACCAGACGACCTGTCAGTGTTTTTTTTTTTTTTTTTTTTTTTTGTGAATTTTAGTGTAAATATGAGATCTGAGGTCTTTTTGACTCCAGATTTCATATTTAAAAGGACCTGTCGTGCTTTTTTTTTTTTTTTTTTTTCTTTTACAAGGGATGTTTACATCCCGTGTAATAGGAATAAAACTGACACAATTTTTTTATTTTCATTTATTTTTTTTAAACAGTGTAAAAACAAAAGGTAAAATAAAATATATTTTTTTTTAAATGCGTCGCATGCAGAAGTGAAAGCATATGTGAGCAGCGGCCGCATATGAAAACGGTGTTCAAACCACACGTTAGATATTGCCGCGATCGGTAGAGTGAGAGCAATAATTCTAGCCCTAGACCTCCTCTGTAACACAAAACATGCAACCTGTAGAATTTTTTTTTAAACGTTGCCTAAGGAGATTTTTAAGGGTAAAAGTTTGTCGCCATTCCACAAGCGGGCGCAATTTTGAAGCGTGGCATGTTGGGTATCAATTTACTCGGCGTAACATTATCTTTCACAATATAAAAAAAAAAATTGGGCTAACTTTTACTGTTGTCTTATTTTTTTAAATTTAATAAAGTGTGTAAATTTTTTTTTTTTTTTTTTTTTTTTTTTGTGCGCTTGTAAGACCACTGCGCAAATACGGTGTGACAGAAAGTACTGGAAGCAAGTTTTACTGACCACACTCTGACTTGCCCATTGCACTAGGTTAGCCTATTCAAAATGTATACAATGCACCTCAACATACAAGAACTTGGGGCAGGATGTTTTGAGTTTTTTCTTACATCCTAGCCTACGGGTTCTAAGGCTCAGTTCACACTGTCACGACTTTGAAGCAACTTCAGGGTTTGCCTGTTTTAATCTTTCTGTAATGTCAGATCCAAATCACATCACTTAAGATGAGGATCCGACTTGGAGGCAACTTACATTAAAATCTATGAGCGCAAGTCAGATAGAAGTTGCCTTGAAGTAGTACAGGAACCTTTTCTAAAGTCGGAGCGACTTCAGTAGTGCTAATTAAGATAGCCATTATTGACTAATATGATCCCCAGGTCGCGGCAGTGAAAACTGAGCCTTGGGGTGTATTGGCGTGCCACTAGCAATGAATAGCACCAGCCCATGTAACACAAGATACAACTGTAACCCCACTTCTTTGAGATCTTCACTTTTCGGACACAGAGGGGGAGAATTGATAAAACTGGTGCAGCTGTGCAAAGTAGCCAAAACTGCGCCTGAGCAGTTCTTCCTTTTCTTCCTTTTCTTCCTTTTCTTCCTTTTCTTCCTTTTCTTCCTTTTCTTCCTTTTCTTCCTTTTCTTCCTTTTCTTTCTTTCTTTCTTTCCTCTTTTCTTTTCTTTCTTTCTTTCCTCTTTTTTTTCCTTTCTTTCTTTCCTCTTTTTTTCTTTTCTTTCTTTCTTTCCTCTTTTCTTTTCTTTCTTCCTTCGCTCAAGCAGGTAGGAGGGTGTGCTTGGCTGAGAAAACCCCCTCCTTGAAGACTTCTCGGATGTATGACCTAATTTGCCTAGGCATGGGAACCAGGAAGTAATTAACCACTTGCCGACTGCTGCACGCCGATATACGTTGGCGTGATGGGCATACCTGTACATCCCCTTTAAATGGCGGGGCTAGCAGGCACGCAGCGTGACCGTGCCCGCGGACACGATGTCTGCCAGTCCCCCGACGATCATGTCACGGAGCGGAAGAACGGGGTTGCCTGTGTAAACCAGGTTTTTCCCTGTTATGCCTAGCAACATGACAGATCTACTGCTCCCTGTCATCGAGAGCAGTGATTGCTGTCATGTGAGTAGTAGCCCACCCCCCCACCCCCACAGTTAGAATCACTCCCTAGGACACACTTAACCCCTTCATCACCCCCTAGTTAACCCCTTCCCTGCCAGTGTCATTTACACAGTAATCAGTGCAATTTTATAGCTCCGATCGCTGTATAAATGACAGTGGTCTCAAAATAGTGTCAAAAGTGTCCGATGTGTCCGCCATAATGTCGCAGTCCTGATAAAAATCGCAGATCGCAAACCAATATACGCTTTATTGTGAATGTTTTTTTTTTTTTTTTTGGGGGGGGGGGGGGGGGGGGAGAAATGTAGAAAAATACATATCTGCCTAAATTGAGGAAAACAGTGTGTGTGTATCTTCTCTATCTTCTCTGTCTTCTCTCAGCGGGAACCTGGGGGATTGCAGTTCCGGCACCTCCAGGACTGAATGTATGTAATAGAAAGGGGTGTGCTGCATGGTCTGGCTGCTGGGGATCCATTGTTGTGGGAGAGGACCTATTTTTGCAGTGGTTCTATTGTTGTAGGGGAGGTCAGTTGTTGCTAGGAGGGATCTACTGTTGAAGGGCCTATTGTTGCTGGGGGAGGGGGGTTATATTGTTGCACGCAGTCTCTGGTTGCTTGGGGGATTTTCTTCTTCTTCCCCCTTTTTTTTTTTTTTTTTTTTTAATCTCTATCTCACTGTAGAGTATAAGATTTGCTATCATTTGAGCCCAGTCTTGCCACAGAGTTAATCCATCTCTGAGCAATCCTCTTTTATTGTTCAGTGAGACAATTCTTGACAAACTGAGAAAAACTTTGTCAAATCCTCCCCCTTGCTGTGAGTGACAGGTGATTTACATATCTTGTGCACTAGCCTCAGACACAGGCATTATTTTTTAATTCCCTCCCCCACTCTTTTCTTCAGCAGCTCTGCAAGGATTGGCTGTTCCACACCTCAGCATGATTTGGCATGCTGAAGTCATGTGGTTACTTTCCTGTCTTTTCACTGGATGTTAGAGATCATAGCAGAAGTTCAGTGTAAGAAATACACAGGAGAAAATGCATGTTGACAAGGAGTGTAGAGGTGGGCGGGGAGTCTACTGACATGACTCCACCCACCGAGCTCCAGACAACAGACCCACCCACAGAATCTGCAGTTTTTCGGGTCTCATAACAGACAGAGGAGAGACATTTGACAGGTAAAGATACATGCAGGAGGCATGTATATCCTTATAGATAACCCCTATGGGAGTAGTTTAGAAAGGATGACATTGGGTTTACATTAGAGGTCGACCGATATATATTTTTACTTAATCGGCATCGGCCGATCGTGCTGATAAAAAAAGCCAATTATAACTTCAGCGGGACTTGCAAATGACTTCTGTAATAACTTTCAGGCAACTTGCATTGACTTCTATCTGTGGAGAGGATTCTCTCCTCCCTGAGCAGCCTACCAAGTCTGATAAGAAGATACATTGTATCTTTTCAGGTTCTTTTATCAATGAGCTGAACTCTCTCAGTTTAACCATTTAAAGACAATCTTTTCTGACATTTGTTGCTTACAAGTAAAAATCCTGTATTTTCTGCTAGAAAATCAATTAGAACCCCCAAACATTATATATATTTTTTTTAGCAGAGACCCTAGGGAATAAAATAGCGGTTGTTGCAATATTTTATGTCACACGGTATTCGCGCAGCAGTCTTTCAAACGCAATTTTTTTAAAAAAATACACTAATGAAATAAAAAAAATAAGCAGTAAAGTTAGCCCATTTTTTTTCGTCCAAAAGTTTTGATTACCTGTTTTTGTGTATTTAATATTTAAGATATCGTTGTGTTTTTTTTTTTTTTTTTATTTAAATTATATCTACAAGTGAACTGATTGGAGGTTTGTTTTGTTTAATAAATGTTTAAATGTAAAAAAATTTCTGTATTACTTAAGGTTGCTTCCACACTGGAGCAGGCATGCGTTGACAGTAAAACGCTGTTAGTTTTAGCGGCGCTTTACCGTCATTTTAGCGGCGCTATTCAGCTGCTAGTGGGGCGCTTATAACCCAGCTAGCGGCTGAGGAAGGGGTTAAATGCGCCCCTAAAGCGCTGCTGCCGAAACGCTTTGCAGGCACTTCAGCAGCGGTGCGCATTCATTTCAATGGGCAGGAGTGGTGGAGGAGCGGTATACACCGCTCCAAAGATGCCGCTTGCAGGACTTTTTTTAAACATCCTGCCAGCGCATCGCCTCAGTGTGAAAGCACTCGAGCTTTCACACAGACTGCAGGGGAGCCGTTTTACAGGCACTTTACAGGCGCTATTTTTAGCCCAAAAGCGCCTGAAAAACGCCCCAGTGTGAAAGGGGTCTAACTGTTAGATTTTATGAGATGAAGGGAAAAAAAGAAAAAAAAAAAATCGGCCTAATATATCGGCCCCAAAAAATCGACATCTTATGTCGGCCACCGCGATTTCTAAATATCGGCATCGGCCAGAGAAAAACCCATATCGGTCGACCTCTAGTTTACATCCACTTTAACACCACAAATGTTACTTGGTTCTGTATTCTCTAAGGCTCGATTCACACCTATGCATGTTGCTTTTGAGCGTTTTTGGAGGTTTTTTTTCATGCTTGGCACGTTTTTGAGCAGCGTTTTTGTAGCGTTTTTGCCGCGATTTGCGTTTTGCGTTTTTTTTTTTTTTTTTTTTTTCCATTTTTTTTTTTTTTTTTTTTTTTACAGTCTTAAAAAAAAATTAAAAAAAAAAAAAAAAATAAAAAAAAAAAAAATGGCAAAAACGGTGCACTTGCGCTTTTGATGCTTGTCCATTGAAATCCATTACATGCAAAACGCTGCTTTTTGCATGAAAAAAAGTCCCCGACCCTTTCCAAAAACGCAGAGATACAAAAAAGCATTGATGTGAACATGTTCCATAGGAACCCATGTTAAAAAATTCCCATGCATTTCTGCAAAATGCAAAATGCATCAAAAAACGCGCTAGTGTGAATGGAGCCTAAAAGGGCTGGTTGCTGGTAGGTGGGTAGGGGGCTGGAACTAAGGGACAGTACTCGGGGGTGGGTAGAGGGCTGGAACTAAGGGGTGACTCTGAAAGGGGAGTTCCTGCACCTATTCTCTGAGGGGGGGGAAAAAAGCCCTGTTTATTATAGTAAAAAATATTGCCGTTTGTTTGTTTTATAGCGCAAAAAATAAAAACCCGCAGAGGTGATCAAATACTACCAAAAGAAAGCTCTATTTGTGGGGGGAAAAAAAAGGACGTCAATTTTGTTTGGGTGTGACATCGCACAACCGTGCAATTGTCAGTTAAAGCGACAAGTGCCGAATTGCAAAAAGTGGTCAGGAAGGGGGTAAAATATTCCAGGGCTGAAGAGGTTAAAGAACTGTTTAAAACAAGTAAATATGAAATGCTTTCCTATTTATTAATCTAGCAGCATAAGGATTAAAAATAGTCAATGATTGAGTGAAGTTCCACTTTATGTTTTGACATTAAAGCCTCGAAGCTGATTGGTTACTATGCACAGCTGCACCAGATTCTGTATGTACCAGCTTTAGTAAATCTCCCTGCACTCGGAGAGGAGGAGGGGCCAGAGGGGGACCCGAGGATCAGGGACACTTTGTGCAAAACCATTGCTCAGAGCACGTAAGTATAAGATGGGATTTTTTTTTTTTTTTTTTTTTTTTAAATCCTTTAATATCCCTTTAAAAATACCATACACAGGGGACTCTGAATAGTTTAAATCGACAAACCTAAAAGTACTCCTTGGTTGAGAATGTGCAGCAAATTTGGGCGTAGGTCTATGTTGGCTGGTTTGTTATGAGGTTAAATACATTGTGTTTTTATTAGAATGGCTTTGGGGCAGGGCTGAACAGTCACTTGTGTCAAAGATCTTCAGGATTGTTTTGTAACCATGTATGTGTTCCTATAAAGTAAGGCATGAAGGGTATAACTGATTTTTAGTGCTTTCATCCTGCCCAAATTTTCTTTTGCAGCTTTATCTCTAATTGTTTCCCTTCAAACATTATTGCAAGTACCTTTTTAATGTTCCCATAGCAAAAGCCAAATTTTATAGTTGTGTACACAAAAAGGTGGGACTTGGAATAACCTTTTCAACATCCAATAAATACTTTGTAACAAAAAAGGAGGTGGCTGATCAATATTACTTGCTACCTTTTATTATAGCATGGCTTTCGGTTATACATTGTCATTTTTTCTTATTTATTTATTTTTCCTTTTTTCTTTAGGTGTGAATAAAGAGGTCTTTACGCACAGTGGTCATTTCTACTTTCTTCGGCCCAAAAAACACAAATTCCCAAAATGACTTCTCCTGAAAAGAAACAAAGAAGCAGCCCAAACAACCTGTCTTTTCAAGACTCTTCCCCAAGTCCTCGTGCTAGAAGACAATCATTACGAAGATCTGTTGGAAAGAAACGCCGGAGGACACTGCCACCTATTTATCATAATGCTACAAGTAAGTGACGTGTTGGAGATGAACATATCTCCTCAAACCCATTCCCTTAAAAGGGTTGTATAGGTTCTCGTTTTTTTTTTTTCACCTTAATGCATCCTATGCATTAAGGTGAAAAAACATCCAACAATGCCCCGTTTTACTTACCTGACCCCTCGAAAGTCCCGCGCTCGCCCCCGACATCCCCTTCATCGCTCAGCATGGCCGTTGATTGGCTAGAATGGATGGATTGAATGCAGCGCAGCCATTGGCTCACGCTGCTGTCAATCACATCCAATGATGCGGCACGCCGGGGGGCGGGGCCGAGTGATACAGTCGGCGGCTTTAGCCAGCGGCTGTATCATGGGAGCGCGCCCGCAAGAACTAAACGCCATGCGAGGGAGCTCGCATGAAAGTGTGTATAGTTCTTGCGAGTAGGAGCTGAGACAGCCGCCGATGAACCCCAGAAGACCAGGTTCGGGGCCACTCTGTGCAAAACAAGCTGCACAGTGGAGGTAAGTAGAACTTGTATGTTATTTAAAAAAAAAAAAAAAAAAAAATTGCCTTTACAACCCCTTTTAAGGCTAGTTTACACCAGCCTCTGCATTACGGAGCAGTAGCTGGTGTGCGGTCAGGTTGGGATCAGTGCAGTGATGTGCCAATCTTAGCTTTTCCCTTTTTTACCGCACGCCATCAGAACCAGGCGGATAGGGCGATAAGTCATTTTACCTTATGCAGTGGGACTGTACAGGAATAGTCCCCTAACGCAGTCCCACCGCATGTGGTGTGAATGGACCCTTAATGTTTTGTCCCACAATTTGAAAACGCTGACAGTGATTTGGAAGAAAAAAAGAAATGGGTTTATATGGTGTTGTCACAATGCTATATTGTCGTCATCAGGGTGGATTTGATTTAAATCAACTTTATTTGAATCATAATTTTTATCATTTTTAAAGAGCAACTGTCATCTCTGTCCCGCAGCTCCTCCTCTGACCCGCTGTTGACTCACCGACAGTCCCATTCACTTTAATAGGATGGCTGGTGATGCGGCAGTGACACAACAAGGTGAGGGACGTGGCGGCAGCAGGTGAGTGGATGCCCGCTAACAGGCGCTGCCATGATGGATCTGAAATGACAGGTGCTCTTTAAATGTAAGGACTCATTATTGCTGGTAGTTAGGAAACCTTCATTTTGTTTGCAAATATTAAAGATTCTATTTAGAATAATAAGCTGTCAGGTTAGTAAAACAGCGCTATCAGCATCGATTCAATCATACAGTTTGTAGTGTACATAAATTTGCAAAACAATGGGATAAATGAATATTCCTGAACTTTGTTTTATCTCATGGTTACCATGAAATTGTGTAAATGCATCAATGCAGTGTATGTTATCCCAGCTTGCAGAGCTTGGATTCATTGAATGAGTTTATCAAAAATGTAAATATTGCAGAATATACAGCCTCATGCTACATAACTAAGCTCTTATTTCATTCTGAAGAAACTAAATTATTAATGTATCTTAAATAGAAAACTAGCTTTAGATAGATTTTTTTTTTTTTTTTTTTCTCTCAAAGCATTTTATTAAAATAAATTTGCTAAAAATCGATTTTTAACCACTTCAATACCAGCCCATAGTCAAATGATGGCCACAGATGGGATCTCCCATCCTGGGTGGCCGTCATATGACGTCCTGGGCTTCCCGGCCGTCTAGGGGGTGCGCGCGCCCGCCGCGTGGGCACCCGCGATTGCCAGTTAGCCAAGCAGGACTGTGGATCTGTGTGTGTAAACGCACAGATCCACGTCCTGTCAGAGGAGAGGAGACCGATGGTGTGTTCCCAGTACAGAGGAACACCGATCGGTCTCCTCCCCTTGTGAGTCCCCACCCCCTAAAGTTAGAATCACTCCCATAGAAAGCACATTTAACCCCTCGTGTCCCCCTAGTGGTTAACCCCTTCCCTGCTTGTCACATTTATACAGTAATCAATGCAATTTTATAGCATTGATCACTGTATAAATGTGAATGGTGTCAAAAGTGTCCGATGTGTCCGCCATAATGTCGCAGTCACGAAAAAAATCAGACAGCCGCCATTACTAGTAAAAAAAAAAATAAATACATTTTTAAAAATGCCATAAATCTATCCTGTATTTTGTAGACGCTATAACTTTTGCGCAAACCAATCAATATACGCTTATTGCTTTTTTTTTTTTCCCCCAAACATATGTAGAAGAATACGTATTGGCCTAAACTAAGGAAAACATTTGTTTCTTTCTCGAACATCACGGGACACAGAGCCACAGTAATTGCTAATGGGTTATATAGGGTACACCCTATCAAAGTTCAACCCCCTATATAATCCCTCCCCTTGCAGGGATACCTCAGTTTTTACGCCAGTGTCTTAGGTGATGGATGTGTAAAGATGTCCTGTGCTGAGCTCCAAAGGGATTATCCTATATCCTATACTGGGGCAAGCCAGGTGAACCGGATCCTTTCAAAGTGTCCTTTCTAGGCCGAATTGGATGTTACCTCAGGTGGAGAGGGACCCTCTGCGACTTCCCAAGAGGAGAAAGTCTTAGTGCAGATCCTTACTGGATTGGTCCGCTCCACATTTAAGTTGCCCGTACCTGAAACTGTTAAATAATCCTCTTCTGCTTTGCTTTGGGGTCACTGAAACCTTCTCAAGCAGCACAGGCTTTTCCTGTTCATAATTTACTTGAAAAGCTCATTTATTCTCAGTGGGATCACCCAAACGTTTTTTTCCACCGAGAAAAATTTCAACACTTTATCCGATGGAAGAAAAGTTTATTAAAATGTGGGGAATACCGGCCATTGATGCCGCCATTTCCTCCGTAAATAATAGTCTGACTTGTCCTGTAGACAATGCTCAGATGCTCAGGGATCCTGTAGACAAGAAGATGGAATCCCTATTGAAGAATGTTTGTTTTTTTCCTTGGCAGGTTCAGTGGCTCAACCGGCAGTTGCAGCGATTGGAGTCTGTCAATATCTAAGAGACCATGTTAAGCAGGTTATCAAGGTATTACCTGAACAGCAGGCCCAGGGGTTTGCTAACCTTCCTGCGGCCTTATGTTACGTTGTTGACGCCATCAGAGATTCTGTCTTTCTCTGGGGTTGGTGCATATAGGTAGAATCCTATGGTTGAAAAATTGGTCAGCCGAAGCACCATGTAAGAAGCTCCTGGCGGGGTTTCCATTTCGTGGTGAAAGGTTGTTTGGAGAGGACTTGGATAGCTATATCAATAGAATCTCTTGTGGGAAAAGCACTCTCTTTACCTGTTAAGAAGAGTAAGCGTCCCTCTTTCAAACGGACTCTCTCCCCAGCACCTGGGGCTTCGGCCTCCAGGCAGTCTCGACGGCCTCCTCCGTCTGGGCCCAGGGACAAGAGTCAACCCCAGGGACAGAAGAAGTCCTGGGGGAAGAAACCTACTAGGCAAAACACTAAGACCTCTGCATGAGGGGGCGCCCCCCGCTCGCTCGAGTGGGGGGAAGACTGCGGCAGTTGTCAGGGCTCTGACAGGAGGATTTGCAGGACAGATGGGTAATCTCCACGGTAACCTTTGGGTACAAGCTGGAGTTTCAGGAATTTCCCTCTCCTCGGTTCCTCAGATCAGGTGTTCCCAGAGACCCAGAAAAGAAGCAGTCGCTCCTTCTAGCGTTAGAGCGACTTTTGTCGCAGGAAGTCATTATGATGGTTCCCGCAAAGGACCAGGGATTGGGCTTCTATTCCAACCTTTTTACGGTCCAAAAACCAAATGGGGATGTCAGGCCCATTCTGGATTTAAGGGATCTGAACCGATTCTTAAGGATTCAATCCTTCCGCATGGAATCAATTCGGACAGTAGTCTCCACCCTGCAGGGAGGAGAATTTCTGGCATCAATAGACATCAGAGATGCATATCTGCATGTGCCCATTTTTCCTGCTCATCAGAAGTTTCTGCTTTTCGAGATAGGAGGGCGCCATTTCCAGTTTGTGGCTCTGCCCTTTGGGATAGCCACTGCACCTCGAGTGTTCACAAAGATCTTGGCTCCTCCTCTGGCCAGATTAATGGCTCAGGGTATAGCTGTCATAGCATACCTAGACGACCTGCTCTTGATAGACCGGTCGGTAGCCTCTTTGAACGGAAACATGAGGACCACAGTCAGGTATCTGGAACACCTGGGTTGGATCCTCAACTTAGAAAAATCTTTCCTAAAATCAGTAAGAAGACTGACGTATTTAGGTCTGATCATAGATACAAGCCAGTGGCTTATGTCAATCATCAGGGAGGCACCCGGAGCCGAGCTGCTCAAAAGGAGGTGAACCAGATCTTAGTCTGGGCAGAGATGCATATGCCAAAGATTGGGGGGGGGGAATTGTCCAAGATGTAGATCTTTTTGCATCCCGATTCAACAAAAAGATAGACAGATTTGTGGCAAGGACGAGGGATCCTCTTGCATGCAGGACAGATGCGTTGGTGATTCCGTGGCATCGGTTCTCACTGATTTACGCATTCCCGCCTATTCTGCTACTGCCACGACTCCTTCGCAGGATCAGGCAGGAAAGGAAGTCAGTACTTCTGGTGGCCCCCGCTTGGCCCAGAAGGACTTGGTATGCAGAAGTAGTAAGGATGACGGTGGGTTCCCCGTGGACCCTACCGGTACGCCCAGACCTGTTATCTCAAGGTCCAGTGTTCCATCCTGCCTTACAAACGATATGACAGTTTGGCTATTGAGACCCACGTTCTGAAGAGTCGTGGACTTTCAGGTCCTGTCATATCTACCTTGATTAATGCAAGGAAGCCAGCTTCCAGGATGATTTATCATAGAGTCTGGAAAGCTTATGTATCCTGGTGTGAATCCAGAGGTTGGCATCCCAGGAAATATGTCATAAGTAGAATTCTTGATTTTCTACAATTAGGATTAGAGATGAAGCTGGCCTTGAGTACCATCAAGGGCCAGGACTCGGCTTTATCAGTATTATTTCAACGGCCACTTGCTTCGCATTCTTTGGTCCGAAACTTTATGCAGGGGGTGATGCATCTTAATCCTTCGGTTAAAGCACCCCTAAACCCCTGGGACTTGAACTTGGTCCTGGCTGTGTTACAGAAACAGCCTTTTGAACCAATAAGTCAGATTCCTTTGGTCTTGTTGACAAGGAAGTTAATTTTTCTGGTGGCCATTTCTTCTGCTGGAAGAGTTTCAGAATTAGCAGCCCTTTCCTGTAAGGAGCCTTATTTGATTATACACAAGGATAGAGTGGTACTGCGCCCTCATCCTAGTTTTTTGCCGAAGGTGGTTTCTGATTTTTCATTTAATCCAAGACATTGTTCTGCCTTCCTTTTTTCCAGATCCCTGTTCTCCACAAGAGAGATCTCTACATTCGTTGGATGTAGTAAGAGCAGTCAAGGCTTATCTCGGGGCAACTGCTCAGATTTGCAAAATGGATGTTTTGTTCGTGCTGCCAGAGGGTCCCAATAGAGGACAGGCAGCGTCGAGAGCTACCATTTCTAAATGGATTCGACAATTGATCATTCAAGCTTACGGTTTGAAACGGAGGATTCTCTTTCAGATCAAGGCACATTCCACAAGGGCTATTGGTGCTTTTTGGGCAGTGCATCACCGGGCCTCGATGACTCAGATCTGCAAGGCCGCAACCTGGTCTTCAGAATCTGGTGAATGTATGAACTATCAGGTGGATGTGAGAAGGCATGAGGATATCGCCTTTGGGCGTAGTGTGCTGCAGGCAGCGGTACAGGGTCCTCAGGTCTGATTGCACCCTACTTGGTCATTCCCCCCTCCCTCAGGTAGCATTGCTCTGGGACATCCCATCAGTAATTACTGTGGCTCTGTGTCCCGTGATGTTCGAGAAAGAAAAGGATTTTACAGGTAAGCTGTTTTAAAAAATCCTTTTTTTTTTTTTTCAAAATTGTCGCTCTTCTTTTGTTTATAGCGCCAAAAATAAAAACCGCAGAGGTGATCAAATACCACCAAAAGAAAGCTCTATTTGTGGGGAAAAAAGGACGTCAATTTTGTTTGGGTACAGCGTCGCACGACCGCGCAATTGTTTAAAGTGCGACAGCGCTGAAAACTAAAAATTGGTCTGGGAAGGAAGGGGGTGAAAATGCCCTGTATTGAAGTGGTTAATTTAAAATTTTTTTTTTTTTTTTTTTTGATCATATATTTGTATCCACCCTGGCTGTGATCCACTGAGGTAGGGAGCACAACAAGTTTTCTAGACTTTTTTTTTTTTTTTTTTTCGCTTTTTAACATGGAAGCAGGATCAGCATGTTCTAGCAAATGTAAACCCAGCCTTGGACTCCTGCAGA
Source organism: Aquarana catesbeiana (assembly GCF_042186555.1). Taxonomy (NCBI): domain Eukaryota; kingdom Metazoa; phylum Chordata; class Amphibia; order Anura; family Ranidae; genus Aquarana; species Aquarana catesbeiana. Next base: position 636,731,805 of record NC_133326.1, read on the forward strand.
TGATTGGTTGGACTTTATTTGTCTGTTGTATTGACTATTACAGGTCTCAGTGATGCCATCAGCTTGTCGTTACCAGAAAATGATCGCCTTATGGAGCTCATACATGCTTGCTTCCAGGTGCAGTAATCGTATGGTATTTTTTTAATTCAGTTTAATGTTGAAAATATGTTATGTTGGAAATATATTATCAAAGAACATATAATGGATCTGTATTTTTAAAAGGTTTTTTCACCTTCATGCATTCTCTATGCTTTTAATGTAAAAAAAAACAAAAAAACCTTGCACTGTTTAAATCCCCCCCCCCCCCACCCCCCCCCCCCCCCCCCAACACTTGCCTGATACCTTTAGTGATCCAGCGCTGTACCCGGGCTACAGGTCATCTCTCCCCTCTTCTTGGGCTTTCTTCTCATAGTTCCCACTGCGAGCAAATATTGAAGGCGGGGCCAAGCCACGCTGTGTCTATGGACACTCAGCCTGGTTCAGAAGTGAGCCCACACCACTGCCCCCATGGGTAGTGTGTTGCTGTGGGGGCAGACACAGAAGTGGCGGAGCAAAGGGTGCTGGTGGGGGACCCCAGAAGAGGATGTTCAAGGCCGTTCTGTGCAATTGCATAAAGCAAGTAAGGAACTGCATGCAATTTTGAACAGGAATCACACTGCATTCCTGTTCAAATCGCATGCAATTTGATCCTTTCCGTATGGCTCAAATCGTGCAGGGCTTTGGGTTGTGTGTGGTGTTTCCTGAAGTACCAGGTTTTTCTCTAGGAGCCACAGGGGGAGCACAGAAGTCCAGGCACCTTTAGTAGCTGTCACTGGATGCAACCAAGTATATGTTGCTTAAATGTTCCACAATTGAATAGATCATTATGGCCAAAATCATCGGTTGCCTTGATAGTGCTAAGATATTGCTGGTCTTAAGTCTACAATATATGGAGATTGAACACACCCAGGCAGTGTTGGTGGTGGGCAGACATTTTACCAGGTATTCTTGCATTGCTATTGATTTTGTTCTTGGTTACCATGTCTTATTTTTTTTGTTTACAATTAATATATGTTTTTTTTTTTGTTTTTTTTTTTAACATCAGTATTCAGTACATAAGCTAGAAAACCCCTTGTCGCATACTGATGGATTCGACTCAAGTTCTTTTAGTGCAACCGGTAAGTTTTTGTTTTTTTTTATAACCTTTTGGGGATGTGTGGCCTGGCCAGCACTGGGCACCCATGGTATGTAAAAATCAACTGAGCCGGGTCCTGCAGCTGCCTGGATAGGAAAGCTGACAGTGGCAATTCCCTCATCTATGCTGTTAGTCTGTGGGCTGAGCTAGAGAAAATCGAGCCATATGTGTGTGGTGGCTTTAAAGTGGTTCTAAAGTGTGTGTGTGGTGGGTGGTTTTTTTTTTTTTTTTTTTTTTTTTCTCCCCCCCCCCCCCCCCTTTCCAGTCTGGAGGAGAGATGTGGGCGAAGAGTGTAAAAATGTCAAGAATAAAAAAAAAAAAAAAAAAAAAAAAAAGTAAAGACCCCACGTCCCTGCATGCTTACCCACAGAAGCAAACGCATACGTAAGTCGCATTCAAATCACACGTGAGGTATCGCCGTGTGCGTTAGCATGAGGGCAACAATTCTAGCCGAAGACCTCCTCTAACTCTAAATGTGTAACCTGCAAAAAATTTTAAAACGTCACCTATGGAGAATTTTGGTGCAATTTTAAAACCTGACATGTTGGGTATCTGGCGTAACATCTTTAACATTATACAAAAAAATTGGGCTAACTTTACTTGCTTCTGAGTAATTTTTTGTAGAAAAGAGGATTTTTACATGTAGGGGAGGAATTTGCACGGTATGGCAGTGGTTAAGCAGGTTGAAGATTTAATGGATACAGCACCAGGGATATAGCTCGTCTCTAGTGAAGCGTATCATCATCCTTTCCCCTCCCCCCTCCCCCCTCCTCATTGCTGGCTGCTGCTTACTGTAGACATCTCAATACACCAACCCCCCCCCCCCCCCTCTCATCTTCTTACCCATTCACAAAATGTATATTTTCCCAGAATGCAAGGCACTTTGTGATTAGAGGAGGTGTATCCTGTCATCTATCTGCTCTCCTCCATAAACGTAGACAAGGAAGGTGAGGGGGAGCAGCACTGATGCTTTGTAGCCGCTGATCTTAAAGCGGAACTACACCGTATCTGAGCCTAACAAACCAAAAACGCTATTTTAGTTTCTTTCTTCTCCTTTCTCTTTCTTTCTTTCTTTTTCTTCTTTCTCCAGACTCCTGGAATGTATGACCTCATTTGCCTAGGCCAACCAGGAGGTAATGGAATAAATGTAAAAAAAATAAAGTAAATATCATATACCTTCCTATCTATTTACTAATGCTAGCAGCATAAGGATTAAAAATAGTCAACGTTGACTGAGAGAGTGAAGTTCTGCTTTAAGTTAACATCTGTGGGGAGTATCTGGAGTTGGTGGAGTAAAGACTTCTACACTAAGCAACAGCCAGCAGGACATGAGACACTTTGTTAAAGGAAAATGATGTCCCTGGTGCTGTACCCACAACAAAAATGAACTATGCTTCAATTTGAATAATATTTATGATTTGTAATCTTTCCCACAGTATCTGCTGTTAAGGAGAAAATATTGCGCTTCACAGAACGATTATCTCGTGATGGAACACTCAAAAGATGCACTGAAGGCTCCAAAAGGTGAACAGCTTTTTTTTAAGGGGAGCTTGAGATGTTAGAAATAAGAAGGATGGTATCGGGTGTTGGTTAATGAAGGTACAGGCTCTGGGGCTGTCCTGGCTTCTTTACCAATTGAGTGACTGATGTGTGGAACAGGCACAAGGCAAAAACCGTTTCTGGCTTTTTTTTTCTTTCTCTCTCTCTCTCTCTCTAGGTGTGTCTCTCCCTCTGGAAAGTGGTTGGTGTATAAAGTGTGTTAGGGCCAATTCACACACCACACGCAGTCCAGTGCTTGTGGTCCTTTTTTTTTTTTTTTTTTTTTTTTTTCTGCATCAAAAACGCATGGAAAGTAGGTTCTATTGATTCCAGTGGCGTAGTTCCTGCCAGTGCAGCCAGTTCCAGGGAAAAAGAACTTGCTGCATTTTTCCTGGACTGTACTAGAATGCAGTAAAACGCACCAGACCCCAGTATAGTGGAAAAGCTTCTGAAGTGCGCTAAAAAAAAACACATCTGGAACGGATCTGGAGTGCGTTTTTTGCAATTTCAAAGAACCATTAAATTGCCGGCACGTGACGGGAATATAACTGTCCACATTGGTTGTCCTCTCAACCAAACTATCAAATGGCTGGTGTCATAACCGATCACCTGTGCAGCACCTGCTGATAGTTCTTGTACACAGGCAGACAGACTGTCATTCTGCCTATGTAAACAAGGCAGATTGCCATTCTTTCATTACAGAAGGCATGGATCCTGTGTCTCTGCAAAGCTGGGACACCAATCCATGCCTTCCAGTAGTAAAAGCACCTCCCACACTAAGACTCTAGCTGGTCACACAGTTAACCCCTTTTATCGCCTCTGTTAACCACTTCCCAGTTTCAATTAGTACAGTAACCGTGCGTATTTTTAGCTGGTTCCCACAATAGTGTCAGTGTCCTTCTTCTTCCCTTTTTTTTTTTTTTTTTTTTTTATTTCCTGAGCTGAGAGCACTTATCAGCAGCCAATCGGCAGACCTTTTTTGGTCATGCCCCTTCAACAGAAGGTAGCCTGGCTGCTGTACACACGGGCCAAATGTTGGCCAGATTCTATTGAACTGGCCGATGCTGCCCAACATTTGGCCCATGTGTACTAGGCTTAAGCGTCTGACTTCAGTCAACAGTTGGGCTTTTAGTTCTAGGAGGTAAGATCAGTGGGGAGCACAATCAAGGTGAGTTTAGGGGCCGGGAGGGGGGAATTTCACACGGTCACTTTGGCATGGGCAAGGTGACTTTAAATGGAAACATCAAATGAGTTCCCATCCTCTCCCATTCGCAAAAAGAGAACATTGAGAACCTCTGTGACTTTTTTTTTTTATATATATATCTCCTTCCAGGCTTATTCTTGAAATGAAATGATTCACGTGGGAACAAAAGCTGTTACACCTTTGTAATCTGAAGTAAAGATCATTATCCCTGGTTTGGCTAGAGGGATTCTTTGTGCCTTACCTTTTTTATCCAGCACATCTGTTGTCTTTATAACTGACACATGATCATCTCCTCTTCCAAGAATACAATCCAAAACTGAATAACAGAAGTAGGTTTTTTTCAAATAGGACCATTTGCTGCAGCAGTTTATCTGTGTTTTGCATGATCTCACAATACTTTTCTCGTACGTCTTTAGTGTTTGCCAGAAACTACAGAATGTTGTGCAGAGGCCTACCTATACAGTCTATTGAAGTCCTTTAAAAACCGTTAGGCCCTCACACTGCAGTTGTTGGTTAGTAGTAAGATTGTACCGGGTTTCACTAGAATTATAGCCATTGGCCTGGACTGAAATTAACATGTGTGTATTTGTTTGTTAAAAAAAAAAAAAAAAAAAAAAAAAAATTCTTTGCTGTTCTTTATTTTAGTCCACTTTTCCCAAAGATAACCTCAGCCTAAATGATTAGAAAGCACTAAAAACAAGTATTAACTTTTTCAGCCATTCTGTGAGAACAGTGTGAGTAGCAACTGAGAAAGCAGCGTGCTTGTAGCTAGCTGTTATATTTATATATAAATATAAAAAATTTTTTTTTTTTGGTTTGTTAATATGGATCCCATGATGAGAATGTGTGAAGAAAAGATCCTGATGTTGCTTTTTGCCGAGGCTCCAAAGATGTAGAAAATTGCATGAGGACCAGAGTTCATCGCTACTGGACACATCCATTGATGGCTCAACGCATGTCCACAGGATGCTTTCTAATATCTATGTTCAGCTATGTAATTAACCAAGGAACTTTTTTTTTTTTTTTTTTTTTTTTTTTTTTTTTTGGGTTCCAAAAAAGCCTCTAAACTCAACTGCCTATAAATGACCCTGTGTACATGTACTGATAAGATGACATAGAGGAGAGTTCAGGAGCGGTGGAAAAAAATGCACAACTGCTTGATGAATATTATAGCAAAAGTTGCTTTTCTTTCTCTCGCCCATTGAGGGACACAGGAAGTCTTTACGCTTTCAGATTATACTGCTGCATATAGAGAAACTGCCTTCTACTACCAATGTACGTCAGTTTTCGAGAGTGTGCTACAAAGAATGAATGTCTTTTCTTTCCCCTGCTGACTTAATACTTAAAGTGGAGGGCCACCCTAAAATAAAAAACGGCATCAAATCTTAAAAAAAAAAAAAAAAAAAAAAAAAAAAATTTTACTTACCTGAAACCCTTGTTGCTAGGCAGTCTTCCCAATTTGCTGCTTCCTCCTCTTCGGTGAGTGGCCCCGTTGCCTTCTCGGAACTGTGTGTGTCCCAGAAAACCATGGGACCATTCACAAAGTGCCGAGCGACTCGTGCATGCACAGTAGGAAACGGGCAGTGAAGCCACAAGGCTCCACTGCCTGTTTCCCTTCATTAAGATGGAGGCGCCGGCGGCCGATCAGATGGACGGATCGGCCTCGGGGGGCTGACATCGCGGGCTCGCTGGACAGGTAAGTATCCTTATTAAAAGTCAGCAGCTACAGTGTTTGTAGCTGCTGACTTTAAAAAAAAAAAAAATATATAGCGGCCGGAACCCCCTTTAACCTTTTACGCACTTGACTTTTTTTTTTTTTAAATGGGCAAAAACGCCTATAAGCTAAACACGTGTTACCGCGTTTAGCGTCGGGAACTTTGGTGTCTGAACTCACTCTTTTGCCTTAAAAAAAAAAAGCCTATAAACGCAACTGCCTAAAAACGAACCTGTGTACATGTACACATAAGATAACATTGGAATGGGTTCAGGGGCAGTTGAAAAAAGTATCCAACTGCTTCTGAACGACTGTTTAGCAGCAGCAGTGTACATGAGGCCTTACCGGACCCTGCTGGATCGGACATCTTGAGAGAGCCTGTTAGTGACCCTCGGGCCTCGAGTCCATTCCAGACTGGTTCTGGCTAAGTTGGCTTTGGACTCCTGATTTGCTTGCAGCCTTGGCTGCTTCTGAGCCTAGGTCAGTAGGAATTCTGCTCAATACCAAATTGCTCAAGTTGCTGGCTGAGCTTTCCTGCAAAGAGTCATGTTCTTTTGCTGTTACGCCTAAATTGAACAAGATCATTTTGTCCATTATGGATGTAGTGCATTACAATAAAAAGATAATTCTGTCACTTCTGCCAGTGCTGTATCTAGTCTTGGGTCTTACAGGGATTCCAGGACCTGCAAAACCTTCTCTTAATACTGTTTTTGTTTATGTATGAAGATTGGAAGCACGCTGAGAGTTTTTGCACGTTTCCAAACACTTGTTGGGGCTATAGCCTCACAGTAAGTGGCCCATCTCTCAACATTCTTCCTGAAGATTTGAGGACCCCACTGACAGACTAGAAACTCTCTCTAGAATCACATTCTCTTTGGCTGGGTCCACTTTGTGCCTGGTTCCTGCTGTAATTCTCTTTTGCCACAATGGTTTGACTGAAGATTTTGGAACTTGTCTGCAATAAGCATTTATCCTGCTTGACCTCCATGGGACAACATCTCTACTTATCAGCACTGGATGCTAACATCAAGGATGCTACTAAGTACTCGCCTTCCACAGTGGAAAAAGCCCTAGGAGCAAGCCTGAAAGTTCTTCCCCTTTTCTACTACCTCAAAGCATTCCTTTTGCTTCTCTACACTTCCACGTTCTGACAAGCTTGGTTCTTCCACACATTAGACCTGGCATCGTAAGTCTCCCAAAGCCAATTACTAAACCCTCCTTGGCATGAAGGTGTGAAGGAGCACCTAAAGGCCTTTGCAAGCACTTGGACTTGTTACAAGCTCAGGTTTCATTCCCTGCTTCCCTCTCACTTTCCCACCTCCAGTCTTTTGGTGTCTTCAAACCTTTTTTTTTTTTTTTTTTTTTTTTTTTTTCTTTTTCAGGGGTTTTACTCTACCGTTTGTCCCCAAGTGACACTTTTTGGGACCAGTGACTTTACATTGATCAGTACTATAAAAATGCACTGATCAATGTAAAATGCAAACTGGCAGGGAAGGGGTTAACACTAGGGGCGAGCAAGGGGTTGACTATGTTCCCTGGGTGTGTTCTAACTGGAGGAGGGGGGGGGGGGTGGACAGCCAGGGACATGACAGATCAATGGGAACAGTAGATCTGTCTTCTCCTGTCAGAACGGGGATTCGCCTTGTTTGCAAAGGCAGATCCCTGTTCTGCCTCTGTACTAGGTGATCACGGGTCGCTGGCTGACATTGTGACGCCGACCCCACCCGAGCCGACGTACAGCTACAGGAGAGCCAACCTGCCGCCATATAACGACCACGGCAAGCAGTTAATGAGTTGTATGTTAATTAGAGCTGTCCCCAAATTTGGGACAGGCTCACTTTGCAGTCAGCCATGACATCCCCTGCTGAGAAACCACCTAAAGGGTAAATATTAAACAAAAAAAACCTTCTATGAATTGGAAAACATATCAGACGTATAGTAGAAGCTTTCTGAAATTTGACTGCAAAAGTGGAAATATGCTTTAAATGATTACCTACATATCCAAAAATTTCAGATGGTTATTCTTGCATCACCTGTACTCTGAGCTACCCCAATAATAAGTTGGCTGGATAACTGAGGGAACAGTTAGTGAATGTTCTGGGGGACAATTTGTCCCTGTCTGTACATATGTTAGAGTTTTGGAGGGATCCTAAACCTTCAAAAGTTGTTCCTGACTCCAGCCCATCGTTTGGAATATCGGCCTCGTCATGGATACTTGTTGGACCAGGGTATTCTTTCTCCAGGAAGAACTTCACTCTCCCATCTTAAGTTTGGGCATTTCAGTCCAGGAGTTGTCCAACTCTCCACTTTAGGCTGATGGTAGCCTCTTTCAAGACTGTTCTATTTTTCCCAGTTCCACTCAAGGATCTGCAGTGTGACAATTTGTCATTGTGGGACAAATCCGTTCCATCTTTTGGACAAAACAATTTGTTTGACACAAAGTACCAGGATGTCTCGCCATGCCTGACCATGAGGTGTTCTAGGACCTGTATTACAAGTGGAGAACACCTGATGTGGACCTCCTGGCATCCAGATTCGTCAACCAGCTATACCAGTTTATATCTAGGGCCAGGGATCCATTGGCAGAAGTGGTTGATTCAACAGTGGTTCCATGGGATTAGAACATCCTGATTCATGTCTTTCGTTCCCCTGAATGCTTTGCATCTTCTGAACGAATGGCGGGTAGTGATGTCATGCTCTGCGCCTCATCCAATCAGAATGCATTGTATTCATTCAGAAAATGCAAAGCATTCTCTGAATGGTAATATTAAATAAAACACTGTGTATAGACGATCTCTAACAAGCTACCATCGCTAGGACTTATGATACCAAATAAGCTATATGTGAAAGTGCAGTGCTAAAAGCTCCCCCTGATGACCTTGGCTCTGACAAAACGTGTTGTGTCAATGGAAGTGGCGTCCTCAAGTACGCTGTTACTGGAAGCAGCTCGACAGAACTAGACAGTGGCTGATTGGATGGTATAGGTGCAATGTGTACTGTTTTTGTCTATCAGCAGTTCTTGTGTTTGACGCTGTGAGCGCACATCTGTTTATATTTAAAATCTGGATACTCCTTTTATACTACACGACGAGAGCCCCTCTTCTTTTTATGGATCATGGGTTCATATGTTTTTGGAGTTTGAAGACTCTTGAGAGCCTGACGGCTGTACATCCTTAGCGCTTTATTATCATTTCCTCTTGTATGGTCACACAATTTTTGGGCAGGTATTTTGTGTTAACACGACTTGCTCACATGGTATGTGAAGGTTATAGAAGCTTGGGACACAGTGCAAGAAATTTGTGCTAAATTTGGCTGGACTCTCTTTTGAGACTATTCACCTTCTGGTGTGTGCTTTCTCCTATACACTTTGATTTTTATTTTTTTTTTTTTTCCCCTATTTTTACATGATTTATTTAAAAGTACATATTTTTAGTGCTGCATATTCTCTGAATGGTGCCAGTGACCAACCTCTTATGTTACAATGCATCAGGCTGTGGCCGTTCAGCACTGGAGCCAGAATAAAGTACAGATCACTAAAGTATCGGTATCTACTTCAGTGATTTCCAGTTTTCAGGGGCATCAGCTGTATGTGTGTATAATATAAATATGCTGAAACCACTGCTTGTGGAAAAGAATTCCACATTCTTACCGTAAAGAACCCTCTGCGCAGTTTCCAGTTAAATCGCTTTTTCGCTAATTTTAGTGAATGGCTGCAAGTCTTTTTAAATGCCCTTTTGTGGAAAAGTTTTATCCCTATTGTGGGGTCACCAATACGGTATTTTGTACATTGAAATCATATCCCCTCAAGCTTCTCTCTTCAGACTGAATAAAGTCCAGTGCTTGTAATCTTTCCTCATAACTAAGATCCTCCAGCAGAATTCGCCCTCGATCAGATGATCAAGGAACTCGTACATGCCACAAGATGTACACCAAGTCGCATCTCCATCCCCCCGCTAATGGATACTAATATAATGGGGATTAGGAATTTTATGCTCTGTCCAACTAACGAACAACTAGCTTCCTGACACTAATACTCTACAATACACAGATACTCGCATACAGGGGCACTCCTGCACACACAATACACAAGGTCCTCACAATACACAGTCAAACCTTTTTTCTATTTTAATTTTTTTTTTTCTCCTCTGCTCAGCCGTCCCTTGTAATCTGACACTAGCGTCAGTCCCACCGCATCTCTATTCCTTCTGTCTCACTCCCCCTCTGGTCTACAGTTCACTTGCCCACCACCTCTCTTGGTCAGCCTCCAACCTCCCGGTCCTGCTGGAATGCCTCCTCTGTCCACATCTGTGGGGTGATTACTGTCCCCAGTTACTCCCTCTCCACCACCTCGATAAGGATGTCCCGCTCCTGCTGCCGCTCAGTTCCCAGTTCCCTCACTCCCTCTCACACCACGTTGGTCTCCTGTGTCACCTCCTGCCGGTCACGGAGGGCAGTGGGGGGGGGGGGGGGTTGGGTCCGGTCATCTGGCCTTCACCCCCTCTCACACCATGCTGTCACAGCATCCGACCCCTTCTGCACTTCCATGCCAAAAAGCTCTGCAACAGCACCACTCTGCCTCTGCCTCTCTAGACATCGCTCTAAAAAATTGATTAGTCCTGATGTATTGGCACCCTGATGTATTGGCACCCTATCTTCTTATTTCTTGAGGCATGACAATGGCAGAACAGTACAAATGCCCCCCCAAATTACCCCTATTTTGGTAAGAGGCATGGCAAGGTTTTTTTTTGACTTGTAACATATTATTTTTACGTTATTTGGAAAACCTTAATTTTACAATTTTATGTTTTACCTACTGCCAACAGTGCAGTACAGTGTTATATCTGGTGTGGCAATGATCAGGGACACTGACAGTATGGTAAAAAAAAAGTTTATAGTGTTTTTGTTTTATTGAGAAAAAAAAAATATCTATATATCTATATCTCTCACTGTAGTGATCAGGATTATTTTTTTCACACAATGTTTGGTATAGGCAACCATTTTTTACTGAATGAAACTGGCTCGACAAATCACAGCTAGCAACACCATTGTATACAATAGATGGCATTAAAGGAAGCCATCCATTGTTTACAATTGTCATGTGATCTGCTGTGATTGGTCACCATGATGACATTGTACAGTGATCAGTCATCGGCTGTATCCGGTGGACACAGCTGGTGACAGATAGCACCCCATGCTATGGGGGCAGATGTGTGGGCTCAATTCCAAGCCAGACTGTGTCCATTGAGACAGTGCAGCTCAGCCCCGTCCTGTGCTCTCTGCTCACAGGATTTGTTGACGGCAACAGCAGCCAATGGCTGTCTCTGTGAGGAAAGAACTGCTGCAGATGGGCACAGTGCTGGATAGAGAAGAAACTCCGCTAAGTATACAGGAAAGCGAGGGAGCAATACAAACACTGGGACTTTGGCACCTTTTTTATCTATCTTTTTTTTCCTTCACGCACAGAAGACATTAAGGTAAAAAATGGGGGGGCCTTTAGAACCACTTTAAAGCAAAACTCCAAGAACATGCTCAGTTTTCACCTTGGCTCACTTTCCCCATGGATTTAAAAAAAAAAAAAAAAAAAACTTTTTTAGTTTTCACAAATGGATTATTTTATTAACGAATTCTTTTCTTTCGTGTGAAGTCATGCATAGTTTATTGTGCTGGGGTTTGGTGGGAAGATCAAAGCAGGCGGCACACGACACTGCTGACCTATTCATGAGCTACCTTTCCCATGATTCCACGGGAAACAAGTTAAAAGCATAATTGGAAGTATAGGAATGTTATTCAAGGTTTACCTCTCCCTCACAGACTGCTACTATCTGTAGCTATTAGGGACAGTACTGTGATAATGACTAAAGTTATTGGCATAGCTGCTAATCACAAGCTGATGGTGGCTGGTGTTTCGTCTCTTCAAGAAATTGCACATAGGTGATGTGACCCAGCCATTTATTAAAGGTATTTTATTTTTCCATATAGAGAAAACAGGGATGCTTGGTTGCACAAACATGGAAGGTTGATAAATCTCGGGCAGAAGGGACCTGTTTGAGAGGCACAGAAACAGGGTAAATCTGAAGAAAAGGTTCAGTGTTTTGGTTCAAGACAAGGACATGCCTTGCTGAAAAGATTGTGTTCCTTCTGTCTGGCGTTCCGTTTTTAAATGCAAATTTTCTCTTGTGGTCTGTTTTTCTATAGTGTCTCTTCTTCTTCTTTTTTTTTTTTTTTTTTTTAATTCTATTAATGCGTTCTTTCTGAATCCAAACAGTTTATCGAATAATGAAGACGTGGAAACTCTTCAGGAAAAAGTTAGAAGTGACATTGCTGTGTAAGTTCACACTCTCTCCTGTTTCATATCTGGTGTATAGTAACACAGAAGCTAATTATCCTTGCATTTTTACTTTAAGTGGATGTAAAGAACTGCACTGTTTACATTTTTTTTAGATTTATTTTACATTTTTGTTTTTAGGCAAGGACTTGACTTGATTTGCATTTTGAGCTGCAGGCAGAACGATTCTTAAAGTAATAATTCCAGATTTAGTTTCACTTTAAATAGTTTGGCCCAAACCAACTATTTCTGTTACTAAAAGATGTGGCCGCGCTGTGTGCAATTTATTGCACTGTAGTAACATTATCTGCTACAGTAAGCGGTGCTATGTTCCGCAGCAGTATGGAAGGTTTTTGTTGCAACACTAAAGTTACTTTCTCAGGGCATTATCACACTCATATTCTGGAAGGGGAACTGTTTGATGGCTTCTACTCCAACTTCTTTACAGTTCCAAAGGCTAACTGACATTCAGCCTTTACTGGACCTCAATGGTTTCCTGCAAGTGAAAAAAATGTATGTTTTGAGTCCACCCAATCGGTGATTGCTTCACTTTAGTTTGGAGACTTCCTGGTATCTGTGAATATCAAGGATGCCTATCTGCACATCCTGGTCTTTCAACCTTATAAACTGTTTCTAAGGTTTGTTGTGGAGGATCACCACTACCAGTTTGTTGCATTGGAGTTTGGCTTTCCCACTGCTTCCAGAATGTTTATTAAGGTGTTAGTTTTTGGAGGAGTTGAGGACGCAAGGTATCCCCATTGTGCAGCACCTGGACAACTTGCTTCTTCAAGAGCAATCGGCTTAGACCTTGATGTTTAGACTGTTGTTGTTATAGTTCCTCCACGTCCACTAGAATATCTGCCAGGCTTTTGAGAACACCTGCTTTCAGAATCCCTGCCAGGACTTTGAGCACTCCTACTTGTAGAATCCCTGCCAGTTCTTCTAATGGCACATGCAGAATTCTTGTCAGCATGATCCTATCCTGGGTAGAGCAGCATCTTCAAAGTGATTGTAAAACTTCGTTTTTGTTTTTGAATATCAAAGTGGTTTGATATTCCTGACCGGACGTCATATGATGTGATCAGGAATATCGAGCCGCGGCGATAATGGTGCAGTGTGTCAGTCTGACACCCCGCAACACGATCTAGGTAAAGAGTCTCTGACGGAGACTCTTTACCACGTGATCAGCCATGTCCAATCACGGCTGATCACAATGTAAATAGAAAGAGCTGGTAATCTGCTTTTCCTCACTCGCGTCTGACAGACGCGAGTAGAGGAGAGCCGATCGGCTGCTCTCCTGACAGAGGGGGTCTGTGCTGATTGTTTATCAGCACAGCCCCCCCCCCCTCGGATCCCGCCCAGGACCACCAGGGAAGCCATCCACACTGGACCACCAGGTATGCCCCTAGACCCCCAGGGAAATACCACTATGTGTCCAGGCAGCTGCCAATCAGTGCCCACTCCAATGCCTGCCAGGGATGCCTATCAGTGCCGCCTTTCAGTGCCACCCATGAGTGCCCATCAGTGCCGCCTATCCATGCCCGTCAGTGCCTGCTCATTGGTGCCGCCGTATCAGTGCCTCCTTATCAGTGCCCATCAGCTTAAGAGAAAACTTACTTATTTACAAATTTTTTTAAGAGAAACAAAAGCAAAACTTTTTTTATTTTTTTTTCAAAATTTACGGTCTTTTTTTTTTATTTAGCAAAAAATAAAAACCGCAGAGGTGATCAAATACCACCAAAAGAAAGCTCTGTTTGTGGGAACAAAATGATAAAAATTTTAGTTGCACATACAGTGGATATAAAAGGTCTACACACCCCTGTTAAAATGTCAGGTTTCTGTGATGTAAAGAAATGGGACAACGATAAATAATTTCAGAACTTTTTCCACCCTTTTTTTTTTTTTTTTTTTGGGGGGGGGGGGGGGGGGTAAAAATGATTGCATGAGTGTGCACACCCTTAAACTAATTTTGTTAAAGCACCTTTTTGATTTTATTACAACACTTAGTCTTTTTGGGTATGAGTCTACCAGCATAGTACATCTTGACTTGGCAATATTTGCCCACTCTTCTTAGCAAAAAACACACAATCTGTCAGATTGCGAGGGCATCTCCTGTGCACAGCCCTCTTCAGATCACCTCACAGATTTTCAATCGGATTCAGGTCTGGACTCTGGCTGGGCCATTCCAAAATTTTATTCACCTTCTGGTGAAGCCATTCGTTTGTTGATATGATGTATGTATAAGTTCCTCTTTATGTTCAACTTTCTAGCAGAAGTTTGAAGGTTTTGTGCCAAGATTGAATGGTATTTGGAACTGTTCATAATTCCCTCTACCTGTTCCAGCTGAAGAAAAACAGCCCTAAAGCACAATGCTGCCACCACCATGCTTCATGGTGGGTATGGGTTTTTTTTTTTTTTTGTGTGTGTGTGTGTGTGTGTGTGGGGGGGGGGGTGTATATTTTTTTTTTTTTTTTTTTTTTTTTTTTTTTTTTTTTTTTTTGTGACATGGCCAAAAAGTTCAGCCTTGGTTTCATCAGACTATAACACCTTTCTCCACATGCTTTTGGGAGACTACAGATGTGTGTTTGCCAAATTTAGCCAGCCTTGGGTGTTTTTCTTTGTAAGAAAACGCTTCTGTCGTGCCACTCTACCCCATACCCCAGACATATGAAGAATATGGGAGATTGTTTTCACATGTGCCACACAGCCAGCACTTGCCAGGTATTCCTGCAGCTCCTTTAATGTTGCTGTAGGCCTCTTGGCAGCCTCCCTGACCAGTTCTCTTCTCCAACAATTTTGGAGGGACGTCCAGTTCTTGGTAATGTCACTGTACCGTATTTTCTCCCACTTGATAACTGTCTTCACTCTGTTCCATGGTATGTCTAATGCCTCGGAAATTTTTTTTGTACCCTTCTCCTGGCTGATGCCTTTTAACAAAAAGATCCCTCTGATTTGGAAGATCTGTGGACCATGGCTTTTGCTTTAGGATGCAGCTAAGAAAATGTCAGGAAAGACCTACTAGAAGAGCTTAACTTTATTCAAGGGGTTAATCAGAGGCACTTTAAATGACAGGTGTGTACTGACTCCTAGTTTAACATGAGTTTGACTGATTCTGACGCGGCTACATCTCCAGTTATGAGGGTGTGCAAACATATGTAACCACATTATTATTATTTTTTTTTTTTTAAAGATTTTCAGTTTGAAAATGCTAGGAGGAGAACATCAGAAGGATTTCTTGTGCAATTAATAGGTTCGTTCTTGGCAGAAAGTCTTCTGAACTGTGCACCATTAAGAAACCCATGACTGCACCGGTGGCAGCAGCTCGTTTTTTAAAAGCGAATAAAAAGAGAAAAGTCTGTTAATTGGCAATCTTCTGGAGACCTTACAGCAAGGATGAGCAACCTTCTGCACTTCTGCTGTCACCATCACTGCAGTGCTCACTAAGTCTGGGTGACTACAGTAGCTAATATGGCTTATTCCTGTTTATATCTTTTATTTTATAAAGACAAATTATCAATAGATGAAATGAAAAATCGAAGAAGAGAAGTCTGTCTCTGACAGTCAGATCAAAACACAGCTACAAAGTCTCATTCCTAAGCATTTATTACAGGAACAAAGTCTTATTTTTTTTTTTCTTTTTCAGTATGACCAGTGAGTGTCAGCAGTGGGAAGAGCATTTGGAAGATTACAAGAAGAAAGCAGAAGAAGTATCCAGGTTTGTTTTTTAATATGATGTAGTCAAGCAACCCTATTTAAAAATTGTGCTTAAAGCAGAGTTCCACTCCAAAAGTGTAACTTCCACTTTCCCTCGCCCCTTTACTTTTATTTATTTTTTTTTTGGTTGGGGGGGGCAGGGGGAGGGGAGTGGGTATCTGATTTTGACAGTTACTTCCCATCCCACTTCCTTTTTGTTTTCTCGCCCCTCCCTCTCTGCAGTCTTTTGGGACACATCACCGGTCCCAGAAGGTCAGAGGATTGCCTGGCCACTAGGAGCGAGGCTTCAGACGACCACATCTCTGGACCGTGGGACAGGTGAGTGTCTGTTAAAAATCAGCAGCTACACTTTTTGTAGCTGCTGACCTTTTTTAATAAACACCTTTTAAAGCAGAGTTCCAGGCAAGAATTGAACGCGGCGTGGTACGTTACTTCCATGGTTTTATCGTGGGCTCCTCCCCTCCCTGTTGCCTTCTGGGAACTGTGTGTGTGTGTGTGTCCCAGAAGACGGGGACCATTCAGGAAGTGCTGCGCAACAGGTAACAGGCTGTGAAGCCTAAAGACTTCACTTCCTGTTTCCCTCTAAGGATGCCTGCACCCGGAGCCAATGGACGGGTCAGCTTCAGGTGCCGAAACCATGGGCAAGTGTCCTTCTAGTTGCTGACTTTTAAATTTTTTTTTTTTTTTTTTTTTATATATTTTATTTTCTTTCACTCCGGCTGGAATTCCGCTTTTAATGAATGCCTAATTGTTTGCTTTCTGTAATGTATTAATCAAGAGAACCGTACATAATTGGGCTTATGCAAGAATCTGACTCTGTGGAATTTTAAGCGCAAGTCCAGTAAACTTCCACTTCATGCCAAAGGACGTCCTATGACATCCTGGACGCTGAGTGGGGATATTCAGATTTCATCTTTTTCAGCCGGCGATTCCCTGCACCATAAGAACAATCATAGTGGCAGTTCAGCCGGTGCTGGAAGTTGAGCATAGAGATTTCCGGTGACCAGATGGCCCCAGTCACCTCTGACCTTCGGAGGCCCGGGCGCGATGTTATGACGTCACTTCCGGGCCGGCGGAAGTAAACATTGCCGGGGACTCGACTGGAAAGTCAGTTCTTCCTTCTTCCCGTGAGCGCATACCTAAGTCACTCCCATATATGTAAACGGTGTTCAAGCCACATATCAGATATCGCCGCGAGCAACAATTCTAGCCCAAAACCTCCATTATCTCCAAACTGATGACTTTAAAAATTAAAGTGTCGCCTATGGAGATTTTTAAGTACCAAAGTTTGGGGCTATTCCACAAGTGTGCACAACTTTAAAGTGTGACATGTTGGGTATCTATTTACTTGGCGTAACCTCATCTTTCACATTATCTAAAAAATTTGGGCTAACTTTACTGTTTTTCATGAATGGATAAAGAAAACGCATTGAAAAATTGCTGCACAAATACGGTATGATGTAAAAAGTTGCAAAGACCGTCATTTTATTCCCTAGGGTCTCTAAAAAAAACCTATAATGTTTGGGGGTTCTGAGTAAAATTTTTTTTTTTTTTTTTTTTTTTTTTTTGCTAGAAATTATGATTTTTACATGTAGGAGATAGAGCTGCAACGATTGTTAAAGAATCAGATTCTTTCCCTCTCGAGATCTTAAAGCATTTTCCCGAGTCTATGCAGTGGAAAAAAAAAACAGACAGGCTGCCAAGTTTATACATCACTTAGGTTGGCCATACATGGTCGAATTTCAAAATAATTTTCTTTTGAAAAATTGTGATCCAATGGTGCCAGCATTTATTTCGAAATTCAACCAACCAAGCCTTCAATTTCACCTCCTGTAGCAACAGAAAAGAATTTTCGTGGCTGGGAATCTTTTCTTTCCAGGCATTTTCTTTTCTTGCACATGCGCATTTCTTTTTTGATTTACATTTCCCGCACACTTCTCCCATCTTTGATTAGAAAATTGTTAGTTTTTCAAAAGTTTCCAACATGCCAGATTACTCAATTCAAGTGTATGTAATGACTATAAATGTTTTATTTTAATAATAATTTTATAATTTCCCAGGGATATACACTGTAGCATTACCTCAACCATCTTTATTTATAATGTAACTTGTACATTTTGTAAATATGATTTTAATTTTTTTCCTGTTTTTACATAGGCAGCTGGTGGAAAATGAAATAATTAAAGGTCCGTTAGGAAGTGATGCACACATGCCATCTTCCCAAAAAGAAATCCTCCAAAGCAAACCAGACTACAATGCAATCTTGTGTCAGCAGGGGCAGTGTTTGACAGCATGGAAATTGTGGTATGTGTAATAAAATGTTGTTTTGCAGACATGTCAAACAATCCTATGATGCGTGTTATGAGTGTTGCAGAAGAACCCAAATCACAGGTGACAATATAATCCAGTACCTGGCACTTTTAACAGTAAAAGGAACATGCTAAATTGTTTACATTTCAAGTATAAATTGGGGTGGATTTGATTTAAATCACTAGTAAAAAGGCTTGATTTAAATCCACTCGCTTTAAATTATCATTTTTAACCAATTCAGCCCCAGAGGATTTTACCCCCTTCCTGACCAGAGCACTTTTTGCGATTCGGCACTGCGTCGCTTTGACATTTGCCTGCTCGTGCGATGTTGTACCCAAAGAAAATTGACTTTTTTTTTTTGTCCCCACAAGTAGAGCTTTCTTTTGGTGGTATTTGATCACCTCTGCTTCTTCTTCTTTTTTTTTTTTTTTTTTTTTCAAAATTAAAAAAAAAACGCAATATTTTTAACTTTTTGCTATAATATTTTCCCCCCCCCCCCAAAAAAATAAATTTATATATATCACAGATCGCCGCCATTACTAATTAAAAAAAAAAAATAATGCCATAAAATGAGTCCCTATTTTGTAGACGCTATAAAATTTACACAAACCAATCAATATACGCCTATTGCGTTTTTTTTAATTTTTTTTACCAAAGTGTGTGTGTGTGTGTGTGTGTGTGTGTGTGTGTGTGTATATATATGCTGTCACTAGGCAGAATGGGGAAATGCTTTGTTTACACAAAGCATCTCCCCGTTCTTCCTTTCTGTGACACGATCGTGGGCACCCGGCGGACTTCGAGTCCGCGGGACCCACGGTCATGATCACGGAGACTGCGGCAGGCGCGCCTGCCACACCGCTTCTTAAAGGGGATGTACTTGTACACCCTTTTGCCTACCAGTGCCATTCTGCCGAAGTAAATCGGCGTGTGCTGGTCGGCAATCGGTTAAAGAGCAACTGTCGTCTCTGACCTACTGTTGGCTCATCAACAGTCCCATTCACTTTAATAGGATGGCTGGTGATGTGGCAGTGATGCAAAAAAGCGAGGGACGTGGCGGCAGCAGGTGAGTGGATGCCCACTAATGGGCGCTACCATGATGAATCTGAAATTACAGGTGCTGTTTAAAGGTAAGCACTCATTCTTGCTGGTAGTTAGAATCGTTAATATTTGTAAAAAAAATTAAAGTTTCCTATTTTAGAATAGGCTGTCAGGTTAGTAAAACGGTAATATCAGAACTGATTCGACCATACAGTTTGTAGTGTACATAGATTTGAAAAGCAATGGGATAAAGGAATATTCCTGAACTTTGTTTTATCTCATGGTTACTCTGAAATTGTGTGAATGCATCAATGCAGTGCATGCTCTCTCATTGAATGAGTTTACTAAAAATGTAAATATTGCAGAATATACAGCCTCATGCTACATAACTAGGCTCCATTTTATGCTGAATAAACTAAATGATTAATAGTTTTCTATTTGATATATCTTTCGATAGATTTTTACTCCAAAAGCATTTTATCCGACTTCTTTTTTTTTTTCTTCCCCCACATACCCCTTATTCTATACCAGTCAAACCCACTTATGTAACCCTTCTAAACATCCACATTTCTTTGAGCTTCCATTAGACTGTCTCTTTGCTTTGTCCATAACCAGCTCCTTTTGGAGCAAGATGACCCATAGGGGTTTATTTACTAAAGCTGGAGAGGGCAAAATCAGGCTCACTTCTGCATAGAAACCAATCCGCTTCCAGGTTGTATTGCCAAAGCTTATATGAACAACCCGAGGTTAGAAGCTGATGGGCTTCTATGCAGAAGTGACCCTGATTTTGCATTCACCAGCTTAAGTAAATAAACCCCATAGTATCCCAGAGCCGGTTTCTTGTTCGCACATAACAAACCATACTGTTCACATTCACGCATTCTCTTTTTTTAACTCTACAAGTTTGGAGCATATGAGGGAAAAGGGACCATAACCACCGAGCCCTGTAGCTTAGTTGTTGTAAAGGAAGAAGGTTTTTATCCTAATGCATTGTATGCATAAGATTAAAAAAAAAAAAGTGTGCAGCAGCCTCCCTAATACTTACCTGAACCCATCTTGATCTAGCAATGTGGCATGAGAGACTCTGCTGTCCGGGACTCTCCCGCCTCATTGGCTAAGACAGCAGCTAAGTGCCATTGGCTCCCACTGCTGTCAATCCACGTTGGTGAGCCAATGAGAGGGGGTGGGTTGCGGCTCAATGTCTGAATGGACGCATAGAGCTTTGGCTCAGGTGCCTTTATAGTAAGCTGCTTGCTGTAAGAGCACTGAACAGGAGAGGGAGCAGGGAAAAGGAGGATCTGGGCTGCTCTGTGCAAAACCACTACACAGAGCAGGTGAGTATAACATGTTTGTTTGTTTGTTTTAAACAAAATAAAGACTTTTTTTCAGTATCCCTTTTTAATTTTGAAGTCCTATTCAGAATTCCTAACATGAACCTATTTTGCATGCAGGGATACAGCTTGCAACTTCAGCTTGTTCAATTTTAAGCTTTGACACAACCTAGAAGATTGGTTACCATGCAGACCTGCACCAGATTTGGCACTCGCCAGTTTTAGCAAATCAACCCACAGTATTGTTAGAAACGATTTTTAGAATTTTATATTTATCATTTAAAGCTTTGTCTAGCTGCTGCTATAGTAAACTGATATTCTGTAATGTTTTTAGCTATACTATTGGGTGAATTTTGTCAAGAGAACTCTGTGTTGTAGACTAGATGGAAAGAATGTAGTAATGCTCCTTCTTTTTTATATATTATTATTATTTATATATTTTTTTTTTTTTTTTTTCATTTCTCGCTTCCATTGCCAAGTAAACAGAAGTAGGAAAATAAACAAACATGTTATCTTGATCAGCGTTCAGGACATAGGAATTGTGTTTTTAGATCATATGTTCTATGAAGGCTTCCTTCGGGTGATTGGACACTGGCAGGAAAATTAAGGCCACCCTAGAGGACACTCGTATAAACCCACCCACTCAATGAGACACCACTTTATTGCTTGACCTGTACTCTGGAGAAGTATGTCTCTTTAAAACCATTCCATTTTCTTTTTCTTGATGCTTCTATCAAGATCTTGACTGTCTGTTGCCCTGGGTTATCCAGTATTTTCCTGATCTGTTATCTTCAGTGTGTACTTTTGGGATTATACAGACTTTACTGTGTTGGGTGAGCCTGTAACACTTGCTGCGGGCACTGGATCTTGCATTAGGTGCTCATTTTGATGCATAGTGCACTTAGCCCAAAGGGTGTTATACAGGTCTGGGGACATGGTCCTTTTTCTATGGTTCCCAGACCCTGAAGACTTTTAGAGATAAGCCCACTGTGGCAGTCAAAACCTGGACCTCTAGTAGGCCCAGCATCATGGATAAGATGAGATGGTTTTCCTGAGTATTTACACCTATTCCTGGCTTTTAATTCACAATACGTAGCACAATATCCAGTTCTATAGGCTGAAAAATGTTGTATTGCTACCCCTGTCATTTGTATCTCTAACTCCTATGTGCAGATGGTTTATACTTGCTGTGTGTTTTTTTTTTTTTTTTTTTTTTTTTTTCTCCTGTCAAGACTTAAGCTGGCCATATGCTGATCGCACTTTATCGTGTGTGTGTGTGTCTGTATTTGGTCATTGGGAATCTTTCATTCACCTGGATTGTGTAGATGGAGGAATCTGTTTATATTTTTCATTCAGCCAGGATCTCTGCCCAGTTAAGACTCAGGCAGAAGAGGTAACACCTGAATGACCCCTTCCCACCTGCCTTTTCTCCCGATGCTGCCATCCTCTTTGGAGACAGCCGCAAGAACACAGTCAGTGCTTGGGTTATAACTGCACTACAGTCAGGTCCATAAATATTGGGACATTGACACAATTCTAATCTTTTTGGCTCTATACACCACCACAATGGATTTGAAATGAAACTAACAGGACATGCTTTAACTGCAGACCTTCAGCTTTAATTGAGTGTATTTTCATCCAAATCAGGTGAACGGTGTAGGGTTTACTATAGTTTTTGTATATGTGCCTCACACTTTTTAAGGGACCAAAAGTAATGGGACAATTGTCTGCTCAGCTGTTCCATGGCCAGGTGTGTGTTATTCCCTCATTATCCCATTTACAAGGAGCAGATAAAAGGTCCAGAGTTCATTATAAGTGTGCTATTTGCATTTGGAATCTGTTGCTGTCAACTCTCAATATGAGATCCAAAAAGCTGTCACTATCAGTGAAGCAAGCCATCATTCGGCATAAAAAAACAAAACAAACCCATCAGAGAGATAGCAAAAACATTAGGTGTGGCCAAATCAACTGTTTGGAACATCCTTAAAAAAGAACGCATCGGTGAGCTCAGCAACACCAAAAGACCTGGAAGACCACGGAAAACAACTGTGGTGGATGACCGAAGAATTCTTTCCCTGGTGAAGAACACCCTTCACAACAGTTGGCCAGATCAAGAACACTCTACAGGAGGTAGGTGTATGTGTGTCAAAGTCAACAATCAAGAGAAGACTTCACCAGAGTGAATACAGAGGGTTCACCACAAGATGTAAACCATTGGTGAGCCTCAAAAAAAGAGCCAGATTAGAGTTTGCTAAATAAGCCTTCACAGTTCTGGAACAACATCCTATGGACAGATGAGACCAAGATCAACTTTTACCAGAGTGATGGGAAGAGAAGAATATGGAGAAGGAAAGGAACTGCTCATGATCCAAAGCATACCACCTCATCAGTGAAGCGTGGTGGTAGTGTCATGGCGTGGGCATGTATGGCTGCCAATGGAACTGGTTCTCTTGTATTTATTGATGATGTGACTGCTGACAAAAGCAGCAGGATGAATTCTGAAGTGTTTTGGGCAATATTATCTTCTCATATTCAGCAAAATGCTTCAGAACTCATTGGACGGCGCTTCACAGTGGTGTCCCCCAGGGTTCTGTCCTGGGACCAATCCTAATTAATTCATAAATGACCTAGAGGATGGGATAAACGGCTCAATCTCTGTATTTGCGGATGATACTAAGCTAAGCAGGGCAATAACTTCTCTGCAAGATGTGAAAACCTTGCGAGAAAATCTGAACAAATTAATGGGGTGGGCAACTACATAGGAAATGAGGTTGATTGTAAAAAAAAAAATGTAAAATAATGCATTTGAGTGGCAAATATATAAATGCAATCTATACACTGGGGGGAGAACCTCTGGGGGAATCTAGGGTGGGGAAAAAGACCTGGGGGTCCTAGTAGATGACAGGCTCAGCAATGGCAAGCTGCTGCAAGCAAAGTAAACAGAATATTGCATTACAAAGGGGATTAACTTCAGAGATAAAACGAAAATTCTCCCACTCTACAAGACTCTGGTCCAGCCGCACCTAGAGTATGCTGTCCAGTTCTGGGTATCAGTCCTCAGGAAGGATGTACTGGAAATGGAGAGAGTCCAGAGAAGGGCAACAAAACCAATAACTAGACTGGAG
This sequence comes from Aquarana catesbeiana, assembly GCF_042186555.1. Lineage (NCBI taxonomy): Eukaryota > Metazoa > Chordata > Amphibia > Anura > Ranidae > Aquarana > Aquarana catesbeiana. Next base: position 636,755,279 of record NC_133326.1, read on the forward strand.
GACCTTCGTTGTGAGGATAGGTTACGAGCACTGAACTTCTTGTTTCTGGAGAAGAGACGCTTGAGACAGGATATGATTTCAATGTACAAATACCGTACTGGTGACCCTACAATAGGGATAAAACTTTTCTGCGAAAGAGAATTTAATAATACACACGGCCATTGACTAAAACTAGAAGAAACGCGGTTTAACCTTTTTTAAACTGCTCAGAGGGTTCTTTACTGTAAGAGCGGTAAGGATGTGGAATTCTCTTCCACAGGCGGCGGTCTCAGCGGGGAGCATCAATTTAATTAAAAAAACGATTAGATAAGCACCTGAACACCACAACATACAGGGATATGCAATGTAATAGTGACATATAATCACACACATAGGTTGGACTTGTGTCTTTTTTTTTTTTTTTTTTTTTTTTCCAACCTTGCCTACTATGTAACTATGTATGGCACACCGCTAGCCCTTCCACTAGCTATGGTCTGGCTGCATTGCCTAGAGACCTAGTAATGTCAATGGCCTAAAATAAGGTGTGGAATGTAAACCGGTTTTATTTAAAAATATTAGTGTGTTGAGGAGAGAGGAGAAACCACAGAAGGCAATAATATAAACAATTTCCGCTTTTAATATGCATATTAATGTATAGCTGGTATTTTGTATTGTCAGTTAACTTTTAACAGTTTTCCTAAAATAGATTTTTGGCTTATGTTAATACATTTAAACTGCTATGTTTTTGTCTTTTCTGTTACAGTTGGATGAAGTTCAGCAGTCTGTCCAATTATTAGATTCCTTCTCCAGTGAAACCTCTTCACACTTGCAGCAACTCTCAACGCAACTTAGTAAGTTTCTGTTGATTTGTGTTTGAAAATCAGCCTGTGGTTTATCCAGAATCCTGTATGCTACACACTCCTTATTGATGTGCACTCAACTGAAGAATCTGCACTTTCCTCTGTAAGGAAAGAAGAATATTTGAATATTTTAGAATTCATGTTGGTATTTTACTAATGGGACAGATGTCCTATACTAGTGTGTGTGTGTGTGTGTGTGTGTGTGTGTGTGTGTGTGTGTGTTTTTTTTTTTTTTTTTTTTTTTGTTTTTTTTTTTTGTTAGCTAAAATATCTTAATTGTTCCAGCACTACTGAGAACATTTAACCCAGCTTCTGCTAATGTATGTTGTCCCCTTCTGTGGCTTAATCGAAAAATAAGGGAGGGGGGGGGGGCAAAAATTGTGTAACTATCGACATGATGTAGTAATGTTCGCAATAAATTTTGTTTTTTTTGCGGGGGGTATGGCTTCATGTACACTGGACTTTTGAAAACCCCTTCTGAATGATGTAACTTGACAGCTAGTAGCTGACATTAAAAAAAAAAAACGACCCTTTTGCCACTTTTACATGCCGCTTTTAGGGGTGTTAATGAGCATTTTTGTTTAGCAGTGTTTTTCTATGGGAAATCCATTTCTGACCATTTGCAATGAGAAAATATAGACTTTCCATAGCCCTCGTATATTGTGGGCTGCAAGAGAGTCGGGCTCTCTCACTCTCATTCAGACATGGAGCCCGCCTCCTCTCTGCTGGCTGGCTGACTTTGACAGTTGTGGGAGCTAATGATGCTGCTGCTGTGTCTCAGCCAATCAGGAGTGTCCTGGGCGGCTTAGATTTGTGGACAGAGATTGGGCTCTGGTAAGTAATTAGGGGGGTGCTGGGATGGCTGCTGCCCAGAAGGTTTTTTATCTTAATGCATAGAATGCATTAAGATAAACCTTCTGCCTTTACATCCCCTTTTTAAGTCAGCCATAGATAGTTTGAATCTCGGCCGGTTCAGTAGTGACTGGATGAGATTCGATCCATGTATGGCCAGGCTGAATGTACCCAAGTCAGTCCATCAATCGACTTGAGTACAACCAGCATGTCGGATTTCTAGCATGCAATTTTTTGCTAGTGCTATAGCCGTTAGCAATACTCTGTTCTGCCAGCAGGGGTGGCACCCTAACCCCTCTCTTGCCCGGAGAACACAATACCTACAATTCTGCAGGTGGGATTCCCCCAATCAACACACTGCGTAATAAATTGTTTTAATTGGGGGTATATGCATAAGGTGCAGGAAAGAAACTTGCATCACCTAAGGCCTGCCATAGACTGTCTGTCTGTCTGAATCTCGTCCGGTTTAGCAGAAACCGTCTGAGATTTGAACCATATATGGGCAGGTCGAATGTACCAAGTTGATTGACTGATCAACTTTTGTGTACAACCAGCCTGCTGGCTTTTAGATGCAATTATCGCTAATGGCTGCTATAGCCGTTAGCAATAATCACTGTCTTCTCTCAGCAGGAGAATACAATGGCTCGGCAAGAGGGATTCTCCTGTCAACACTATCTGTGTAATAGGGGAATCAAGCGAATTTCTTTCCTGCAACCAGTGGTTGCAGGAAAAGTGCACAATGTATGGCCTGCCTAAAGCCTAGTACACACAAACCGAATGCCGGGCGGCATTGGCTGGTTTAATAAAAACCAGCCCACATTCAGCCTGTGTGTATAGCAGCCGATCAAACAAAAGCTGGCTGTTTCTGTCGAAGGGTCATGACCGAAAAGGGTCTGCTGACGGAGCGTTCTGACAGGGGGGGCCGTCATCCTGTCAGAACAAAATGGCACAGCAGAGGAGAACTCTATTAACATTTAGTTTGTTAGTACAGCGGCTCTGACGTAAGCTGTCAGTGTGGGTTTTTTTTTTTTTTTTTTTTTTTTACCCAGTTCATGCCACTGGGTTGGATGAAAAAAAAGCTAGTAGTGTTTACGAGGCTTTAGAGTGGTACTAAAGCTTCAAAGAGAGACTTCAGGGAGAGTTCATACCTCCTGCTGATACTGGGGGTGGGATCTCTGCTATCTAAAGCTTTCACATGTTAGCTATATTTGCGTTTTGCTGGTCTAGGCTTTACAGCCCTCCTCTGGGAAAGAGAGGAAACTCTGTTCTGGGGTATATGCTGTGTTGTGTGGTTTGTTTGTTTTTTTTTTTTGTTTTTTTGTTTTTTTCACTCTAGATCATACTCGTTTGCTCACCTTTTTTACATTGCACGTTAATTTACTGTAAACTTTTTTTTTTTTTTTTTTTTTTCTCTCCATTTACAGAAACCAAATCTTTTAAGCCAATGGAAGATTCTCCAGTCCGAATGTTTCTGAAAGTTTCTCAAAAATAGATTTTAAGGACAGCATGTGACCTTTTGAATTTACAGTGTGGAGAACCAGTTTCTGCTTTGTGGGTTGTGTTGCACATTTGAAATGCAGTGGTTTTCCTAGTCTGGGCTGCCTTTCCATTAAAGAAGGCAATGGCTGTAAGTGATGGTAATATCATAGCTCTTTGCCGTCAGCTGGCCTGCAGTGTTTCTGAGACAGGAGACCCCTGCCAATTCAAGGTTCTTTTTAAAAGTGGGAAAATCTCATTTAAAAGTTGATGCACTCAAGCTTCTGGAGAACAAGTGAGCCTTGCCTGTCAGATTGGTTGTCAACTTAAACTGCATTTGAGATTCACTGAATCATACAAGCAGCCCTCCCACATTGTAATCCAGTAGATGACTTGCCGATGGTGAATACTGAGGAGCTTGGGAACATCACCCATTCACATACTTTCTCTGACTTCAGAAAAGCAGTCGTTACTGGTTTTCACTTGAGTGAACCCTACCAACTGGTGGGATGGCCATCTAAAATGCTGTTTTAAGCTCCCATGAGCATAGCCAGGAGTGTGAATGATTACGACAGTCTCCAAAAGCCTAAATAGACTTAGCGTGATTGGAATATAACCCAAATGTTATGTTCCGTGTAAGAAATTTTCAGAATTTGTATTAAGAGTTATGTTGTAGCAAATGAATAAAGCTAAAGCATTGCAAACAGATGTAAAATGTTTCTATTTTTTCAGTATGCATATTCATTGTGTTTTTGTAAGAGTATGCATATGAGATGGTGACCTTGGCCTGTAAGTTTCTTGAGGGTAGGGACTGATGCAAATGTGCAGTACATATTATCGGCGCCACATGAATGCCTGATATAAAGTTATTAAACTGTTTTATAAGTTAGTGGTTGTATTTTAATGGTTTTGCAGCTTTTCTTTGCAGACTTTAACATTACAGCAGTATTAAACCCCAAAACAAATTATTAAATCGCAGCTTACCAATTCTTGCATATAGTGACTGTATTCATTTTTTTTTTCACCTAGTGATTGTGTGTGTGTGGTTGTGTTTGTTTTTTTTCTTTCCCCTTTAACCACTTTACGGACCGCCCGCCGTCGTTTTATGTCGCTACTTTGAAGAGGAATATCATTGTTATGGCAGCAGCTAGCTGCCCTAACCCCGGTATCCTCTTCAGCGGGTGGTCTGCTTTCAGATAAGTGGTCTCTGCAGCGGATTCGCTGCGAGATCACTTTTATCGGCGACAGGAGAGGGCCCCCTCCCGCCTCGCTCCGGTGCCCTCCTCTGATTACCGGAGCCATCGGCAGAGGTGACCAGGTCCTTTCTCCTGTGTGGTATGGAGATGAGTGGGGAAGATGGGGCCCATCCGTCTCCATATCATTGCAGGCGGAAGCGACGTCAAAACGTCACTTCTGCCCATAGTTCTTGAAGGGACTTTTCTTTGAAAAAAAAAAAATAAAAAGTGTGAAAATAAAAGGTAAAATAAGATTATTATTTTTTTTTTTAAATTGTATTATGAAGGGTGAATTAATGCATGAAGAATTGCAAATAAAAGAAATAATGGTTAAAATTTAAAAAAAAAATGACAAATGTGTGTGGTTTTTGTTTTTGTTTTTTAATACTTGGACCATGTACTGTAACTTGCCACATTTGCTGGCATCATATTGAAACCTGAACTTGATACATAACAAAAATGGGCATAACTAAAATACTAACTGTGGTTTTCCATACTTGACAATCATATATTTGTAGCTGAGCGTATCTCAACTGCTGGACTTATATTATCACTTCTGAAATCCATTTCTCCTAAAGTCATGAAGTTTGGGTCCTGGTGGAAAATCTTTTTTCCTATGCACCCTCATTTACAAAAGGTGATGTATGCCAATTGGGCTCATCCAGAGAAGGTGTGTTTGCCAGCAAAACTGTTCGTAGTACCCCCATTGAGAAGTTCTCAAATAGCTGGGTCCACCACCAGAGAACCCACTTATCTGAATAAGACTGACTGTCCCAATGGATGAGGTCCTGGTCTTCAAAAGACACTACTGTACAAATAAGAAATTTGAGACACTTCTTTTTTTTTTTTTTTTCCTCTCTAGTGGGGAAAGTGCTGCAGCCAGCAGGTTAGTAGTCTGCCACCCGCTCAAAGTTTGGGCAAGGTATATGCTCCTTTCCAGGGAATCTGATTCATAGGAGCAGTACCTGTCCCTACATTCTCAGGTGCAGTCCCTGAAGCCTCTACCAAGTCCCTTGATTCGTTTCTGCATGAGGGAGTTGGGGAAGACGATAGCTTCAGTCAATTTGATTCTGTTTTCCCAGTTCCACTCTAGGGAGTTGCAACTCAATATTCTGTCAAATGCAAAACAAACTCACCAGAACTTTAAAGTAAATAAGCCTTGTAGCAATATTGGGTTTCTTTCAACCAGCAGCATAAATGAAAACGATAACTCTAAACCATGTGCCTCTTTGGCAATAGTGAAACATAAAAGCTCAGGAGAAACTATGGAGAATCATAGCGCAATATGTTTATTGCCGATGGATAAAAGTAGGTAAATAAAACAATGCACACTTACATTTGAAAGTTCTAGGTCAGCACTAACATGTACAGCTTTGGGTAAATATGCTTGCCGTTCCCCCAAGCCGCAGCGTGCGTTCCAAAGCACAGGAGATGGGAACCAAAGAACTGTACGACTTCAGTAAAGGGCAGGAGCGCAGCCCCTATGCATTTCGTGTTGTACACGTCATCTGTACATGTTGGTGCTGACTTGTAGCACTTTTCAAAAGGTAAGTGTGCATTGTTTTACTTGCCTGCTTTTATCTATCTGCAATAAACATATTGCACTATGGTTCTCCTGAGCTTTTATGCTTTACTATTGCCGAGATGACACGCTGTGTCAGGGGCCGATCCGGGGGGGGGGGGGGGGCGCAACAGGGTAATTGGCCCCCCCCCCCAAAGTAAAATAATAGCACTGATATGTCATGGTCTCCTCCCCTGCCGGCCTGAGTGTCTCTCTCTCTCACATGAGCCGCTCAGCGGTGCCGAGAGAGACTCGCGTCTATGTGGTTACGGGCGGCGGCGGTGGTCACTCACTCTGACAAGGAAGGATACTAGGAGGAGGTGGGTGGAGCCTCTTCCCAGCACTCGTTGCTAGACGCCAGGCGGCCCAGGCGTTGGCAACGAGTGACGTGAGTCACCGTCACGTCGGAGGTCGGACTCGAGTCTCTCAGAGCCGACCGACGTGACAGTGTGACAGGACAGTCACAGGAGATGCTCAGGCTGGAGCAATAGGGCAGACTCACTGTGTTAACTTCCACTTCCGTTCTTCCACCCCTGTTACACAGTAAATAACTGAGTGCACTAACATGTCCAGCCAGGCTGCCAGCCTGTCCACAGTCCGTGGCGGCAGGGCTTTCTCCGCCCCTGACTGTGTTGGCCCCACCCACCAGCACCTTCCTCCCTCCATGTTGTCCACACTAAAGTACAGGCCACCACCACCCATGAGTTATTGTTGGCTCCACCCACCTCCTCCATCTTCTCCACCTTGGGCAGTCTGCAGTGCAGAGCGCAGTGATACACAAAGACGACTTTATTGAGAAGATTACTGGCTCCATCTGATCCATCTCCATTGATTCTCCACTCCATTACTCCGAAATCCTGCATGGGAACCCCTACCCTCACCAGAGCACCAATTGACTAAACGACTGGTGACAGGCGATGTGCAAGTGACAATCCGCAATGTGTGGCAGGTGTGACATGGCAATTTACAATCTGCATCTGGTGACAGACGATGTGGCAAGTGACAAACCGCATTGTGTGGCAGGTGACGTGGCAATTGACAGTCTGCAACTTGTGGCAGGTGATGTTGCAAGTGACAATCCGCATCTGGTGACGGTGGCATGTGAAACACTCAGGGCTCCCACTGATTCTGCATTATGGTGAGTTGAACTATTTCATTTTATATAACAATGCAATAATAGAAATAATGCGCTTCAGTCATCCTGACACCATAACAACCATGGTGCCAGGATGGTTGAAGCACCAACACCAGCCATTTTTCCGATAAATTGCCCGAAAAATAATTATTTTCTGACAGTGCCCCTCCCGAGACTAGACTCTGGATCCACCCCTGCGCTGTGGCTTAGTTATCGTTTCCATTTATGCTGCTGGTTGAAAGAATACTCAATATTGCTAAAGTTCTGGTGAGTTTGCTTTTCTTATGCACGATTTGTGGTGGACCACTATATCTGAAGGATTTAATTTTTGTTCCTGTACTTTTCTTTGGATCATGGTGATTGGACCTTTTTCTATGAAGATATTGAGGCATTTCGTTTGGACTATTCTTATACACATTTTGTATGGATTTATGATGAATTCTATTACCATGAATCTGTCACTTATGCTGAATGATTAAGGTTTTAAATTATTATGAGTTAGCGCCACATCCCCCCCCCCCCTTTTTTTTTTTCTTCTTTTTTTATCCAGAGTGGGAGCAGCTTCACTCATTACTATTAACAGAATAAGTGTAGCGCTAATATGAAAAAAAATCAAATAACCATATGTTATGTAGTATGAAGACCATTAGGTTCCTCAAATCAGCACATCCGAAATGTATAGGGGGGACATAAAAAAAAAATTGTATCCAAAGATAATAGAAGTCCTCAAAGGATGTATCATACAAAATAATAGGATGATAGTCCTCAATGTATGTATGACTTCATATTAAAACGTGTCGATATGCAGAAAACACCTGGACTGAAAACACACCACCACCAGCAATAGGGAGGCTTACCGGAATGTTTGAACCCAAAAAAAAAACCTACGTTCAATTGGGTCAAACAAGCTGTAGTCATAAACGGCTGATGGAGTTCCGTGGAGGATGGAAGAAGATCCTAGGATGATCTGTGGAAGGGTGTGAGCCTTGGGGGGTGATGCCCGCGGTGAATGGTGGTTACATTGGACAAGGAGAAACAAAAAAGGCCACATAGTGTAATCCCGTATAGAAAATGTGTACCAAATTTATTTAAAAAAGGAAATACACTCACATGAAATTGGATAAAAAAACAGTGCTGTGCAAGTAAAATGGCGGCAGTGGGGTCCTACCCATTACTCATTACTATTCACAATTTTTGGAGCCATCACTTGTCACTAATTTATACATACAGTGCAAATTTATAAACGCAACACTTTTGCCCCTATTTATCATGAGTTGAACTCAAAGATCTACGACATTTTCTATGTACACAAAAGGCCTATTTCTCTCAAATATTATTCATAAATCTGTGTTAGTGAGCACTTCTCCTTTGCTGAGATAAGGACTTTCGAACGAACAGACTTGCCTACGCACGATCACACCAAAGTCCGACGGCTTTGTACGTGATGACGTACGACTGGCCTAAAAAAAGGAAGTTGATAGCCAATAGCTGTCCTAGAGTCGGTTTTGGTCCGTCGGACTAGCATACAGACGAGCGGATTTTTCGACCAAACAAATTTGAAACATGATCCAAATCTTAAGGTCCGTCAGATTTTCGACCGCAAAAGTCCGCTGCAGGTCCAATGGAGCCCACACCCGGTCGGATTGTCCGCCTGATTCGGTCTGTCGGACCAGTCTGGTCGAAAAGTCCGCACGTGTGTACGCGGCATAACTCTGTGCTCTGCTGTACAAGGGACTAAGGGACGGTAAGAGGCTGATACCAAGTCAAGTTCAGGCCGTGTGCTAGTTGAAGTGACTAAAATGCAGTTAAAGGGTATTCAGTGGCAAAACTTGGTGTAGTTAGACCTTTTTTTTACTGTCTCTTGTCTTTTTAACCACTTCCCGACCGCCGCACGACTATGTACATCCTAAGTTTGAACGGGGATATCGTTGTTATGGCAGCAGCTAGCTGCCATAACCCCGGTATCCCCGTTTTCGTGCGGCGGCCGGCTTTCAGATAAAAGTGGTCCCTGCGGCGGATTCGCCGCGAGATCACTTTTATCAGTGGCGGGAGAGGGCCCCCCCCTCCCGCAGCGAACCGGTGCCTTCCGCCGCTTACCGGAGCCGTCGGTAGCGGCGGAGGCGATCGCGTCCTTCTGTGTGGTGTGTCTGGAGACGAGTGAGGCCAAGATGGCGCTCACTCGTCTCCATGACACTGCTGGGCGGAAGCGACGTCAAAACGTCACTTCCGTCCACGCCTCTTAAAGGCATATTTTTTCAAATGTCATTTTTCTAAATGACTTTTTTTTTTTTTTTTTTTTTTTAATTGCATTTTAGTGTAAATATGAGATCTGAGGTCTTTTTGACCCCAGATCTCATATTTAAGAGGTCCTGCCATGCTTTTTTCTATTACAAGGGATGTTTACATTCCTTGTAATAGGAATAAAAGTGACACAATTTTTTTTTTTTTTAAACAGTGTAAAAATAAATAAAATATTGTAAAATAAATAATAATAAAAAAAAATTTTAAAACCCCCCTGTCCCGACGAGCTCGCGCGCAGAAGCGAACGCATATGCGAGTAGCGCCCGCATATGAAAACGGTGGTCAAACCACACATGTGAGGTATCGCCGCGACCGGTAGAGCGAGAGCAATAATTCTAGCCCTAGACCTCCTCTGTAGCGCAAAATATGCAACCTGTAGAATTTTTTAAACATCGCCTATGGAGATTTTTGAGGGTAAAAGTTTGACGCCATTCCACGAGCGGGCGCAATTTTCAAGCATGACATGTTGGGTATCAATTTACTTGGCGTAACATTATATTTCACAATATAAAAAAAAAATTGGGATAACTTTACTATTTTATTTTTTTTATTCAAAAAAGTGAATTTTTTCCAAAAAAAGTGCGCTTATAAGACCGCTGCGCAAATACGGTGCAAAAAAAAGTATTGCAATGACCGCCATTGTATTCTCTAGGGTGTTAGAAGAAAAACCATATATAATGTTTGGGGGTTCTAAGTAATTTTCTAGCAGAAAAACCTGTTTTAAACATGTAAACACCTAAAATCCAAAACGAGGCTGGTCCTTAAGTGGTTAAAAAAGGTTTTCCTACTCTGTCCAAAAAAAAAAGCTTGGGCTTTGTGCACACTTTAATGCATTAAATATAAAGACACATTGATGCAGCTTTGTATCTGCCTGGAGTTCAGCTTTAATAGATACAAGGTAGGGTGGTACCTGAAGCGGAGTGTTTTTCTTATCCTGCAGCTTTCCCCCAGGTACCAAAAGAAATATGGAGTAGCGGAATGAAGTTCTTGTTCCTGCTGCCAAGGTTGTTAAAACAACAAATCTTTAAGTCATGTAGAATACCAAGTAATGTTGCTCATGAAAGTATAATTCAGGTAGAGCTTGGGTCCGTGATATTTTTATTTATGAATATTATTGAACTGTGTGTGTCCCTGGAGAGGGCTCCAGTCCTGGAGTGCCAATAAGTGGACTATATTATCATATGTGCTTTCAATAAGAATCCTATTTGTTTAAATCTTGAATCTTTTTTTATATGGAGCTTTTTACACAAAACTGATTTGGAGGTTTATTGTAATATGTTTATTACTTTGAAATATAGGTTACATAAACCATTGAGGCTTAATGAGAGAAAAAAAAATAGCTGTGTTGTCTTAAGTCACCTGTAAGAATTTATTTTATAATGTCCAGTTGCGATGGGTGCCTTTTTGTTCTAGTTTGTATGAGTGTACCCCAGTATTCAATTCTTTTGGCCTGACTAAAATGTAAGTTTTGAAAGCCAGCTTTGCTAAAATTTTGTTTTCAGTTCTGGATGGATGCCAGTAAGTTAACCACTTTTCTGGCACTTTACATGTAAACAAAGTCTCAAACACTAGTAGTGTTCAGCCCCCTGCCCCCCCCCCCCCCAGCAGTTCTGTTATGTTCTGACAGGGAGAAGCCCCCCACAAGAGGCTAAGTGTGTTGATCGGGAGCCGACGACCTTTTTCGGTCATGCCCCTTCAGACCGACTCCAGTACACGGGCCAAATGTCAGCCAGTTTCTATTGAACCGGCCGATGCTACCCAGCGTTCAGCCTGTGTGTACTAGGCTTTACAATCAGTATTTATTTTTTGCTAGAAAATTTCTTAGAACCCCCCCCCCCCCAACTTTATTTTTTTCTAATAGATATACTTTGCTTTAAAAAAAAAAATAAAAAAAAAAAGAGGCCCTATAGAATAAATTAGTGGGCTTTGCAATTTTTTTTCATGTGACATGGTATTTGTGCAGTGGCTTTTCAAACGCAATTTTATTTATTTACTTTTAAATACTATTGTGTTTTTGTGCATCAAAATACATAACCCAATATTTTGGTAAAATAAACAATGATGTTATGCCAAGTAAATAGATACCAAACATGCTTTGATAGATGATGCTTTAAAAGCCTTTGCAGCTTATCACTTTAGATTTACACAGGAGCTGTTGTCATCGATGCGTGCATTAGCCTTTGCACTCTAAGAAAAAAAGTTATCAATTTTATTGCCTGTCAAAAAGAATGAAAACCTCCCATATGACAGGTAGTCTATATGGAGAGATCTGGGGCTCTGTCAGCCAGCTCCCTCCTCTACCTTTAAAAGCATTTGATCACACCAAGATTGGTGTGATCAAATGCTTTTCATTTTTAAAAATGGTTTACATCCGGGTCAACAGGTCATCGCTTCCGGCTTACTATATCATAGACCCAAAAAAGCCGATCTAGTCTTTATTCGGTCTGCTGCTTGTAATAGTAATCCAGTGGACAGTTAGCTGTTAGGATTGCTTTTACAAGAGAGCAGATGGTCGGCTCTAGAAAACAGTAGAAGGGACAGAATAATGCAGAAGTTCTAGCTATGGCAATCAGGTGTTTCCAGAGAGGATTACTGCTAATCTACAAGACAGAAAAATGTTTTAAGACAATTGTGCCTGTCTAACCTTCTGGCAACAGCGTGAGGAAGGTTTATGTGCAAAAAGACATAACGTGATAAGGAAGATCTCGAGTGAGCTGCTTTGAGAGCCTTGATCTCAATCCTACTGAACACCATTGGGATGAAATTAAACACGCCTGCAAGCCATATCTTCTTCTTTAACATCATTACTTGAGTGCACTGATGATCTTTTGGATGAATGGGCATAAATTCCCATAGATACTCCTGGTGTGGAAAATCTACCCAGATGCGTGGAATTGATTAAAGCTGGAGAGGAGCAACTCTATATTAATGGTTTTGAAAACTCCTATAGATGTGAAGGTTATTTAACCACACACCTTTTGCCATAGAGTGTGTATCTCTGCAGTCCACCAGAGTGAGATTTATCTTACAATAATTTGTCTACAACCCCTTTTGTAAGACCATTTCATAACTGTACATAATTATTTGTATCTTTGAGTTCTCCAGTTATTTATTCTACATGTATTGACCATGGAAAATGGATGGAATTAGTAATTATTGGGGAAGGTGGGGTGGAGTACCTTATCTCTGAAGTTCATAAGACATATAAAAAAAGTAATATCCTATAAAGAGAATCAGAATAGTGTTAATTGTGCCTCCCAAAAAAAAGACAAGCAATAGACCATGGTTAGGCAACCATTGAGAGGTGGAGATCTACCTGAACAATGTGAAAGATCAAAGATCACCAAGGTTTGTCGCCCCCCCCCCCCCTTTTTTTTTACGCCCTAGCAAGGCGTAACTAAATAGTAAGGAAAACTAAGAAAAATATAATAAAACAAATGTCACTGTAAAAATATAAACTGGACGGTGTCAGTAGAGCGTTGGATGGTATCTGTAGTTTTTAATTATTTTTTTTTTTTAGCAGCCTTTTGGGGAGCTTTGGTAATATATATCAAGGGTCTAAACAAATCCCTTATGATGAAATATCAAGGGTCTAAAGTCCACGATGGTGAAATATCAGGAGTCTAAACAAGACCCTGATGTCTCACTTTTGAGACAGAGAAAGGAGATTGAGGACTTTGTCCTCAATCTCCACAGCCTCAGCTGTACAAAATGAATGTACAGGAAGAGCTCTGCACAGTCTGCCATGTTTATGAACAAATTGAATCATAGTAATACTGATTATTATGCTTCAGTTATGAATGAACACGGTGATTGGTATCACTGCCAGCCAAAAATACACTTTGACTTCGGTGGTACTCGTGTATGAGAATGTATGCTCCAAATGCAGAAAGTCCACATTCACCCCCTTTGTTATGAAGCCCATAAAAAGCTCTGGTGCAACCAATTACCTTCAGAAGTCATATCATTAGTAAAATGATGTCCACCTGTGTGCAATCTAAGTGTCACATGATCTGTCATTACATATACACACCTTTTTGAAAGGCCCCAGAGGCTGCAACACCTAAGCAAGAGGCACCACTAACCAAACACTGCTATGAAGACCAAGGGACTCTCCAAACAAGTAAGGGACAATGTTGTTGAGAAGTACAAGTCAGGGTTAGGTTATAAAAAACTATCCAAATCCCTAGGATCACCATCAAATCTATCATAACCAAAGGGAAAGAACATGGCACAACAGCAAACCTGCCAAGAGACGGCAGCATACCAAAACTCACAGACTGGGCAAGGAGGGCGTTAATCAGAGAGGTAGCACAGAGACCTAAGGTAACCCTGGAGGAGCTGCAGAGTTCCACAGCAGAGACTGGAGTATCTGTACATAGGACGACAATAAGCCGTACGCTCCATAGAGTTGGGCTTTATGGCAGAGTGGCCAGAAGAAAACCATTATTTTCAGCAAAAAACAAAATGGCACGTTTTGAGTTTGCGCAAAGGCATGTGGGAGACTCCAAAAATGTATGGAGGAACGTGCTCTGGTCCGATGAGACTAAAATGTAACATTTTGGCCATCAAAGAAAACGCTATGTCTGGCGCAAACCCAATACATCACATCACCCAAAGAACACCATCCCCACAGTGAAACGGTGATGGCAGCATCATGCTGTGGGGATGCTATTCAGCAGTCGGGACTGGGAAACTGGTCAGTGTTGAGGGAAAGATGGATGGTGCTAAATACAGGGATATTCTTGAGCAAAACCTGTACCACTCTGTGTGTGATTTGAGGCTAGGATGGAGGTTCACCTTCCAGCAGGACAATGACCCCAAACACACTGCTAAAGCAACACTTGAGTGGTTTAAGGGGAACATGTAAATGTGTTGGCATGGCCTAGTCAAAGCCCAGACCTCAATCCAATAGAAAATCTGTGGTCAGACTTAAAGATTGCTGTTCAAAAGCTCAAACCATCCAACTCGCAAGGAGCTATGGGCAAATATCCCAGTGGTAAGATGTGGCAAGCTCATAGAGACTTATCTAAAGCGACTTGGAGCTGTGATAGCCGCAAAACATGGCTCTACAAAGTATTGACTTTAGGGGGTGAATAGTTATCCACATTGACTTTTTCTGTTATTTTGTGCTATTTGTTGTTTGCTTCACAATAAAAAAAAATCATCTTCAAAGTTGTGGGCATGTTCTGTAAATTAAATGATGCAAATCCTCAAACATTCCAGGTTGTGAGGCAACAAAACACAAAAAATGCCAAGGGGGATGAATACTTTTGCAAGGCACTGTATAACATCCGTCGGAAAAAATCCATGGATTTTGTTGTCGGAATGTCCGACATGTCCGATGTGTACGGGGCATTAGAGTTTCCTGGACGCTGACATCATACAGACACCAGTGGAAATACACCCCTTCAATAGGGGTCAATTAAAGGAGTTGTAATGGCAGAAGATTTTTTATCTTAATGCATTGTATGCATTAAGATAAAAAGCCTTCTGTGTGTAGCAGCCGCCCCAGTACCCACTAATACTTACCTGAGCCCCATCTCTGTCCAGCAATGTCCACAATTTCCTTGGCCGTCTGGCACTCTCCTTCTGAATGGTTGAGATACAGCAGCGGCGCCATTGGCACCTGCTGCTGTCAATCAAAGTCAGTTAGCCCATCAGGAAAGAGAGGGGGCTGGGCCGAACAGCAGCTCTATGTCCGAATGGATACAGAGCTGCAGCTCAGCTCGGGTGCCCCCATAGCAAGCTGCTTGCTGTGGGGGCACTCGATAGGAGGGAGGGGCCAGGAGCAGTGAAGAGGGACACAAGAAGAAGAAGAGGAGGTTTGGGGCTGCTCTGTGCAAAACCAACTGCACAGAGCAGGTAAGTATAACATGTTTGTTATTTTTATCCAAAAAGCGAGACTTCAGTATCACTTTAAGTAAGGTATGAAACCTTCTGTATGCAGCTTTACCCCCTGCCCCTTGCCCCCCCCCCCCCCATATGCTTACATGAGTCCAATCTTGATCCAGTGATGTGCATGAGAGCACAGGTTCTTTTTCCTTCCTCATTGGCTTAAAGACAACAGTGGGAGCCAATGGCTCCCACTGCTGTCAATTACAGCCAGTGAGGGAGCAGGGGACGGGGTCAAGCTGTGCTCTGTGTATCAATGGAGCAGGGTTCAGGTGCGAGCATTCATACACAAGTGCCCCCATATCACGCAAATTGCTATGAAGTCCCTCAGCAGGGGGAAGAGGCCACTACTGCTGGCAGGGGACCTGAAAGGAGGAGGATTGGGGCTCAATGGGGCAGTCGTAGGCTCTGTGTGGAGGAGACTTCAGTATCACTTTAAGTAAGGTAAAAAACCTTCTGCATGCAGCATCACCCCTTGCCCCCCCCCCCCCATACTTACCTGAGCCCAATTCCGATCCAGTGATGTGCACGAGAGCACAGGCTCTCTCCCTCCTCATTGGCTTAAAGACAGCAGTGGGAGCCATTGGCTCCCACTGTTGTCAATTACAGCCAGTGAGGGGGTGGGGTCAAGCTGTGCTCTGTGTCAATAGAGCGAGGTTCAGGTGCGAGCAGGCAGCTTTCTATGACGGCACTCAGCAGGGGGGAGAGGCCACTAGTGCTGGCAGGGGACCCGAAAGGAGGAGGATTGGGGCTTCTCTGTGCAAAATCATTGTACAGAATAGATATGACATGTTTGTTATTTTAGATTAGAACCTCTTTTTGCTGAGATAAAACTGTGGTAACGGCACTTGCATCTTATGTATTTAAATACTGCAGTGCTAGTAGTGATACTCCTTGAATCACTCCACCAACAGAAAGTTGAACCTTAAAGCTGAGGTCCGCCCACCTCTGCAAAAATTACGCGCCCATACTGCAGCTGACTATTAATAATCAGACACTTACCTGTCCTGGAGTCCAGCAATGCCGGCACTGCAGATTATTTTTTCATCAGCTGTCAGGTGCTGCTGCCTCCATTGCGAGTAAGGGAACCCGGCAGTGTAGCCTTGCGGTTTCACGCTGGGAACCCTACTGCGCATGCGCGGGGCTCTGCTCCTCTCTCCTACTGGGTCAGCGGCCGGGGAAGGAGGAGGGAGCCCGAACGGTGGCGCAAATATCTGCGGCTGAGGCTCCCGGAAGTGGATGCAGGATACATGTGAAAGACTGGTATCCTGTCCCCCCTTCCCCCCGAAAGGTGCCAAATGTGGCATCGGAGGGGGGAAGGAGTACAATAAGTGGAAGTTCCACTTTTGGGTGGAACTCCGCTTAAAAAGCATAGAGGTCAGGGTAAGCATAAGTATAGTACAATCTACATACAAAAACCATGAATGAAAGACAACCACTACTTCCACTTCTGGTACCACATCAGACCACTGATGTCTGTGTGACATGCAACATATGTGATTTTAGAAAGGTAAAGGAACCAATAGGCAACCAAACCCGCACAAATGAAATAAACAAATAAACAAATCTGAATAATCATATCATTTATAGTGAGGAGCCGCACGTTGTAAAGTGTAATACACCTAAAATATAAATAAAACCAAAATAACTGCTCTTATAAACAAATCATAAATGAAACGTCAATACAGTGAGTATACAAAATACAGTACATATAAATAACTCCAATTAAAATAGGTAAACTCACCAGACTTAAAGTGTTTGTAAAATCTTGTTTAAAAAAAATAAAATAAAAATCACTTTAAGTCTGGTGAGTGTGTAGCGTGTTTTGCATGCTGGTGGAAAAAGAGCCTTTCCTATACTCACAAAGATGTTACCTTCACTTGGGATATACTATAGATTTCACATTTATGTTTATTTACCTATTTTAATTGGAGTTATTTATATTGTATAATTACTGTGGTGATGTTTAATTTATTATTTGTTTATAGGAGCACAGTTATGTTGTTTTTATTTATATTTTAGGTGTATTACACTTTACAACGTGCAGCTCCTCACTGTAATTAATTTGATTATTCAGATTTGTTTATTTCATTTGTGCGGGTCTGGGACCTCTATTGGTTCCTTTACCTTTCTAAAATCATATATGTTGCATGTCACACTGACATTGGTGGTCTGATGTGGTACCAGAAGTGGAAGTAGTGGTTGTCTTTCATTCATGGTTTCTGTATGTAGATTGTACTATACTCATGCTTACACTGACCTCTATGCTTTTAAGGTTCAACTTTTTGTTGGTGGAGTGAAGTGAAGAAGCTACATGTTTAAAACTTTTATGTAAGATACAGTGGCGGAAAATATAATGACAATTGCATTCAAGGAGTATCACTACTAGCACTGCAGTATTTAAATACATAAGATGCTAGTGCAGTTACCACAGTTTTATCCCAACAACTGAAGAGGTTCACAATCTAATCTCCCTACCACACATGGCACACACTTTTTACTGTAAATCCATTTTAAAGTGATAGTAAAGTCATTTAAAAACAAATAACAAACATGTCATATCTATTCTGTGTGGTGATTTTGCATAGAGAAGCCCAGATCCTCCTCCTCTTTGGTCCCCTGCCAGCACTAGTGGCCTCTCCCCGCTGCTGAGTGCTGTCATAGAAAGCTGCCTGCTCGCACCTGAACCTCGCTCTATTGACACACAGAGCACAGCTTGACTCCACCCCCTGCACCCTCACTGGCTGTAATTGACAACAGTGGGAGCCAATGGCTCCCACTGCTGTCTTTAAGCCAATGAGGAGGGAGAGAGAGAGTCTGTGCTCTCGTGCACATCACTGGATCAAGATTTGGCTCAGGTAAGTATGGGGGGGCAAGGGGTGAAGCTGCATGCAGAAGGTTTTATACCTTACTTAAAGTGATACTGAAGTCTCCCCCACACAGAGCCTATGACTGCCCCATTGAGCTTCTTTCAGGGGCTGCAATTCCATTTGGTCGGATCTTCCAACTGTCAGAAGGACCATTCTCTACGGTCATGTGTAGACTATCATGAGCTAAACAAGATCACAGTGAAGAATTGCTATCCTCTCCCCTTGGTCCCAGAACTCTTCCAGAGACTTCATTCTGCTACCATCTTTACAAAATTAGACTTGAGAGGAGCTTACAATCTTATCCGCATACGGGAAGGAGATCGGTGGAAGACTGCTTTCCGCACCCATTTTGGCCATTACGAGTACCTTGTCATGCCATTTGATCTGTGTAATGTGCCAGCCACATTTCAACATTTCATCAACGACATGTTTAAAGACTACCTGGACACCTTTGTCATTGTCTGCTTAGATGACATTCTTGTATTCTCCACTTCTCTTGAAATCCAAAGGAACATGTCAAGAGTGTTCTCTGCCATCTCTGCCAACATGGACTCAATGCCAAGCCTGAGAAGTGTTGAGTTCGAGCAGAAAAGTATTCAGTTCTTGGGCTCGATCATCTCCCCGGAGGGAATGAGATGGATCCTCAAAAAGTTTTGGCAAGCCTGACTTGGCCAGCACCCACTGATAAAAAGGGGATCCAGCGGTTTGTGGGGTTCACTAATTTTTACTGCAGATTCATTAAGAACTTCAGCTATCATCACACCCATTACACAACTTGCCAAACAGGGTGTTTTCGCTTACGCTGGTCTCCTGAAGCCCAGGCTACCTTTGAGACTCTTAAAGGACTATTTACATCCACCCCTGTACTAAGCCTTCCAGACCCGGCACTACCTTATATCCTGGAAGTAGACGCTTCTGAGAGTGCAGTTGGGGGGGTCCTGTCTCAGCGTCAAGGTTTCAGAAATTTAATTCTCCCAGTAGCTTTCTTCTCAAGGAAACTTGCCCCTGCTGAGAGGAATTATGATGTTGGAGATCATGAGCTTCTTGCCATAAAAGCCACCCTTGAGGAATGGAGGTATTTGCTAGAAGAGGCAGCTCATCCAATATTGATCTATACAGATCAAAAGAACCTTGACTATTTAACCACTTGACAACTGGGCACTTAAACCCCCTTAATAACCAGACCAATTTTCAGCTTTCGGTGCTCTCACATTTTGAATGACAATTACTCAGTCATGCAACACTGTACCTATATGAAATTTTTGTCCTTTTTTCACACAAATAGAGATTTCTTTTGGCGGTATTTAATCACCGCTGGGTTTATTTTTTACGCTATAAAAGAAAAGAGACTGAAAATTCTGTAAAAAAATGAATTTTTCTTTGTTTCGGTTATAAAATTTAGCAAATTAGTAATTTTTCTTCATAAATTTTGGCCAAAATTTATACTGCTACATATCTCTAGTAAAAATAAGTACAAATTGGTGTATATTATTTGGTCTTTGTGAAAGTTATAGAGTCCAAAAGCTGTGGTGCCAATATCTGAAAATTGATCACACCTGAATTACTGACGGCCTATCTAATTTCTTGAGACCCTAACATGCCAGAAAAGTACAAATACCCCCCAAATGACCCCTTTTTGGAAAGAAGACATTCCAGGGTATTTAGAAAGATGTATGATGAATTTTTTGACGTTGTCATTTTTTCCCACAATTCTTTGCAAAATCAAGATTTTTTTTTCTTTTTTTTTTTTTTCACAAAATAGTCATATTAGCTGGTTATTTCTCACACACCGCATATGCATACCACAAATTACACCCCAAAACACATTTTGCTATTACTCCCAAGTATGGCAATACCACATGTGTGAGACTTTTACACAGCGTGGCCACATACAGAGACCCAACATGCAGGGAGCACCTTCAGGCGTTTTGGAGCACCCAGGCCAATTCTGACATTTCTCTCCTACATGTAAAAATCATAATTTATTTGCTAGAAAATTACATAGAACCCCAAAACATTATATATGTTTTTTTAGCAAAGACCCTAGAGAATACAATGGCGGTCGTTACAACTTTTTATCTTGCACGGTATTTGCGCAGCAATTTTTCAAACGTGTTTTTTTTGGGAAAAAAAACAGTTTTGTGCTTTAAAAAAAAAAACAAAACAGTAAAGTTAGCCAAATTTTTTGCATAATGTGAAAGATGAAGTTATGCCGAGTAAATAGATACCTAACATGTCACCCTTAAAAATTGCACACGCTCGTGGAATGGCACCAAATTTCGCTACTTAAAAATCCCCATAGGCGACGCTTTAAAATTTTTTACTGGTTACATGTTTAGAGTTACAAAGGAGGTCTAGGGCCAAAATTATTGCTCTCACTCTACTGATCGCAGCGATACCTCACATGTGTGGTTTGAACACCGTTTTCATATGTGGGCGGGACTTAAGTATGCGATCGCTTCTGCATGCGAGCACACGGGGACAGGGGCGCTTTAATTTTTTTTTTTTTTTTTATTGTTCATTTTACTTTATTTATTTTAGTTTGACACTTTTTTCCAAAAAATGTATTTTTGGATCACTTTTATTCCTATTACAAGGAACATAAACATCCCTTGTAATAGGAATATGGCATGACAGGTCCTCTTTACAGTGAGATATGTGGTCAATAAGACCCCACATCTCACCTCTAGGCTGGGAAGCCTGAAATAATAAAGAAAAAAAATGATCCTGGCTTTGATCGTAGCGGTGAGTCGGTAGAAGCACCGGAGGCTGGCGGGATGGGGGGTCGTCCCCTCTCGCCTCCCGTGAGAACGATCAAGCAGTGGAACATCTGCTATGATCATTCTTATGGTGTAGGGAATCGCCGGCTGAAAAAGCTGATATCTAAATGATGCCTGTAGCTGCAGGCATCGTTCAGATATCCCTGCACAAAGTCAAGGGCGTCATATGACGGCGGGCGGGAAGTGGTTAAAACGCTTTTTTTTTTTTAACACAAAGTTGTCCATTTATACAATATTTCTAACACATAGCATGTACATAACAAAAATGACACCCCAAAATAGATTCTCCTACTCCTCCTGAATACGGCGATACAACATGTGTGAGACTTCCACAGCCTGGCCACATACAGAGGCCGAGTACAGCTGAGTATGGTTGAGCATGACCGTGCATGGCTGGGTATGGCAGAGTATGGCTGGGTATGGCATTGTATTGCAGGGTATTGCAGGGTATTGTAGAGTATTGCAGGGTATGGCAGAGTATTGCAGGGTATTGCAGAGTATTACGGGGTATTGCAGGGTATTGTGGGGTATTGAGGAGTATTGCAGAGTATTGCAGGGTATTGCGGGGTATTGCAGGGTATTGCGGGGTATTGCAGGGTATTGCAGAGTATTGCAGGGTATTGCAGAGTATTGCACAGTATTTCACAGGGTATTGCAGAGTATTGCACAAGGTATTGCAGAGTATTGCACAGAGTATTGCAGGCTATTGCAGAGTATTGCAGGATATTGCACAGGGAATTGCAGAATATTGTACAGGGTATTGCAGAGTATTGCACAGGGTATTGCAGAGTATTGCACAGGGAATTGCAGAGTATTGCATGGGGAATTGCAGAGTTTTGCACGGGGAATTGCAGAGTTTTGCACGGGGTATTTCTGAGCATGGAGGGATGACTGAGCATGGATGGATGGATGGATGTGACTGCACATGTCACAGAGCAGCGCTGTGGGCACTACACGTCCAGCCCACATCGCTGCTGCCATCCGATCCTTCCCCCTCTGTACCGATCGGTACAGAGAGGGGTGAGAGGAACCGGCGTCATGACATGACGCTGGTTTGTTTACATGTGATCACATGGTAAACGGCCGCGATCAGCGGTCGTTTACCGTGATCCGTGATGCGCCGGGTCCTCTGTACCCGGCGGTCACAGATGTTCTTGGGTACGCGCGAGAGCGGAATTCTGGGAGGACGTCACTGTACGCCCTCCCAGGGTTAAGAAACCACCCTGTAGCCATCATTCAGCTATGGGCCAGTTGTTAAGTGGTTAAGGACTGCTAAATGACTGACACCTCGCCAGGCCCGATGGGCACTTTTCTTTTTAAGATTTTTATTTCATATTGCCTGCAGACCTGGGTCAAAGAATGTCAAGCCTGATGGGTTGTTGCACATGTTTGGGGATCCTAAGGACTTGCCGGTATCAGATACTATCCTGCTAGCAGGGAACTTCCTGTTGCTACAGACTGATCTTGTGTCACAGCTGAAGCAGGCATCTGTAGTTACCCCTGGTCCTATCAGGGATACCTTACAAGCAAGGGAGGAACTTCTTTGGAAAGGAGATCGAGTCTTTGTCCCAGAAAAGGTTCAGTTCTGGGGATTCTGGGGTTCTGTCATGACCACCCCTTAGCAGGACACTTCGGAATCTGCAAGACAGTAGAATTGGTGCAACGCACATTCTGGTGGCCTGATCTGAAAAAAGACTGTAAGAGCTACATAAATGCATGCATTACCTGTACCCAAAGTAAGAACACCCGCAACAAGGCTTGGGGCTTGCTTAGACCTCTGCCTATGCCCAACAGGCCATGGACCATGATCTCCATGGACTTTATAGTGGAACTACCATCCTCTGAGGACTGTACAGCCATCTTTGTCATAGTCGATTGGCTATCTAAAATGGCCCACTTCTTACCACTGAAAGGTACACCATCTGCTGCAGGGACTGCTCGAGTGTTCATAAAGGAAGTCGTTAGACTCCATGGGGTGCCAATAGACATTGTCTCAGACCAAGGGGTTCAATTTACGTCAAGATTCTGGAGGGCACTATTGAAACCCTGAAGATCAAACTTTCTATGTTTTCTGCATACCACCCACAGTCTAACGGACAAAGCAAATGGGTAATCAGACGTTGGAACAATACATCTGTTGCTTCACGTCATTTGTCCAGGATGACTGAGTATCACTCTAACCATTAACAGAGTTTGCTTATAATAATTCCTGTCTTTCAGCCACCAAGCAGTCTCCATTTTTCACAAATTATGGCTTCCACCCCACCTTTCTGCCTGACCTTGTCCCTGAATCTTCGGTCCCAGCCATCCAAAGTAGCTTGGATTTTTTCAATCGTAACAACAAACTCTTACAAGAGGCCATGACCAAAACACAGGAAGATAACAAAAGGGCTTTTGACAGAAGAAGAAGGGGGGAGCTGATCCTGCAGCCAGGGGACCAGGTTTGGTTGGCCACAACTGAGACTGGCATGTCTTTCAAAAAAGCTAGCTCCTAAACGGCCCATGGTGCCAGATCCTTTTCCAAATAGGGAAAAAACTAAGAGAATAGATATCTCTCAAGAGGACAAAAAAAAACCCCAGGCAATGTCTGAAAAAGAAAGCCAGGATGTCAGCGTGCTACCCCGGAACCATGTGCAACGCTGTGGATGAAAGAACAGCTGGGACTAAACAGCTGACGACCAGCGTTCCTTGTATCCTATCAGTTCACCTCGTATGGCGAGTGCAGCGCATGGTGGACACCTTTCTTCAAGCAGGAACTTGGCTTTATACGGACTCACACTCCAGCCATTTGGTGGGGATGAGCATGGCAATCTGCGGATGTCGGTTACTGATCGGGTGGTGAGAGAAGCACTGTTCCTATAATTGACTATTTGCCTCCCACACTGTTCTTAAACCATCCCCCCCTCCTGCTTGCTGCTGCTATCTATATTGCTATCAATCTGCATTTATGCATGAACTGCCAGATACTGTGGGCCTACCCTGCTATGCTTGCTGCTGCCATTGATATTACTCATTACCTGTCTTAATGCATGAACTGTCAGATACTGCCTGTCTAATCTGCTGTGTCCCCTTGGATTAACACTCCATGCTCCTGGTCAGCTCCTGTTTATCCTTATCAGGTTCTTTTGGCCCTATATGGACTTCCACTCTTCTTTCCATCCACATCTACCCCCACTCCCGTTATACCACACCCCTGAAGAGTGATTCACTGATCCAGCAATATCAGATAAGCTGCTTAGAATCATTATTATCAGTGTATGAGTGGTGAATGGAGTGTGTATGTGGTATGCACAGCCATGGCTGCCCTTGTTTTTAAGGACAACGTTGTCATTTTTATTGTTAGGGCCTGTGTTAGTCACTCACCATAGCCTGTTTTTCTACAATTTACTGTAATTTATTGTGTGGTGTTTAATATTTATTTGTTTAATAAAATCCTGGCTTTCTTTTTCAGACATTGCCTGGGGTTTTTTTTGTCCTCTTGAGAGATATCTATTCTCTTAGTTTTTTCATGTATGCTGTAGGGCATCCCCGAATGGTATCCCGCATTCTTTATACGGTTGATTGCCTGATGTAGGCCTGTATTTATCTTTATTAAGTGTAGTGGTCGATCCAGGCTAACCCCACTTTTTTTGCCTTTTCCAAATAGGGAGAGTAGACCACCTGAACCTGTGATCGTCAATGAGGACGAGGAGTTTGAGGTCGAGGCAATTGTGGACTGCAGAAGGAGAGGGGGTCAAGTGCAATACCTGATTAAATGGAAGGGTTATGGGCCAGAGGAAAGCCCCTGGGAGCCAGAGCAGAATGTACACGTTATGGACTTGCTTCATGCCTTCTTCCACAGTCATCCCCAGAAGAAGAACCAACTGGGCATCCGGAGGCTGCCCGTAAGGAGGGGGTAATGTCAGGAAATACATCTGCGTGGTACAGCTGCCGTTCCCAGACACACACCTGTGCGCAGGCGCCAACAAAGAATGAGCAAAACAGCTACGGGTACATCTGCAAACGCGTGAGCATGCGCCTGTAATCAGGACTGGCGCAAAACGGCCTATTTAAAACAAAAAAACAAGGAATTTCTCAGATGCTCATGGCAAATATAAACTCATATAAAAGTGTTCAAAAGTTCAAAGTCCTAAAAGGTGCATCCCATAATATATATCTGAGCAATAATGCAATGAAATCCAGTAAAGTGTATCACATAATCAGAAAGATGATCAGTTCCAAAGTGAAAAATATAAATCAGAGTAGATAACCGAAGAGACGAGGGGGATAAGGACAGGTGAAAGAATCCAAATTAAAGATGGTAAACATGTCTTTCTGCAATCGTCCCCCAGTAGTGCTAGCCTCTCACCTTATAGATAGACCCTAATGGGGCAACAGTGAATGACCAGCCTGTTGTTGAAGCTTTCCTCACAGCTTTCAAGGGATCACTGCAACTTTTGTCTGGTCTCCACGGTCTTTTCCTATAAAAAAGTTTTCTCCCAATCCTATAGGTGGGGCAACAGTAAACGCCCAGCCTGTTGTTGAAGCTTTCTTTACAAGGTCCAAGGGATCGCTGTAACTTTTTCTCCGATCTCCATGGTCCTTTCCTAGAAAAAAGTTTCTCCCAATCCGCAAGATGGAAGATATAAAAGAAGGCTCTCCATAGTGTAGTAGGTTTTAAAGGTTCAAAAGTAATTTATTAAAAAATCTAAAAACTCCTTTACAATAAAAATGCCAACAGCAGGCCAGGCAGCAAAAAAACGTGTCAAACAAATGAAAAGACTTCCGGTCACGGTCGTAACCGGAAGTGGCGTCACCAAGCTCCTCAAGACTAGTTGCGTCACAACACACGTGACTTCATCAAGGGTATAGGTGCTGGGTGATGGTAGTGATCTTAAATAGCAATACTAGTCATGTAAATGGACAATATGTAAATGAGGCATAAGAGCAAAGGACTCTGGGTAAGTCAGATTAGCAAAGCAAAAGACTCTCACTAATATAGTTACATACTCACAAGAAGTGGTATAAAAACAGATACTGGTAAAAAAAGGAAGAGCGAAAAAAAAAAAAAGAGCGAAAAAGGAAGAGCGAGAGAAAATAAAAAAGGGGGAAAGGAAGAGCGAAAAAGGAATTTTCTCTTCCTTTTTCGCTCTTCCTTTCCCCCTTTTTTTTTTTTTTAAACAGTAAACAGTATCTGTTTACCCTGTATCTGTTGCCAACCCTGCCTGTGACCCGACTACGCTCCTGCCTGATCTGCCTGTCAGTTACCGACCCGGCTTGTCTGAACCTGCTTCCAGCTCTTCCAGCCAGCTACAGCTCCTTCAGTTCAGCTCAGCACCTCCAGGTTCCTGCTTCCTTGTGTGCATCCACAGTCTGTCATCTGCCAAGTCTGCCAGCCTGTCTGCTGCCTCCCCTGCCTGCTACCAGCCAAGTCCTGCTTCCTGCCTGCAAATTCCTGGCTACTACCTGCACAGACTTCTGGACTGATTCTAGGCACTCTTACCCCGCCGTGCTCCAGTGGCTGCTGTTTCACTATCAGTGGCCCTCGAGTTGGAGCTGTAAGAGAGGCCTTCTTCTACACGTCAGGCTCACCAACCAGGTACGTGACACTCTTTCTCTCACTCTGGTGAGAGTTTGCCAGGAAGGGAGGGAGGGGGGGGGTGAATCATAAGAGGGCCAATGAGAGCTGCAGAGCTGGAGGTGTGCCTCTGTGTAAATCCAGGAAGTGAACAGGCAGCAGCTTCAGCTGTCCACAGTTAAAATTATTGACTCAGTGGAGGGAGATTTCTGCAGCATATTTGGCAAGTACAGAATCACAGTATATATAAAATAATATGCAAAGTGGTTGGAGGGAGCTTCAGAATGGCAACTTTTTTATTATTACAAATTATGTGAGCAGACTGCAGGTTCTCTTTAATCGGCACTGGGGTTTTTATTTTTTGCTAAACAAATGAAAAAAGACCAAAAATTTTGAATTTGAATTTTGAAAAAAAACATTCTTTGTTTCTCTTATGAAATTTTGTAAATAAGTATTTTTTTTCTTCACTGATATGCGCTGATGAGGCTGCACCGATAGGTTGCACTGATGCAGCGCCACTGATATGCTGCACTGATGAGCGGGATTGCGGGAGGACGTCAACAGACGCCTTCCCAGAACTGGAAGACCATGCTGTAGCCATCATTCTGCTATAGCGATGTTGGCAAGTGGTTAAACAAATGAATCTTACAACAAATATCAATTAATGTTTGCACATCTCTTGTTTATGTGATTTTTGTGCCCATAGTTCAGCTTTAAATACTTTCAAAAGGCCAAAAGTATAAGCTAAAACCACTGATCCCCATAAAAATCTTAAGAGTTAAATAAAATCAGCTGACACTCACAATCGGGCAATATTAACTGGCATCCCACACCCACTGCCGTGCTGTGTAAAGATAAAGAGCACATTAGTACATAGAGCTGCTTGCTCTGCAGTGACTGGAAAGCAGAAGTAATATGTATTGTTGCCAGCCCTGGATACGCTATAGAGAGAAATCAGCAGTGTATCGGAAATGGCTTGGAAGAGAGTAGTTGGGGCCTCATCCAGCTGGCACCTTTCCAGAGTTTATTCTTTGTATACTGTTCGTTAATCTTGGTTTATAATTATCATGCTTGAATTCTTGTGGCTATTTAATGGCAAGAATAGAACTGCTGTTCTTTTTCTGTCAAGAAAAAAAATTAAAAAAAAAACGTGCATGTAACACTTCTAAATGAGAGAATGTTTTTCTTAACCGTTTTAATTGTCAAGCTGTGGTTTCATTTCTCATTGTCAGAAGCATACCAGATGCATAAGATGACATGAAACAAGAGGGCCTGTGTTGCCAAAACCAACCAATCTAAACCACTCTGTCATTTGTTTGGTACAGTCCGACAGACCAAAAAATAAAAATCACAAACAAAGCCTTGTTGTCCTGGAGTGCTAGAAACCCATTAGAATTCCTAAATCAAAGTACTACTAGTTTTGAGTCTGTATTCAAACAACAAAGCATGTGGTGAGGCCCCTTTTTAAAGTATCTACCCCTTTTGATTATTATTTTTGCAACAACTAAAGCAAAAATGTGTCTTTGGTGGCAGGTTCCTTTTTGCATCAAATGCAGAACTATCATTAAAATGTACAGACCATCAAACAAGAAAGGGAAAATGGTTGCCATGGGATAATAAATGACCAATGAAAGGAATGCAGCTGTTTCTCCGTACACTGGGATCCACTGTTCTGTTATAGCAACATTTCTATGAATGCCGCCTATGAATTATTTAGCAACTGGTGACATCACTGTGGCGTGAAGTACAGGAAATTAATAGGCCAGTAACAGGTTCAGACTTTTGGTTTGCAGATGGAATTCTTGGTATAGCATAATAGAAGCCTTTCAGTCTGAGGCAGGCAGCGCCTGCAGTTGTTTGCATTTGTTTGCGTGCTCTGCCTGCCGCTTTACTATATAAAATGTAATTGTGGTACATTAGATTAGCTCAAGGTTTTTCTACATCAAAATAGTGTATCCCTTAACTCTAACCTACCCCTACTCCTGAAAGCAAGGAGTTTTAACCAATCTTTAATCTCTAAACCTCAAAAAAATGTTTTGACCAGAGATACTCTTTAAAGAGAAGTATAGGATCCATTTTTTCTCCCCAATCATACTTACCTAGGTGGATGCAGCATAGGTCTGATGCTGAATCTATCCCCTGTTGGTTTTAACACTGAGAGCCAAGCGATCTAACACCGCTGAACACAGCTCTGTGCTCTTCTCCCTCCTCGCTCACTGCAGCGTTGGGCTGTGGAGGGGGTGGGAGCGGCCGGCTCAGGCTCTCAGTGGCTCACTGTCAGCCTGAGCCGGGTGCTGGTCCAGCTACGTGGGCAGATCCCGACTTCATAGTTGTGATCTTCTTGTCCAAGCCTGGGCCGGCTCTGTGATGTCAGCCGACAGTGGCCTTCAGGTCACAGGAGTGCAAAATGATCTGCACTCCTGTGATTCACAGGAGAAGTACAGCCAAACGAGCTTTTTACATTTTGAGGCCTCAAGAAATTAGAGCTGTCAGTACATCAGGATCGATCAATTTTCAAGTGGATATTCCATACTTTGTAGACTCTATAACTTTCACACAAACTAATTAATATACACTTATTGGGACTTTTTTTTTTTTTTTTTTTAACCAAAGACATGTAGCAGAATACATTTTGGCTCAAATTTATGAAGAAATTAGATTTTATTTGATATGTTCTATAACAGAAAGTAGAAAATATTGTTTGTTTTTTCAAAATTGTCGGTTCTTGTGTATATTTGAAAAAAATAAAAACTCAGTGGAAATCAAATACCACCAAAAGAAAGCTCTATTTGTGTGAAAAAATGTATAAATTGAATTTGCGTACAGTGTTGCATGACCGCATAGGTGTCAGTTAAAGTAGCACAGTGCTGAATAGCAAAAAATGCTATCTAAAGGCAAAACTTTTTTTTTTGGATATAGTGAGGCCATCTGCGTCCCATTGGGAACGTTTTCTTTCACAACCCGGTGGGAGGTAAGCATTACAAGCACATCATATCTGAAAGAGTTAAGTGCAGGCCTAGGCTGTTGCCTGCAGAACTGTCAATAGGACCATTGAATTTGGGGTCCGGCGAGTCTTCTCCAAAGATGGCCCATACTGGGAACACGAATCACAGGACAAAAAGTAAGGTAAACACAAACAAGGTTTTCGAACTGACACCACTACAGTAGCAGCACGCTCTACAGTCAGGGACATTTTAGCCAGCACAGCCTCTGCAGCAATAGTCCCAGTCACAGGTTCACCACCAGTATTTACAGTGCTCCCGAAGTGGGCACAAGCTCCACCACCCAAGATGCAATGGGCTCTATAGCCCTGCTCAGACTGTTCATTCTAGAGCTGGGATATGCCATTAGCAGACCTCCAGCTGTTGCAAAACTACAAGTCTCATCATGCCTCTGCCTCTGGGTGCCATGCTTGTGGCTGTCAAAGTCTTGCTATGCCTCATGGGACTTGTAGTTCTGCAACAGCTGGAGGTCCTCTAATTGCATATCCCTGCTCTAGAGGCTCATCTCATCTCAAGGATAAAGTCATTGTACTCTGGAGATATCGGTCCAAAACTCTCGGAACCGGCTAGTAAATTTCCCATAGCAGACAGGTATGTATCGGCATACAACTTGGGATCTGTGTTGAGGTCCCCTTGGATCATCTCAACCCCTGGCTCTGGGGGGGATATCCTTCCTCCTTTCTAAGCTCAGGAACTTGGAGAGAGTTGGTAGTCCTACTGCAAATATGTTATTGGCTCCTCCCAGGTGTGATTGTCCTCCCACATGATTCAGAGGGCCCAGGGCTTCACGTGGCCAGGCAACAAGTTACCTGGAAGCAGTCAAATCCAAATTGGGCACTAAAACATAGCTGTTAGAAATATGACACAGAATGTAGTCCCACAATCCAACAACATCAGGCCTTTAAAGCCACAGACTCCACTTTCAGGATGCCAACTCCTTATAGTTCTATTTTAGCTACCAATCCTGGAATGCAGAACAATCTTCCAATTAACAGGCAGGTAAATTATGTTGCCAACTAGGACAAATGTATCCAAATAGAAGGCCTGCTTACCCTTGTGCCCAGGATAGTGAACACCATGTTGGTGGTTGCAGGGCAACGTCAAATTGTATTTGGCCAAAGACCCACAGTTATAACTACTCATGCCGCGTACACAGAAACGGACTTTACAGCAGACTTTGCCCGGCGGACTTTTCGACGGAATTTACGACAGACTTTCTGAATGAACGGACTTGCCTACACACACAATCCACCAAAGTCCGTTAAATTCGTATGTGATGATGTACGACCGGACTAAAACAAGGAAGTTCATAGCCAGTAGCCAATAGCTGCCCTAACGTGGCTTTTTGTCCGTCGAACTAGCATACAGACGAGCGGACTTTTCGACCGGACTCTATTTCGACGGATTGATTTAAAACATGTTTCAAATCTAAGTCCGTCCAACTTTTAAGAAAACAAAGTCCGCTGGAGCCCACACACGATCGAATTGTCTGACGAAATCCAGTCTGCCGGGCAAAGTCTGCCGTAAAGTCCGCTCGTGTGTACGCGGCATAAACCTCACTTGAATACAGGCTCATTCTCTAGAGGAGAGCTCCTTCCCCCAGGACTTCTACAGACTAATGCTGGCCATACACTATACAGAAAATCGGCCGAACCCATTTTAGAAAAAAGAACGTTCGGTAATGACCGCAAACGATCACGCCATCAGGTAAGTAAAGATTTTCGATCGTTAAATCGTTTATGAACAGCAATGTATCGTTTTTTCGTTCGTTTTTTTCATTTATAAAAGGAAGTGTCAAAATGTGTTTGACCTCTGTACTGTGGCTTCCTGTGTTTGACGAGGAGCAACATACGTTCGTGCGTACGTCGGAACGAACCCTCTACCTACAATATGGATGTGGATGAAAGGACCATTGGCATAGTCATGCTTGGAGTGATGGCTATACAACAAGCAGAGGAACCCATAATCAAAAGGCGAAGGTTATGGAGCAAAGAGTGGCTGAAGAACCGGGATGACTTCTCTCATATGAGATTGGTTCGAGAGCTCAAGGAAAACAATCCAGATGACTATCGGAACTATCTGAGGATGCCTGATGAGTCCTTTCAGCTCTTATTGAGTAAAGTGTCACCCCTTATTACCAAAAAAGACACAGTCTTAAGACCAAGCATCCCAGCAGAGCAGAGACTGGTAGCAACACTTCGCTTTCTGGCAACTGGCCGAAGTTATGAAGATCTAAAGTTCACTACCGGAATCTCTGCCCAGTCACTTGGTCGCATCATACCAGAGACCTGCCAAGCCATTATAAAGATCATGCAAGAGGAATACCTAAAGGTAATGACACACTGCTTTTATTTTGAACTCTCAAACACTGTACAGCTTGCTTTGTTTAACTTTGATTTTAGAAGCTCTAAACATATCAGTAAACTCAAACTAGTTCATAACATGTCAAACTGACAAACATAACATATTTAAACCCAAATGTATGTTATTCACAAAGATGTGTACTGATAATCATGTCCCCAGTTGCTTTGTTGACGATCCTGCTGTGGGAATGGTACGTGCCACTGATGCATTTGTTGAGGTACTTGCAATGATTGTGGGTGTGTGGTTTGCAATGATTGTGGGTGTGTGGTTTGCAATGATTGTGGGTGTGTGGTTTGCAATGATTGTGGGTGTGTGGTTTTGTGCTCAGCTAAGTGTGTATTTGTGGTCAGCTCCCCCCTTAACCCTTTATTAAGAAGTTGAATGAGTAATGGTTCCAGTAATTGTTTTTGGTCTTCTGACATCCTGCGCATTTTCTTTGCTGCAAATGCACCCAGGTCATCACATTCATCCTTCTTCTGATTTAACGCTGCAGATGCTTGTAGTAGAAAGTTGCCTGTTGCATCTTGCTTTGTCTTTCTCTTTTTGGTAATGCTTACTGGTGGTGATGTGACAGTTTGTGTTTCACTGCCAAATAGATCCTGTATAATAAAGCCAATTGTTATAATTTTTGGACAATTAAGCCTTAAATTTTTTTGTAACATATATTTTTATCTTTGCACAGCTGCCATCATCTGTGGAGGAATGGAAATCAACTGCCAAACAATTTGAAGACTATTGGAATTTTCCAAACTGTGGTGGTGCCATAGACGGCAAACATGTTCGGATAATACCCCCAGCAAACTCTGGCTCATTCTTCTACAATTATAAAGGCTACTTTAGTATTGTCCTAATGCCAATTGTCAATGCCAAGTATGAATTTATTTTTGTTGACATAGTGAAAAATGGCAGAAATTCGGATGGGGGAATAATAGAGAAGACCTCTTTTTTCCAGCACTTAAAAAATGGACTTCTACATCTCCCATCCCAAGAGGACACAGTTGAAGGTCTCAACTTCTCATTTGTTGCCGATGACGCGTTTGCGTTATCTGAGCATATTTTAAAACCTTTTGCCCTCAAAAACCTGACACCTGAGCAAAAAATTTTTAATTATAGGTTATCTCGTGCTAGACGAGTTGTTGAAAACGCGTTCGGTATTATGGCCAACCGTTTTAGAATATTTCACACAGCAATAAATGTAGCCCCCCCAAAAATTGACACAATAGTCCATAGTTGCTGTGTGTTACACAATTTCTTACGGCGTACTAGCTCCACCTACATGCCCCAATCCCAGTTGGACCGGGAAGATACTTTGTCTGGGGATGTCACGCCTGGTGAGTGGCGTAATGACACCGAAGGCTTATTAAACCTAGGCCGTGCCCCACCACGTCTCTCCAGTCAAGTCGCTCGCCAGAGTCGCATTGATTATATGCCCTATTTTCTGGGTCCTGGAGCAGTAGATTGGCAAAACAATGTCTAAATGCTATGTAAATTTGAGTGGCTGCATTTATATATTATTTCATTACTAAATACAGATGTCATGTAAGATTTTTCTTTAAATAAAAAAAATTACCAGGTTACATGTGCTTTGATTTTTGTATGTATTCTCTTCAATTTTTAGTTTCAGATGTGTATAATAAAACATAATATTATGACTTTACCTGACTGTCTGCCATTTCGTCAAATGTTCCATCTTCTTCATCTCCTGAAATATTCTCACTGATGCTGTCTAAACTTGACACAGAGGGTCGTGCTTCCTCCTGGTCAGTCAGAAAACGTAGACTCTCGAAATACCACAGGCGTGGCACATATACTTCATCTGCACCTGCACCAGATCTTTTGGATTCATTAATTTTATTTAATTCTTTTTTGAAGATCGTACGCAGATTGGCTATTTTTTTGGTCACATAGGATATATCTGCTTTTGCATACACAACAGTGCATAGTTCCACTAATTTAGTATACGCTTCTTTACGTTTTTGACGATCTGATTAGTCTTTGGAGCGCACTTTCCATAGACATGTAAGGTCTCGGTACATTTCAATGAATTGTGCCAGGAAATGTGGTGATGTAAATTTGTCCACCATTGCTCCTGTAATAATCAAAAATGCAGCATTGTTCAGTTGCCAAACTACACCTAACAATTAATACCCTATAACTATTGTACTGGTCTGCTTACCTTCAGTTCTTCAAAATCTTCTGTGTATTGGCCCGTGTAATCCTTTTGTCTGGTCAGTGGCAAGACAACGTTCTGTTCGGTGTGTGTTAAGCACCATACACACAATTGGACCTTGTACAAACTTTCCCGTTGTTTTTTTTGGAAAAAGGGCCTTGTCTCTCTGAACTTGTATTGCATGCAGACGGTCTGACGTTTAGGCAACAAACACGAACGTAGTGACGTTACAACATACGGATGAAACTTCCAAAGAAGACGTTAAATTCTTTGGCGTCACGCTTCGGGCTCCCTCTGCTAATTTCTAATTATTATACGTTTGGTCAGTGCAGATTCGTGCGTTACTTTGCGTTTACGATCGTTTGTAAAATTGTATGACAACCAGCCATGTTACACAATCCTAGGAGAGAGTGTGTTGTTTATGGGCTTGCAGTTCTTGCTGTGACTCTAGCCCGGTCCAGGAATAGTCAGAGTAGTAGGATGAGGATTATTTGGGCCAAAACTTGGCTACTTAATCGTGACCAATTTAGCCATATGCCCTTGCTGCGTGAGCTGCAGGAGAATAATCCAAATGATTCTCTGAATTATCTCCGGATGACGGACTCCTGCTTTCAGCAACTATTGTAATTGCTGTCCCCCTATATCATGAAGCAGGACACCTGCATGAGGGCTGCTATTCCAGCAGAGCAAAAGCTCATAGCTACCTTACGTTATTTGGCGACAGGGAGGGGTCCCCAGAATATCAAGTTTACCACTTGGATCTCTCACAAGGCTCTGGGAGAGATTATTCCTGAGACATGTAGTGCTATTATCCAAGTCCTGCAGAAGGACTATATTCGTGTAATTTTTTGTATTTAATATCACCTTCGTGTTTTTCTAAAGTATTTTATAAATTTATTATTCCATCCTTCCCATTTTTGTAATATGCTGTGAATTAATGCCCTCTTTTGTCCTCATGCATGCTGTAACTTTTTGGTGGCCTACATGCATATTTTCCTTCACTAACCTCCCCAGCATGCTACCCTTGGCCCACACACACCTAGCCTAGTAACTTAAAACTGTATTTTTTTCGGCTTCATTTTTAGGTTTACCACAAACACCCCCTAAAATGTGTCCCAATCTTATTCCTGTCCTTTAAATTCATGCAGAGTGCAAGATTCCCTTTTTGGTTGTGCAAATACTTATCCCCCCCCCTAAAAAAACACCCAAAAAACAGTCAACCGATATAGCTACTCTATCTGCTGATTTTGCAAAACACATACATAGTATACCTTATTTTTTTAGGTAAGATTGCTGCCTAAATTCTCCAAAGCATGTAGTGCAAGAGCCTGCAAGATTACCTTCAAAAGGTCAAAATGATACGTTCGTTATGATGAATTTAGCATTATGAGGGGCTCACACCATCCCTGTGCTGTGCTGACTTCCTGTGTTTATAACTTTATCATAACGAATAATCCTAATTAACGAACATTGTTATTATTTTGTCCGATGTATGTCAAAATGTGTATAGATTTGAACAATGTGCCTTCTGATTTACGGATTTGCCCACTTCTTACCTGGCCACTGGCCTGACAATGTTTTAAAGATAGATGGTCAGGCAAAATAATAATTAATTTTTCATGCATTTAGCTCTCATGGAAGTGTAGAGGTTTACTTGTCAAAACCAGCTACCAATTCAACTCCCCCCCCCCCCTTAAAGTTTAGGAATGTGCCACCAGAGGGGGTGAGGGAGCATATAATTAGAATTTAGCCTTTTTTGGATGTTGGGATGAATGGACGCCACTCTGACGGAGATGTGATGATGCGTACTGAATTTTAGGATCGTATACAAAAAGGGACCTTAATTTTTCAAAATGCTCTGGACAATATTGAGGTACTAAATTTTGTCTTTGGGGCAGATGAGGCTACATTGCCTCAGAGAAAAGTGATGAGCCTTTTTCCCGACCAGCTTAATAGGCTGTGATGCCAGCTATGGCAAGTGCATGTGCTGGTTTGGGCTCCCAGAATGCCCGTCTTGTCAGTGAACAATATATGGACTACTTTTTTACTTGCTGATTAATTATTTTACTTCTTAATAAAATGAGATTTTCAAGGAAATACTGTTGTCTGTTTACTAGCTTTGCAAATAGCCTTGATCTTTTTAATTTTTGCCACTAGTGCAAACCAACCTGATGTGCAACATGAGGTGACAATCTCACTTTGAGCTAACTATTATATTGTGCTGTGTCTCAGCTATACACATTTTAGAGTACACTGTCAATGTAACCACAGCAACTTAACAAATATACTGGTATTGAGCACTGAAATAAAAAAACACACATTGTTTTTTTTCAAAAATGTTTTTATATGTGCACATTCCTGTGCGTTTTTTTCTTTGTACAAACAGGCATATTATAAAACTGAACTTGTATGACAACCACGAACTTACAAAGTTCAACATTAACAAAATATGTTAATTTTTTATTTTCTTTATTTATTATAAACAATTGTTTTACAAAATTTTTGCTTAAAAATCTTGATGTAAATTTTTTTTGGATTTTTTTTTTATATTTTTTAGATATTTTGTGTGTAATTATTTTTTGATAATATATATATATATATTTTTTTTTTAATTTTTATATCATTATTTTTTTTTCATTTTTTTGGTCATTATTTTTTTTGGAAAATTTTGTTGATTATTTTTGAAAATTTTTTTTAATTTTTTTTATTTTTTTGAATTAACAAACAGAAACAATAATTTGGACATAATCATGCAGCAGGAAATGAAGAACATGATAGATGTTTATGGACGTCAAAAGTGTTTAGATTCTACCCAAAACATCTATCATGTCCTTCATTTCCTACTGCATTGTGTTGAGACGAGCTCTCATGGCATCTATTTCGCCATTCCATAACATGATCTGAGCTATGAGCCTTTGGGCGCTGTCTGCTGTAAAGTGGTCCGGTGGCTCTTCCACAACCAGAACATCACCTAAAAAAGTGAGAAAAAACATGTATTTAGAAATATGCAGGCATACATAGATTACCTGAAGCTGGGGTGTCAGACACTCACCTGGTGAGGTACAGGCTCCCACTTCCCCCACCTCTCTTTCATCATGTGTGATGCTGGTGCTGGGTTCAGGTTGGGGGTCCCGGCGATGTTGTGGCTCCCGGTGATGTTGTGGCTCCTGGCGAGGTTGTGGGTCCCGGAGATGTTGGTGGTCCCGGCGAGGTTGGGGGTCCTGTTGACCCTGTTGTCTGCGTCTTTGATTCCCTATGAACAATTAAAAAAAGGTATACTTAGCACACAGATATTTATGGCCCGAAATAGGAATATGAAACATTGCTTTCAAGTGGTGTACAATTGTCTGTTTAGGAAGAGAACCAAGTTGAAGACATGAAACCGAGCCCTTTCTTTGATGGCCTTCTCCATCCAGCCTACCCTACCGCATTTGGGTCGCACGCAATATCTATGCTTGTTGGTTGTTAACCATTTTATTGCTCTCTCTATGTATTTAATATTGTGAAATAAAACGTTTTTAATTTTACATTCTTTTCTCTTATTCACCTGGAATACTTTAGCACCGCTATAATCCCCTGTCCCTTTACTCATTGGTTATGATTAAAAAGACCTTTGACCCCAAATTCAATACTTACCTTTTTGTGCCAAGTTTTTATGGTGTCCCACACTAGTGCTCCTGAGTCCAGATGTGTAACCAGCTGCTGTGTCCTCTCCTTACATTCCACTGAATCTATTTATCAATTAATTAAAATTTCAAAGACATCTAGACAACAATGTCTTTTAAATTAGTTCAATCACATAAATGATCATGACCAAAACAGTCATAAGCCTATATCAGTTTAAAAAAGTCGTATTCATTGGCAAACGATCACTGTTGGTCCTTACGAACGTTATTTCCTACCCGCGAACAATATTTAACACCTACGAACATTCAGTATAACAGTCCAGAAAAGCACATGGAGAAGCAGGCAAGTGAAGAATCATAAATGGGACACACAAGTACTTACTTTTTCGAAGTTCCTTCCTTATTTTGAGGTACTGATCTGGCTCCCTGTTTTTCAAGTCAGACCAGCGCTTCCTCAGCTGGTCCTTCTTTCTATGGACCCCAAACTTCCGCTCCAAGGCCTTCACCACATCAGTGAGGATTTTGTCCTTTACCAAATTGGGATGGGCATATGGGCCATGTTTCCCACCGTAATCTTGCTTTTTCAAGATTGAAACCATCTCCACCATCTCCTCAAATGACATGTTGGTGGCCTTCCTGGATCTGTATTCTGACACATGTGTCTCCGCCATGTTGCTCCTCACTACGCACCGAAGAGAAAAGGGGCGGGCAATATTCAAGAAAAAGAACGTCAGGGGCGGAGTTTCAGGCATGTGCCGTCTATGTCAAGTTAACACGCGGTACGAACGAATGCGTGATGCCGTTCGGGTAGCGGAGTTTTCACGCCTAGATAGTGTATATCAATCGAACGAGCGTGTGATGTAAGATTACGTTCTGTTTGTGTGCGAGACAAAGGCAATCCGAGAGTCCCCGCGAAAAGAAGCTGGTTCTAAATTCTGTCGCTACCGTTCGTAATTTTTAATGACATTTTTTAATTTGAAATGTCATTTTGCTCTCTGACTGTTTTAAACAGGGGAAACATGCGCCCCTTTACAGGCATACTATAGACCAGTGTTTCTCAACTCCAGTCCTCGAGGCGCCCCAACAGGTCATGTTTTCAGGATTTTCCTCAGATGAAAGGGCTGTGGTAATTACTAAGGAAGTGAAACTGATCAAATCACCTGTGCAAGATAATGGAAATCCTGAAAACATGACCTGTTGGGGCGCCTTGAGGACTGGAGTTGAGAAA
Source organism: Aquarana catesbeiana (assembly GCF_042186555.1). Taxonomy (NCBI): domain Eukaryota; kingdom Metazoa; phylum Chordata; class Amphibia; order Anura; family Ranidae; genus Aquarana; species Aquarana catesbeiana. Next base: position 636,794,170 of record NC_133326.1, read on the forward strand.
CACTGCTATAGACACCCCCCCTAGGTACTAAATTTAAAGGAATATTACACTTTTATTGTTTGACTTTATTCATTATTAAAATCACTGTACATGAAAAAATGGGTGTTTTGTAAACTTTTCTGTCCATTCATACATGTCTCCTGGGGCAGGACCCAGGTCACCAAACACTTTTTATGGCAATACCATGAATATAAGCCTTTAAAATTACCACTTATAATTATTCATGTTCAACTCCCTTAGACTTTAACGGTGTTCACGTGTTAAAATAAATTTTTGGCCTGTTCAAATGTTCTGTTGCAAAACTAACAGGGGGGTGTTGGTCTCATCCCTAATGGCAATTAGCTTGCATATTATCTCTTAAAATTATCACTTTGGAATTCTACCATAGACTTTTATAGGTTGGCAAATTAGAAAATGTTGTATGGGGCACACTGCAAACAGCCCCCCCCCCCCACAGCTGCCCTACTGTCAATGCAGCGTGACCTGTGCCACATACAGCATGACCTGTGCCCAATACAGCCTGGTCTGCCTGTGCACCATACAGCCCCACCTATGCTGAGGAAGAGGCAAGCTACTAGGATCAGCAGAGAGCAGGATTGGCCACTGTACTAGCTTTCATTTGAATTTCCCGTCTTCCCGGGGCTCATCACATAGCCCCACCTCTTGGCCCGACGCCTTTGATGACGTCACATGTCCCGCATTGGATCGGCGTTCTATCAAATGCACTGGCCCAAAAGGTGGAGCTATGTGACGTGAGCCCCGGGAACACTGGAAGTCCTAATGAAAGCTCTTACATCGGGCAATTCAGCTCTGCTGATACGGACAGCTCGCCTCTTCCTTTCCTCTCTCTTCCTCTGGTTGGGAGACTGTGCCGGCGGTGCTCTTATCCTCACTGGGCCCCACTCGGCTGCGGGCCCCATAGCGCCCGCATGGGTCAATATGGTGGTAGTTACGACCCTGAATGCATAGTAATTTTTTTGGGTTCAAAAAGTGAGTCCCATATCAATAGACAGCAGTGGCCAAAAAGGATTAGGACAAGAATGAGAAATGCTGGAGTCAGAATGATCTTCTTTCCTATTTGGACACATTACAAATTAAAAAGTCATGACATGAAAATTGTTGATGAATGATGTCCAAAAATTAAAATGATGTTGTTTTTACACGCACAGGAACTTTAGAGCCAAGAAGAGCCTGGGCCCAGCAGCCAGACAACAACTGAGTGCAGGATCCCTCCCCTGCGTCCTCCCAAAAAAAGGGCCAGGAAGAGCCAACATCTGGATGAGGCCACAGCTGAGTTCTTAACTAGGGCTACCTCTCTGATAAACACAGCACCCGATAGTGCTGAAGGGTTTGGCAGTTTTAATGCTAGTAAGCTCCGTGAGCTTGACGCAGATCAAAGGGAGCTATGTGAGGCTCTAATCATCCAGCTCTTCAGCAAGGCCAGGAAACAAGAGCTAACCACTAAATCTCATGTGTGTCATTTGAACAACACTCCTCCACAACAAACCTACCCACCCCAGCAAGCCCACCCACCTGAGCAGCATGGTGGTCAGTGGCAAAAACAGCCCCAAGGATCCACAACAAGGCCACTGGTGTGGGGAGTTTAGGGGCTAATGATTTAGCAGGTTGAATTTTTGGATTTCAGTATGATTTAATAAGCTATATTTTTTCTTTTGATGTGTATCGTTTGCTCTTTTTCTTTTGAAATTCTAATTTTTAATTGTGAGGACAGATAACATGTCTAATAATTTTGTAAGTTTATTTATGTTGTGAATGCACAATAAGCAAAATGGCCTTAAAAAAAAAAAAAAAAAAAAAAAGGATTGATATCACTAGAACACAAATCCTAACTAAAATATGTTTGTCTGTACTCTGTCAGTATAACCAGCAAAGCAGATTTATTCTTAAGCCATTAAAAATTCGTGATGGTCCTTGCTTCCGACCATGCGTGTTTGTACTTTGGACTAAAGTCCGATGGTATTTTGTGCACACACGATCGGAGTTTTGTTGACAGAAAGTTTGTCCGTTCGTAGCCAACAAAAGTCCGAATTAAAAAATAATTTGTCCGATGGAGCGTACACACGGTCAGATGTTGCTCCAGAACTGCTAATTTGCATGTTTGTTGTCAAAAAGTCCGATCGTGCGTGCGGGCCTTTATATTGTTGGTGTTGACGATTGGTCATGACGTTTGGATGCGAACATATTTGACACGAATATTTCCCTTCCGGGTTAAATTATTTTCAACCATGCGCAGTAGCAACCATTTGTTTTTTCACGGACGAAGAACGCATTAAACTTGCAATTTATCGTACGTTCGGCAGAAAATTTCCAAACTTGCCGTTCGTTTTTTTTCCACAAAAACGTCACAAACGATTATCGATTTGTGCCCAATAACTTGCCGAAAAACGAACGAAGTGTCTATATGAACGATTTTTCGGCCGATTTTCTGTATAGTGTATGGCCAGCATAAGTTTCACTGCTTCCCTCTTCATGTATTTTAGGGATCTCTTGTACCAATAACCCAGGCATAGCCTATGAGCATAATCATGAGCATGACTTTACCCCAAGCAAGGATAGAGTGGACACTAGTATTCCCAGTCTTCACTGCATAAACAGTCCCCAGACCAGTGCTGGATACCTTTCGAATGATAAGAACTGAGGCTTTACTCCAAATGATGGTAATAAATAGAAGAATAAATAAATGAGCTTCTTTCTTCTTTAATTAAGTTAAAATGCATTGCATCCTAGGGGGTGCAGGTCGACCAGGTATAAGAACCAACCTAAAAGCTGATTGTATTTATATCACAAAGGTGAACATATTCTTTCTTAGTAGTAAAAAATATTCAGTAAAGGAACCGCTACATTCTTTTTAATCACTACTGCTGGTATTGTTTGCTCGGCAGAACCACATGCCTCATTTTCTGCAAGCTATTTCTCCTTTATAAAGCACAAGCATACTCAGAATTGTTCAATAGGGAAGGATATTGCACCGAAATTTGCCACAAAAGAAATTTAGAGCACATTCATCGGCAATGAGACAAGGGCTCACTTCGATTGAGCTCTCGTCCCAGAAGGGCATATTTCAGGAGGTAAAACAGATTTATACAATGCTATTTTGGGTCTTCCACTACCCTGCACCCCCCTTTCCCTCTGCTCCTGCAGCGTGTGTGAGAATTTCTCCATAAAAAGGATATTTTTAAAACTTGGCAGTCAGAGGTAGAAAGACATAAGCACTTAATGATCTTTGCAGAAACTCGCAGTAAACGGATGTGTCTTGAAATGGTTGCCAGAACTTCACTTACAAGGTCATACTCTTGCACACGGCAGCTAAGCAATCATATGTGTATAGGAGGTGAAGGGTCAGCGCTATGTAGACATATGAAAAATGCAATCATTTGGGGAATGAAAAATCTCTCCGTAGATTTTCTACCCGGCGGAATAATAATTGAACATTTTTCTTCCAGATATGTCCTTTTCTAATGAGTAATGAGGTATTTTATAAAGAAGGATTTTTTTTCATTTTGTAGGCTTTGGCAGCTGTGTGATCCAACATGCAAGACTACATCCCACCACTGACATCCCAATCAGAGCCATTTCTCTATATCATCGCTGGAGGACAAAGGTTTGCAGCTTTGGATGTCTGTGATTTATGCATGACCATTATTCCATCCACCTCTCATCGCCTTTTATATAAAAGAGGTGGTTATACTAAGAACACAGCAATTAACCAGGCTGTGGAAGATCCAAACCTGCCCACATTTGACTGGAAGAGATTTGTTGTAAGAAAGTAATGTGTGAAAATAAGAAAAACACAAATATCTTTACTTTACAATGTAGTGCAAAGAGCAGCGATGTGCACTAACCCTTAACAGAGATCAGCAGCCTTCCATTCCAGTAGTCTAATGGAGGATGCCGGCTGGTTGGTTGTTATGGGTTACATATCGCCGTTGACACATATTAAATAGTATTTCTGCTTACATTGAAACAAACATACATTTGATTCTGATATCTATGAGGCGTAAATAGATATCCCACATTCCTGGGACCTTAAAGAGACCCCGTCACCAGTTAAAAAACGAAGGTAAAAGCACGGGAAAAAAATCAGGTACTTTAAATGTTTGCTTGCTGCATTTTTCTTTTACATAAATGATATTTTATCCTGCAATGAGTCTTTGAACTTGCTAGAAAATGTGACTATTCCAGGAAAAGTCAATTCCCTAGCACAGCCCCCCTCCCTATGCAGGTCCTAGCCCTTTTCTCTTCTGGGAGTGTCCAATTAATGTCTATGCTGGTCAAGCTCCTCTGCCCCACTCTTCTTTGCATAACCTGTTATGTAGTAGCCAGGGGAGGAGCGAAGGGAAAAACTATAGAGCACCACTTGAATCACAGCTCTGAGTCCCTGGGGGCTGCTGACATTGCAACCAAGATGGCAAGGCCCAGCAGCAGTCTCAAGGTTTTGGATGTTTACCCAAGGTAGAATTTTACAGATAATAAACAGGCATAACATAACAAATGCACACATAATCCAATGGTAACATTTTTGTTCAAATAAACGATCTGATGACTGAGTCTCTATAGGGAGAGCCCTTAATTGAGATGTATTGCATTGTTTATTCAGCTCTGTTGTCTATCTAGATAATCATTTTCACTGAAATGTAAAGTAAAAAGCAATCCTTACAAGAGGACCTTTGTCATTTTTTGTGTGTCCCATCAGGTAGATTTTTCTACACTTCCTATTTAGGGAGTACAGCAATAATTGAAAATCGCTCCCAAGTGAGGGTAAATCCCCTGTGAGTTGTCCCAGTTATCCCCATTGGAAGATTCCCCTTCACTTCCTGTTCTGATTTCTACTGACAAAATTTTGGATTTCCCATCACTTTCTGTTCTGGTAGCAAAGGTCAACATGACAAACAGAGAGGTTGAATATTCCCAAGCAGCACACAGACCGTAATAAAAACACAACAGGGATTCTAACCCTTTTCCTGCACTGTCCAAAAAAAGTTTGAGCTAAAAATGTTTTATTTGTCTGGTGGAAAATGATGTCCATGCTTAAACTGACCTGAGAAAAGGGAAGATCTGGATTCATTATTACCACCTTAGCAATCTCTGTGTTGTAATAAGTCAAGAAGTTACATCCCTTTAGCCATTAAAGCTTAGTACACATGGGCCAAATGTCAGGCGACATACACTTAATGTGTACTAAAGAGTTCAGTTAAGGAAGTGTACACAGAGAACACTTACATGGTCCCATCAGGTAAAAAGATGCCCATCAGAGGATGAGTGCTGGGGTACTCCCAATACTGCCAAAATGTAGGCTGTTATGCTGCTGGACTGTGCCCCATTTAGTTCCCACTGAGGCCTCAACACACAGACCAAATTGCAATATAATACTCTCTACAATCAAGAACACAGTGTAATGTATCACATATACTCAATGGCTTCCCCTAGGCTGTAATTCAAAGTTCAAACTATAAATAAAGCAGCAATGCTTGGGAAAAGAGGAAGAGGGTAAAAGTTCTTTAGTTCCAGATATCTTCAGCTAGCCTGTTGTTTAAACTGCAGTATTTGTAATCCACAGAGCAAGGGAGAAGAAATTACTGTAGAATAAATGGTATGTTGATAACTGCTTGACTGAAATATAACACTTGTAGATTCCTCCTTATGTGTCAGTGTAATACAGTACTGACCCTACAGCACAGGGAAAAAGACAAAGCCCCAAGTTCAGCTATATGATGCTTGTGGAGAAGTAGATTCACCTCCGTGAAACTACAAGTCTCACCAGCATTCTGTAAAAAGAACTGACTCAGCAATACTGTACTCTCTACTGGAATGGGCAGGTTCCCTCTCACCACAATAGACTCAAAGGCTGTGAGGCTCCGTCCGGAATCCCCTCCTGATGTCTCCATCTGGTGAAAATGTTGCCACCGCGCTGTGCTGCAACTCTGGATGGGCTAAAGTGTAGGGCTTCCAGTGATTCTGCAGCGCAGTCTGGTCCGCTTGCTAATAGGGATGAGCCGAACACCCCCCGGTTCGGTTCGCACCAGAACCCGCGAACGGACCGAAAGTTCGCACGAACGTTAGAACCCCATTGACGTCTATGGGACTCGAACGTTCGAAATCAAAAGTGCTCATTTTAAAGGCTAATTTGCATGGTATTGTCCTAAAAAGGGTTTGGGGACCCGGGTCCTACCCCAGGGGACATGTATCAATGCAAAAAAAACTTTTAAAAACGGCCGTTTTTTCGGGAGCAGTGATTTTAATGATGCTTAAAGTAAAAAAAAAAAAGTGAAATATTCCTTTAAATATCGTACCTGGGGGGTGTCTATAGTATGCCTGTAAAGTGACGCGTGTTTCCCATGTTTAGAACAGTCCCTGCACCAAATGTCATTTTTAAAGGAAAAAATCTCATTTAAAACTGCTTGCGGGTTTAATGTCATGTCGGGTCATGGCAATATGGATGAAAATCAGTGAGACAAACGGCATGGGTACCCCCCAGTCCATTACCAGGCCCTTTGGGTCTTGTATGGATATTAAGGGGAACCCCGCACCCAAATTAAAATAAGGAAAGGTGTGGGGCCACCAGGCCCTATATACTCTGAACAGCAGTATACAGGCGGTGCAAACAAGACAGGGACTGTAGGTTTGTTGTTAAGTAGAATCTGTTTGTAATTTTGAACATTTTTAACGTGTTTAGCTCCAGCCAAAAAATCTTTTCTAAGCTTTTTGGAAAACATAGGGAAGGGTTATCACCCCTGTGACATTTGTTTTGCTGTCTTTCCTCCTCTTCAGAAGATTTCACCTCACTTTTTTGTCCCAATGAAAAATGTTTTTTGAAAATTTGGGTTTTTTTGTGGAACAAGGATTGGAAAGCATCAGTGGAAAGGAGAAATTGTTTTCCCATATTAACTCTTACAGGAGAGAATTTCCCTTCCTAGGGGTAGATTTCATCTCACTTCCTGTTGTCTCCTTCCGTTTGCAAGTAGGAGTCGTTTGTAAGTTAGATGTTTGAAAGTAGGGTCCTGCCCTATATACTCAGCAGAAATTTGGGCCTTAGGTGTTGCTGTGGCCACAACACTGTAAGCCCTCACAGGGCCCTGCTGTGAAATATTAGATCAAGAATTGTAATTACATGCCCCTGTTGAACAGGAGCTGAAAAATTAGGCCTTAGGCACTGGTGCTGGTGCCACAACACTGCAACCCCTCACAGACACTCTAGTTGGAACGCAGGAACGAGCCCTGCTGCAAATTATTGCTTCAAAAATTGTAATTACACGCCCCTGTTAGACAGGGGCAGAAAAATTGGGCCTTAGGCACTGGTGCTGGTGCCACAACACTGCAACCCCTCACAGACACTCTAGTTGGAACGCAGGAACGAGCCCTGCTGCAAAGTATTGCATCAAAAATTGTAATTACACGCCCCTGTTAGACAGGGGCAGAAAAATTGGGCCTTAGGCACTGGTGCTGGTGCCACAACACTGCAACCCCTCACAGACACTCTAGTTGGAACGCAGGAACGAGCCCTGCTGCAAAGTATTGCATCAAAAATTGTAATTACACGCCCCTGTTAGACAGGGGCAGAAAAATTGGGCCCTAGGCACTGGTGCTGGTGCCACAACACTGCAACCCCTCACAGACACTCTAGTTGGAATGCAGGAACGAGCCCTGCTGCAAAGTATTACATCAAAAATTGTAATTACACGCCCCTGTTAAACAGGGGCTGAAAAATTGTGCCTTAGGCACTGGTGGTGGCGCCCAGAACCAAAAATGTTCTTACAAGCTATCAGCGTGATGATTGAGGAGGAAGAGGATAATTACTCAGGGATAGTCACTCAGCATCAGCATAGGCAGTCTTTGAAGGGATCTGAGATTTCAAAAAAAATTATTCGGTTACATCAGCATCAGGTGCTTGGTAGCTGGTGGTGATCCAAGACTCATTCATTTTTATGAAGGTCAGCCGATCGACCGAGTCGGTGGACAGACGCACCCTGTGATCGGTTACCACGCCTCCAGCAGCACTGAATGTGCGTTCCGAAAGAACGCTGGATGCAGGACAGGCCAGTAGCTCAATTGCATACTGTGCAAGCTCTGGCCAGTGATCCATCCTCAAGACCCAGTAACCCAGAGGATTTTCGGTGGGAAAGGTGTCCAAGTCTGATCTTGCCCCTAGGTATTCCTGCACCATGTAAAACAGACGCTGGCGATGGTTGCTGGAACCGATCATACCTTGGGGCTGCGGACCAAAAAATTGTCTGAACGCATCGGTCAGACGGCCACCTTCTCCACCGCTCCTTCTTTGACTGACCGAAGCCTCAGCAACACGTTGTCCAGAAACAGGAGTTTGTAACCTCCCAGTCTCTGGGAACGCGTTGCACAGACCTTTCTGCAAGGCCTCCCGAAGATGTTTCATCCTCTGCTCCCTCTGCGATGGCAAGATAAGGTCCGCAACCTTACCCTTGTAACGTGGATCAAGGAGGGTTGCCAGCCAGTATTGGTCCTTCTCCTTGATACCACGAATACGAGGATCCTTACGCAGGCTTTGCAGGATCAGGGAGGCCATGCAGCGTAGGTTTGCTGAGGCATTCGGTCCGGAGTCCTCTGGGTCACTAAGAACGACATGGTCCGCAGCCACCTCCTCCCAGCCACGTACAAGTCCATGTGTTTCTTGGGACTGATCCCTTAAAGACTGCTGCTGATGCTGAGTGCCAGGCTCCACCTCCATACTGACACAATCTTCCTCCTCCTCCTCTTCCTCCTCGTCCTCTTCCTGTGTGATCGGCGGGCACGCAGGAACACTGTCTGGATAAAGGGGGCCTTGAGAGCTAAGGAAGTCCTCCTCTTCCTGCCTCTGTTCTGCCTCAAGTGCCCTGTCCATTATTCCACGCAGCGTGTGCTCCAACAGGTGGACAAGGGGGACAGTGTCACTGATGCATGCACTGTCACTGCTCACCATCCTCGTGGCCTCCTCGAATGGTGACAGGACAGTGCATGCATCCCTGATCATGGCCCACTGGCGTGGGGAAAAAAAACCAAGCTCCCCTGACCCTGTCCTGGTGCCATAGTCGCACAGGTACTCATTGATGGCCCTCTGCTGCGTGTGCAGCCGCTGCAGCATGGCCAACGTTGAGTTCCACCTGGTGGGCATGTCACAGATTAGGCGGTTCTTGGGCAGGTTAAACTCCTTTTGGAGGTCCGTCAGCCGAGCACTGGCATTATATGACCGGCGGAAATGCACACAGACTTTCCTGGCCTGCCTCAGGACATCCTGTAAGCCCGGGTACCTGCCCAAGAACCGCTGCACCACCAAGTTAAGGACGTGAGCCAAACAGGGCACATGGGTCATTTGTCCCTGTCGGAGGGCAGAGAGGAGGTTGGTGCCATTGTCGCAAACCACCATTCCTGCCTTAAGTTGGCGTGGCGTCAACCACCTCTGAACCTGCCCCTGCAGAGCTGACAGAACCTCTGCCCCAGTGTGGCTCCTGTCCCCCAAGCACACCAGCTCAAGCACCGCATGGCATCTTTTGGCCTGCGTACTTGCGTAGCCCCTTGAACGCCTACGGAGCACCGCTGGTTCCGAGGAAGAGGCCATGGAGGAAGAAGAAGAGGAGGGGGTGGAGGAGAGAGGTGTGTCACAATCAGCATTTTGGAGGCGTGGTGGCAGAACAACCTCCAACACTACTGCACCTTGTCCTGCATCCTTCCCAGCTGCCAGCAGAGTCACCCAATGCGCCGTGAAACTTAGGTAACGTCCCTGTCCATGCCTGCTGGACCATGAGTCAGCGGTAATATGCACCTTACCGCTGACCGCCCTGTCCAGCGAGGCATGGACATTGCCTTCCACATGCCGGTAGAGAGCCGGAATCGCCTTCCGTGAGAAAAAGTGGCGTTTGGGTACCTGCCACTGAGGAACCGCACATTCCACAAACTCACGGAAGGGGGCAGAGTCTACCAACTGAAAAGGCAGCAGTTGAAGTGCTAGCAATTTTGCCAAGCTAGCATTCAACCGCTGGGCATGTGGATGGCTGGGAGCAAACTTCTTTCGGCGGTGCAGCAGCTGGGGCAGGGAAATTTGCCTGGTACAATCTGACGTCGGTGTACCAAAAGCAGATTGCCCACAAGTACTTGGCTGTGACACACCTAATTCTACACCTTCATTCCTCTCACTGCAGGTCTCAGAGAGGACTGAAGGTCTAGTGGGGTTGGAAATCTCAGCTGATGAGGAGCAAGGAGAGATCCTCTTTGTTCTTTGGTGTGGGTCTTTTAGATACGCTTGCCAACGAACTGCATGGCAGGTCAACATATGTCTGGTCAAGCATGTGGTACCCAAGCGGGAGATATTTTGGCCACGCGAGATACGCTTGAGACATATGTTGCAAATAGCAGCGGTGCGATCTGATGCACTCGTCTCAAAAAAGGCCCACACCAAAGAACTTTTTGAATAACGCGCAGAGACTGCAGCGCCCTGCACATGTGGAGCTTTGGGGTGTGATGCAGTCAATGTGTTGCCCTTAGGCTGGCCCCTGGAGGGCATCCTGCCTCGTTGGTGATGTGCTGCCGCCTCCTCCTCCTCCTCCTCCTCCTCCTCCTCCTCCTCCTCCTCTCTCCTATCAGGCACCCACGTTGAGTCAGTGACCTCATCATCCCCTCCCTCCTCATCACTGGAGCAAACCTGGCAGTATGCTGCAGCAGGGGGAGCATGACTGCCAGATTGCTGTCCTTCTTGGGCACCCCCTCTGTCCGCGCTCATGTTACTGCCTTCATCGAGCTCAGTATCGTCATCAGAGCCTTCCAAACGCTGGGCATCCTCCTGGAGCATGTACCCAACACTGTGGTCAAACAGTTCGAGGGAATCCTCATGAGGACATGGTGGAGCTAGGGAAGGAGTCACTGATGACATTGAGCTGAGGGAAGAGGCCGCTGCTTTGCCAGACAAAGCACCCTGGGCATGGGTGAGAGAGGATGAGGAGGATGAGGACGGCTTGGTCATCCACTCGACCAAGTCTTCCGCATGTTGCGGCTCAACATGGCCAGCTGCCGAAAAAAAGGCCAAGCGTGTCCCATGGCCACGTGCTGATGAGGATGCACCGTCTCCACGACCAGCACTAGACACAGAGCCTGCTTGCCCTCTCTTATTGGCTTGTGACTGTCTGCCTCTCCTTCTTGGCCTTCCAGACATACTAATGGCCTGTAGCTGCACTAAGCTGGGATAGAACACCTGTAATTTTCTTCAAGTAGCTTTATATACTGTAACCAGACAAGCCTGCCTGTCAGTAGGAAGATAACAGGAACGGATCTAGCTGAACACTGTGAGCAGGACGCACTGTACTAAATGTAAATAGTCTAGCTGCCTGACCGTGGTACTAATAGGATCAAATAGAACACCTGTAATTTTCTTCAGGTAGCTTTATATACTGTAACCAGACAAGCCTGCCTGTCAGTAGGAAGATAACAGGAACGGATCTAGCTGTACACTGTGAGCAGGACGCACTGTACTAAATGTAAATAGTCTAGCTGCCTGACCGTGGTACTAATAGGATCAAATAGAACACCTGTAATTTTCTTCAGGTAGCTTTATATACTGTAACCAGACAAGCCTGCCTGTCAGTAGGAAGATAACAGGAACGGATCTAGCTGTACACTGTGAGCAGGACGCACTGTACTAAATGTAAATAGTCTAGCTGCCTGACCGTGGTACTAATAGGATCAAATAGAACACCTGTAATTTTCTTCAGGTAGCTTTATATACTGTAACCAGACAAGCCTGCCTGTCAGTAGGAAGATAACAGGAACGGATCTAGCTGAACACTGTGAGCAGGACGCACTGTACTAAATGTAAATAGTCTAGCTGCCTGACCGTGGTACTAATAGGATCAAATAGAACACCTGTAATTTTCTTCAGGTAGCTTTATATACTGTAACCAGACAAGCCTGCCGGTCAGTAGGAATTTAACAGGAACGGATCTAGCTGAACACTGTGAGCAGGACGCACTGCACTAAATGTAAATAGCAGGAACGGATCTAGCTGAACACTGTGAGCAGGACGCACTGCACTAAATGTAAATAGTCTAGAAGATAACAGGAACGGATCTAGCTGAACACTGTGAGCAGGACGCACTGCATTAAATGTAAATAGTCTAGATAGAAGATAACAGGAACGGATCTAGCTAAACTGAATACAGTGTATATATATATATGCAACACCTGGGATGCATATATATACACAATACACTGTAAGTGCAGCTAACTGACTGACTGTTCTGCCTAATCTATCTAACTCAAATCAAATGACACTGTCTCTCTCTCTCTCTATCTCTCAGCACACCGGAACACACACTACACAGGGCCGCCGTGCAGGCGGCCTTATATAGTGTGGGGTGTGTACTAAATGCCCTGAGCCGTAATTGGCCAAAGCCACCCTGGCTTTGGCCAATTACAGCTCTCTCTACTGACAGCGCTGTGATTGGCCAAGCATGCGGGTCATAGTGCATGCTTGGCCAATCATCAGCCAGCAATGCACTGCGATGCCGCAGTGAATTATGGGCCGTGACGCGCCACACGAATTTAGCGCGAACGGCCCATAACGTTCGCAATTCGGCGAACGATCGAACAGCCGATGTTCGAGTCGAACATGGGTTCGACTCGAACACGAAGCTCATCCCTACTTGCTAAGATGGCAAAGATGCACTCTGAGATCCCTCAGAGGCAGGCGGTCCAGCTCCGCGCTGTATATGCCGCAGTCTCTCACTCCTGGTCACACGCAGACCTCCTGCTGGCAGGTGTTGAATGGAGTCCAGAAAGGCTGAAAGCAGGCAGCGCCAGTCCTTTTATCACTCCTCCTAGCAAGCAGTGTTGCGCGCTTTGCATTGTTTGTATTGTAGTTTACAGCTGATCCAGCTAACAGAGTCACTTCCTCCTCCAAACTACATATCCCACAATACTTCACTGCTTTCCTTTACAAGGATAAAAAGAACATCCTGACAGAACTCAGCAGACACTAGAGGGAGCCAAACTCATTTGAAATAACAACAACTGTAATAACTATAGTAGCAACCCTTGGCTACATACATATGAGTAAACTATTTTTGATAAATTATTTGGTGCTGATAATATATGGTCCCATCTGTCAGATCATCAGATACAGAAAACTAATAATAGTAATACACTGCTGTGAAAAAGTATTTGTTTTTTTGCATATTTGTAATACGTCAAGAAGTGCCATCCCTTTAGCCATTAAAGCCTAGTACACATGGCCCAAATGTCAGGCGACATTCGGCCCATGTGTATGGCAGCCAGTCCGACAGAAGATGGCCAGCTTCTTTCGGACAAGCATGCTAGAAAACCAGCAGCCGACTGGCTCCCGATCAATGCTCTCAGCCAATGGCTGAGAGCACTGGCCGGAGTGTTCTGGCAGGGGGCTCTCCCTCTGTCAGAACACAAAAGAATCCTCTGATGAAGTCACGTGACGTGACGATATGAGTCAGAATTGGAGCACGGGAACTGTCATAGACTGACGATAGGATACGAGCTCGGTGCTCGTGGATGTTTTTTACTATAGCCTTCTGCTAAATGTCATGTGCATTTGGAAAATGTCTAGTTTGAGGGGTCTTTTCAAATTCTGAAAGCTGACCCAGCCTTGAGAAGTTGTTGAATAACCTCCTGGATACGGTGACTGGTGATATGCTGAGTGGATGATCGGTCTGAATGCCCTGATCAGGTGGAGCGAGCTGTAGAGGCCCGATAGGCCACGGACGGACCACTAATAGAGCCAACAAGGAAGACCACCCATGGTTATCTATACATGCCTATCACCCTTGCAGGGGTAACAGGAGCTGTCGTGACGTGGACCATAGAAGATAGATCCCCCTTGAGATCCGGGGTTTCTAGGACCAACCACCGTCCATCAAGGATCTCAGAGCCTGCCTGATTCGGTGTCACCGGCATCCGACTCCACTCCTGTCGGTAAGTGTATTCCATCCTATTACATTTCATGACCGTATAACCTATGATATACAGAGGAGAAGATTCCTACACCAGTCCAATATTTACATCCAGCCTATGTTTGGGACTTTCCGGTGTTCGATTCATAGTTATATACTGGGACATTATTGCATCTCACTTAACACCCATCATTTTGTATCATGTTACATGTGTTTCATCTATGTGTTTTTTTTTTAATGGTCACCATTACTGATGTGTTTTCCACCATTTGCTATCATCATTAGCGCTGCATTTCACTTTCATTACAGCAGGGGAGATTGCTGCACTAACGTTGAACAAAAAAAAAAAACAGCAGTGTGTACCAGGCTTTAGTTTCAGAAAGTATTTCAGCAAAAATGTTGCTGGGGTGGTTGTTTTTCCATATTACAGGGAAGCACTGTTTTAATGTTTTGAGAAAGGTACTTTTTTTTTCTAAAACTAAATACAAATGGCACATGTTGCAATTATATTTTGTTTCATCTTTTTAAACATACGTGATGATTTCAAATTTGCTATAGTGGTTCTTACACTGTGGGGCTTACGTTATATCTTAGCTTAAGTTTATGTTTCCCTGTCATTTTCCCCTGAGGTTCTGGGTGTTGTTCTGGAGAGGTTCCCACCCACTGCCCTGCCAAACTATTAATCATGGACAAGCCACCAAGCACCAACATTAACCTTCGTCGCTTATTTACTAACATCCACGCACAGCAATTGGCCACAGACTCCAGGGTGGTGGCCTCTCTGGACATCGAGGAGGATAGTTGGTCTCAAATATGAACATTTACCAGAGGGAACAATCTCACCTAATACTCTACTCTGGTTAAACCTGTCTATGCTTCATTTCCACATGTTAGCAGATCCGAGTGCATGGGCTAGACATAACATAAAATGTATCTCACATATCTCCTCTGGCGCCACATTAAAATCCTGGTCACAATTACCATCTGAATTCAACAATCCTTCTTATTATTTGTTTCATTACCTGCAGCTCTCCCATGCCTTTTCCAAACAATTGCCGCAGGCTTTCCTAGTAGGCGCTAAATCGGCCCTTCAACGGGTACATCGTATAGACTGTACAGAGAAATCCACTTCTCATCTCTATGCCCACCTAATTCCAATATCACTTCCCACTCTGTTGGGCCTGAGAGCTAAGTTGCAGCATGATATCTAGCACCTGGACGATGATGACTGGGATGACTTATGGGACCTGCTGTTTTGTACTTTGGTTTCCTCACAAAAAAAGCTGATCCAATTCAAAATTGTCCACAGGACTTATTTTATGCCCTCTAGACTTCATGCCATGTTTGAAAAATATTAACAAGCCAAGGGTGGATAAAACGTAAAGTCCATAAATGAATGTGAAAGTCCCACTACACAGGAAATGGGGGTACTCCAGGAGATGATGATATTCGGGTGGTTGTCAGAAATCACCTTTGCATCCTAACCCGAGAGAGAGAGTGTGTGTCTCCGTGTGAGGAGGCAACTAGAAGCAAGGCTGTTTGTTTTCCCTAACTTTGGATACAAGGTGTTTGTGTTTGGAAGGACATTTGCTACATAACCAAGGACTGGTCAGACTATGGACACACTGACCTTAGAAAAATATATTTCCAGCGAAGACGTAAGTCATTGTATCCAGGTCTAGTGCCTCCAACTGCTCCACAAGCGTTTTTTTTTAGCCTTCCTGATCCACGCCTTGTCCGTCCACTGTGAAGACCCATCTGGTGGTTCCTGGAGATCCAGGTAGACTGCAGCCCAGAGGATCCGAGTGCCAAGACCTTCTACTCTACGCCTTTGGTGGCATACCGCGCATGCGATTCCCTGTCGCTGACACGGGAATCCACGGGATCTGGTAAGAGTCTCTTTGTTTATTTCTGCCAATTGGTTTGTCCAGTGGAGAGGTCGGGTTAGGATGCAAGGTGATTTCTGACAACCACCCGAATATCATCATCTTCTGGAGTACCCCCATTTCCTGTGTAGTGGGACTTTCACATTCATTTATGGACTTCACGTTTTATCCACCCTTGGCTTGTTAATATTTTTCTAGCACCTTCACGATTCCAGCTGTTTTGATTATTCACTTATGTAGTATGCGCTGCATTTTTTCTTATTTATGTTCACTGTTTTTGTCAGACCGTATGCAGCAGCTCCTGTTAGCTGTACTAGTTAGCGCGGTGTTTCACATTTATTTTCATGCAATGTTTCCCTGTTGGAGATGTGGTCACCCCCCAGGTGATTTTTCCCATGTTTGCTGGTCCTGTTATTGCCGGATTTTGGTCAGAAGTGCTTTCCATGATAAACAGGGTGTCAGTAACCAGGATACCTTCTTCCATGGAAATCTGTATACTGGGGTTGGTAGAAAACCTGATTCCCACTGTAGCAGAGAGAACATTGGTGCGCCTTCTTCTCTTTAACGCTAGAAAAGCTGTCGCACTCCACTGAAAGAGGCAGGTTCCCCCTTCTATATATGTTCGGAAAACATTGATAAACAATAGTCTTCCACTTTATAAGGATACTTACCGTGTTTCCCCGAAAGTAAGACCTACTCTGAAAATAAGACCTACGGTGATATTCATGGAGGGCTGCAATATAAGTCCTACCCCAAAAATAATCCCTAATTGAAAGTGGTTGTAAACTGCTAGAATCCTCTCTTACAGTAGTATATAATGTAAAAGGTGTGTGTTTCTGTAATCTAATTAAGTCAAAATACCTTCGGTACAGTGCTGCTAGGTGCTCAGCTGATCTCCTGCTGCTCTCCTCCTCTTCTCCCAGCTTTCAGTGTGGGATTTCAGCCCCCCTCTGCAGTGTTCGGGGCGGGAAGACCGCTCAGGCGGGCCATGGAAGCGCCGGGTGGCGTTCAACTGATCTCCTGCTGCTCTCCTCTTCTCCCAGCTGGCAGCAGGAGATCTCGGGCCCCACTCCCTCTGCAGTGCTCGAAGCGGGGAAGACAGCTTAGGTGGGTCACGAAAGCGCCAGAAGGTATTTGACACAATTAGATTACAGAAACACACACCTTTTACATTATATACTGCTGTAATAGAGAGGATTCTAGCATTTTACAACCACATTTACAATGTTCACACTGGGGATTCCTGACAGGCAGGGAGAGAGAGGGGGAGAGAAGACAGCCCATTAAATGGTACATTAAATTTAATATAAGACCTGGGCTTATTTTTGGGGAAACATGGTATGTGAATAGGGGTTGTCCTGCAAAATATGATAACGTTTGGTCTAAGTAGTTGGCTGACCTAACCATGGCTACATCTATGATTTCTGGTTTGACTGCCACAGATAGTCTTCCCCTGTGATATGCAGGTCATCTTTGGAGAGCTTGCTGTCGCTTACTTGTTGCATGTTTTTTGCCTTCTACTTGCTGATCTGTTATGACGCTTCTCATCAACCACACCTTGATAATCCATGTGCCGTCCATGCAAGTAATAATTACCCATCTATTATTATTGCTTGGGCACCTTTGTGTGGGTAGCACAAATTTCTCTTGTGTTTTTCATTTTTTATTTTAAGTTTTTGGTTTGTTTTTCTTATGGTTTTTTTTTTTTTTTTTTTTTTTTTTTTTTAGTTTTTGTGTACTTATGCTTTTGTATGTAAAGGTTTCAATAAACACATTTTCAAAAAATAAAAACATAAATGATGATTTACTCTAAACTGGAACTGAACTCGAAAAGTGAATATTTTCTATGTTATAGGGAACATCTAGAAATGTATCTAAGCAGCGCCTTGAAATATTAACCTTTTTTTAAAACAGAAATAAGAAATATTAACCTTTTAGTCTTTTCCTGAAAAATAATAGTGCATTTCCTATGCCTCTGTATATATTCAAAGTGAAATGTTCCAAGTCACTGCAGCCTCCGACTTCTGGTCTCACCTGACTTGGGGATGCCACAACTGCGCTGCTCTCTGTCTTGCTGGAGAGAAAGCTGTACCTATAGATCTGCAGTACAAGGATCTCCCTGATTTTCTGCTTTATTTTACCTGTAGATTGGTGCTTTCTCTACCTCTCCTGCTGCTTCTAAATTATTCCCCCACCAGTCATCAGATCACAGTCATCAAGCTCTAACATGAGGAAGTAAAGCCCTGCCTCTACCAAGATGGCTGCCTAAGCCAGAGACACAATTTGGAACAATATTTGCTTGTTTGGGCGGGGCTTAAGTGCCCTAGTGGGAAACACTAAGAACTACACTTGCTGATTGCCTAGGACTCAGTGATGGAGAACCTTGGCACTCCAGATGTTTTGGAATTACATTTCCCATGATGATCAACTACACTGCAGAGTTCATGAGCATCATGGGAAATGTAGTTCCAAAACATCTGGGGTGCCAAGGTTCGCCATCACTGGCCTAGGTTCTAGGAAGGAGTTTGTGGTCATGCAAAATCAGCATTAAAGCACAACACCAGACTTAGAAGTGAGAAACAATAAACACAGTTAACCCTCTAGAAACCAAAGGCTAACTTGCTGTACTGTTAACACTAAGAACTCCAGACTTTACTACAGGGAAAGAACACCAACAACCAGGTGCGCAGCATTTAGAAACTGGTGCCACAGAGCCTGCACCGCATCTGCCAACCCTGCAATAACTGTCACCTCACTCCCAGTGGCATGTCCACAGTTACTCTTGGATACAGAAAATTGACTTAACTCTGTAACTATGTGCTCTCTCTCAGGTGCCCCTCTCTACATAACATGTTTCCATATGATGCCAGTCTCAGTATGTGGGGAACCGGTCGCAAGTAAAGGTGCCAAGCACTTAACCCCCTTCACCACCAGAGTAATCATCACCCTACACCAAGTCACCCATTTCCCAGCTGATGGTTGCCTTAAGCAATGACACATGTACAGTTGTCCCTAGCAACATCACTATAGTCTATGCTAAACAGCAAATTACATGCTGGGCTAAAGTGTACTGTATGTCCTCTAACCTACAGTCCCCTTGTTACAATCCCTATTCTTTAGAAACGCCATGTAATGCACCACTTAGAGAGACTTCAAACTAGGCATTTAAAGGAACACAAACAGTCTTTACTGAAGAAATGCAAACATAGAAGAACGGTCTTTGCAAAGCAACATGAAATTGTGTACAGAGGTGCTCTAATGCCCTTAAGGTACCTGAGTTAGCAGCAAGTTCATAAGCAGTCCATTAAGGAAAGAGTCCCCAATAGCTAATATTGCACAAAGGTAGTAAGTGTTCTTAGAGTCAATGATCGTCAATAACCCTTAAAGTCAGTAAGTCCATAAGTGGTAACTAAAAGTCCTTCAGTTCTCAACCCCTCAGGAAACCCTGACTGGCCCCCCTAATTGTGACACAGTCCAGCAGCATAACAGCCTACATTTTGGCAGTATTGGGAGTACCCCAGGACTCATCCTCTGATGGGCATCTTTTTACCCCATGGGACTATGTAAGTGTTCTCTGTGTACACTTCCTTAACTGAACTCTTTAGTACACATTAAGTTGGCGCCTGCCCCCTTCTTTGTCTTACCTCATATGTGTGGATGGAGGAACCTGTCATTTGTTTTCGTTCAACTCGCTGGCTGAATGAAAAAAAAAAAAAACAGTTTATGGCCAGCTTAAATCAGTAATAGAGGAAAAGAAGAGCTGCAATGAGACCACATACAATATTGGTGACAACTAAAATACATGCATAATAATTAAACAGAAATATCCTACATATGAGTAAACTATTTTTGTTATTTGGTGCTGATAATACATGGTACCATCTGTAAGATCATCAGATACAATAAACTAATAATAATACAGTGCTGTGAAAAAGCATTTTTTTTTTTTGCATATTTGTCACACTTAAATTATTCACATTATCAAACAAATTTTAATATTACACAAAGATAGCCCGAGTAAATACAAAATGCAGTTTTTCAATGATGATTTCATTTATTTAGGGAAAAAGCTGTCCATACCTGCCTGGCTCTATGTGAAAACCTTATTGCCCCCCTAAACCCTCTGCTGCATAACCCATGTGCGCTTGAGGTCATGAACTGATGGCAGGACATTATCTTTCAGGAGCACAGCCGAGTGCAGGGTATACCAAGATGGGCGTCCTGATGTTTACCCTCCGACGGAGACACAAAACGGCACTTCCTGCATCAAATGTGAAGGCTCCAGTCACCGTTTTGGATGGAATATGAAGCGGCGCCATAGGCGGCGCCAGGGAGTGGCTATCGGGGCTGTAGCTCTGAATCTGGAGCCCATAGCCCCAAGTCTCTTGCTGCAGGGTCCCTGCCTAACCAGCAGGTCGCGGCTGTGATGGGCGGGCTGCATTAGAGGTGGAGGAGAGAGACGAGTGGGCGGATGAGCAGAGATGACATCTTTCTCCACCCGATCCACGTCACCACTCTTCTGCCCTCACAGCCGGGCCACTTCAATGTGGGAGCGATGTGTGGCGGGGAGCAGTGAAATGACATCATCTCTCACTGCCTGCCATACATCAGCGCTCTTCCGCCCTCACAGCGCAGGCCTCTTCAATGTCAGAGGTGCGGCGGAGAGCAAATAGATTACATCATCCCTCATTGCCGCCCCACATCTCCGCTCTCCTGCCCTCACTAAATGGACCAGTGCTGCCAGCCTGCCACCAATGCAGCGACGATGCACATTTGGTGACACCCGCTGGCATGGCAAGTAACAATCCACATCAGTTGGCAAGTGACAGCCCACATGACAATCTGCTAATGGTGGCAGGTGACATGGCAAATGACAGTCTGCAAATGGTGGCAGGTGACGTGGCAAGTGACAGTCTGCAAATGGTGGCAGGTGATGTGGCAAGTGACAATCCGCATCAAGTGGCAGGTGACGTGGCAAGTGACAGTCCACATCAGGTGGCAGATAGCGTGGCAAATGACAATCTGCAAATGGTGGCAAGTGACGTGGCAAGTGACAATCTGCAAATGGTGGCAAGTGACATGGCAAGTGACAATCTGCAAATGGGGGCAGGTGATGTGGCAAGTGACAGTCTGCAAATGGTGGCAGGTGATGCGGCAAGTGACAATCCACATCTGGTGGCAGGCGACATGGCAAGTGACAATCCAAATCTAGAATTTTTTTTTTTAATGGGATATTTATTATAGCAAAAAGTAAAAAATATTGTGTTTTTTTCAAACTTGTCGCTCTTCTTTTGTTTATAGCGCAATAAATAAAAACCGCAGAGGTGATCAAATACCACCAAAAGAAGGCTCTATTTGTGGGAAAAAAAATTATAAAAAATTCATATGACTACAGTGTTGCATGACTGCGCAATTGTCATTCAAAATGTCACAGCGCTGAAAACTGAAAATTGGCCTGGGCAGGAAGGGGGTGAAAAGGCCCGGTATTGAAGTGGTTAAAGTCCCACAACTAGAAAAACCTGTGTTTGTATCTAATAACCTTAAAGCGGATCATCACCCTTCCATTGCACTCTCCATCCCACCCACCCACCGCAACACAGATATCGGTCAATTTTTTGAGGGGCTTTTTTGGCCCACCCCTCATCCTTCGACATTCGCCTAGACGAATGAGGTTAGTGCCCCCCAGCGCCTCTTGGGATGCATGACGTGCATATCCCAGGAGACACCGAAAACACTCTATTGGTTCCATGCAGTAAAGAAGGAGGAGGGTGGATATAGCGGTGCCCACGGATGCATTTTATCGCCCCCCTAGCCTGGCACAATAAGACGCCTATGCTGCCTTATGAATAGTGACGCTGGCCAGGCGGCCCTGCTCGGGATCAGATCGGTCCTGACTCCCTGCGCATTACACCAAAAGTAAAATGCGGCTGCCGCCGATGCTACTTCCCCCTTGGACACTCGGGGCTATTGAGCCCACATTTGGGGCTCCAGCCTCAATAGCCCCCTATTAATGACGCCTATGGTGGTGCCTGCACCTGGAAGAGCCGACAGCTGTCACGAGCCAACATAGCAGCGCCCTAAAAGGAGGATCCCAGCAGGACAATTCTTACGTAGTAGTACAGCAAACATAGAAAAGGAGCTCAGTAATTGTAAAATGTAAAGCATTAAGTATTCCTCTATTCTGATTCCTACATGAGCCACATGAGCGAAAGGAAACAGGGTGGTATTGGCACTGGAAGTTGTGGGTGTAAATGCATTTGCCATTTTCATATCTTGTATTGTACTTTTATTAACATGTACTAAATGGGCTGCTTCCTATATACTGTTGAGCTCTCCATGCATGCTCTACCATATGTCATTTTGTTGTTGCTATGTATTCAGCCTAATTATGTACCATACATCTGTTTAGTATCTATAATGGATCTTGCGCACATATTTTTGATTCTAATACAACTTCTACTTAGTAGCATGTTTCATGCACTTATTACTCCACTCGCTTCTCATAATAAGCAATGCAGCTGCTATGGACTTGTAGGAACATCAGCCCATTACAAAATTCCTTACCCCCCCCCCCTACATCATAGTTTTTCAATGGCCTTAAATAGAAAACAATCACAGTGGCGTCTTTTTTTTTATTTTTTACTTCCATTGATACTGTTTTTTTTACTCTTACTGACCTTCCTTGCTGGAGCATAATTTTTACTTTGTCCCCCCAGCAGTCTACCAGTGAACTGGTGTTTTGTTTAAAAAAGGTTGATGACTCCTTCTTTAGAGGTTGCAAATGTGATACGGATCTTGAGGGCATGAAAACGAGTGCAACATCTATTCCTTTTTATTTACTAGTGCCAAGATCACATTTACAGTGCCTTGAAAAAGTATTCATACACCTTGAAATTTTCCACATTTTGTCATGTTAACCACTTCAGCCCCGGACCATTTGGCTGCCCAAAGACCAGAGCGTTTTTTCGCGATTTGGCACTGCGTCATTTTAACTGACAATTGCGCGGTCGTGCAACGTGGCTCCCAAACAAAATTGATGTCCTTGTTTCTGCACAAATAGAGCTTTCTTTTGGTGGTATTTGATCACCTCTGCGTTTTTTATTTTTTGCGCTATAAACAAAAATAGAGCGACAATTTTGAAAAAAACGCAATATTTTTTACTTTTTGCTATAATAAATATCCCCCAAAAAATATATAAAAAAACATTTTTTTCCTCAGTTTAGGCTGATATGTATTCTACATATTTTTGGTAAAAAAAAAATCGCAATAAGCGTTTATTGATTAGTTTGCGCAAAAGTTATAGCGTCTGAAAAATAGGGGATAGTTTTATGGCATTTTTATTAATAATTTTTTTTATTAGTAATGGAGGTGATCTGCGATTTTTATCATGACTGCGACATTATAGCGGACACATCGGACACTTTTGGCGCTATTTTGGGACCATTCACATTTATACAGTGATCAGTGCGATTAAAAATGCATTGATTACTGTGTAAATGTGACTGGCAGTGAAGGGGTTAACCACTAGGGGGCGCTGCAGGGGTTAAGTGTGTCCCAGGGAGTGATTCTAACTGTGGGAGGATGGGCTGTGTGTGACATGACTATGATCACCGCTCCCGATAACAGGGAGCGGTGATCAGTGTCAGTGTCACTAGGCAGAACGGGGAAATGCTTGTTTACATCAGCATTTCCCCGTTCTTCCTCTCCGTGAGACGATCGCAGGTATTCCGCGGGACCCACGATCACACTCATGGAGCTCGCGGCAGGGTCGGCAAGCGGTTAAAACCAAAAAAGGTAAATGTATTTTTTTGGGATTTTATGTGATAGACCAACACAAAGTGGCACATAATTGTGAAATGGAAGGAAAATGATAAATGGTTTTCAAATTTTTTTACAAATAAATATGTGAAAAGTGTGGGGTGCATTTGTATTCAGCCCCCTTTACTCTGATACCCCTAACTAAAATCTAGTAGAACCAATTGCCTTCAGAAGTCACTTAAATAGTAAATAAAGTTCACCTGTGTGTAATTTAATCTCAGTATAAATACAGCTGTTCTGTGAAGCCCTCAGAGGTTTGTTAGAGATCCTTAGTGAACAAACAGCATCATGCAGGCCAAGGAACACACCAGACAGGTCAGGGTTAAAGTTGCAGAGAAGTTTAAAGCAGGAATGAGAGTAAAATGCAGTTCTAATGATGATAGCAGATGGTAAAAAACACATCAGTAATGGTGACCATTATAAATATACACATAACTGAAACACATGAAACATGATACAAAATGTTGAGTGTTAGGTGGGATATAGTAATGTCCCAATATGTAGCTGTGAATCAGATACAAGAGAGTCCCAAACATAAGCTGAGTGTAAATGTTGGACTGATGTAAAAATCTTCTCCTGTATATCATGGGTTATACGATCAGGGGAATAGATATAATACGCTTACCAACAGGAATGGATTCGGAATCCGGTGACACCGAATCAAGCAGGCTTTGAGATCCTTAATGGACGATGGTTGGTCCTGGAAACCCCGGATCTCAAGGGGGATCTATCTTCTATGGTCCACATCACGGCTGTCGGTTTGAAAGCCCAAAAGGGAATTCTCCGCCACAAGGAAGTCTCCAGAGCATGGATGGTTCCAAAAAAGATAGATAAAACGCCAATAGTGCAGATCAAATGACGTATTTTATTGGTTAAAACCAATAATCAACAAGCGATATAAAAAGCGTGATCACGTATAAAACAGTAAAATGAAGTGTAGGGAAGAGTAAGGCTCGTCCGACGCGTTTCGTTCACATGGACTTCAACAGGGGCATCGATGTGCAAAGCTGGCATGTGCAAAGCTGGTAGAGACATCCCCAAAAAGACTTGCAGCTGTAATTGCAGCAAAAGGAGGTTCTACAAAAGTATTGACTCAGGGGGGCTGAATACAAATGCACGCCACATTTTTCAGATATTTATTTGTAAAAAATTTGGAAAACTATTTATCATTTTCCTTCTACTTCACAATTATATGCCCATTTGTGTTGATCAAAATTTTACTTATAGGTAAGCCTATAACAAGGCTTACCTATAGGTAGTGTAAATATCTCCTAAACATGCACTGTTTAGGAGATATTTAGTGTACATCACTGGCGCATGCGCTCTGGAGGAACAGCCACCTGTGCTGTGAACGGTGGCTCCCGCACGCATGCGTGGGGATGATGTCATCGCGGCTCCGGGCGGTCACAGAGCCGGAGTCCATGAACCCGGAAGCAAATACAACATTGCATGACTGCGAAATTACCAGTTAAAGTAGAGCAGTGCAGAATAGCAAAAATGGCCTATTCATGAAGGGGGTAAAATCTTCCGGAGGTCAAGTGGTTAAGGTCATGTGTGTTCCGGTGTGTTTTTAATGCATTTTGCTATGTTCCAGATATGTACTATACAGGAAATATGCAGCATGTTCTACTTTTGCTGATTGCACTGGAACGCACTGCACTGGTGTAAACTAGGGCCATTGGAATCCATGTTAACCACTTGCCTACAGGGCACTTACACCCCCTTCCTGCCCAGGCCATTTTTCAGCTTTCAGCGCTGTCGCACTTTGAATGGCAACCAGATTTTCCTTCGCTATTGCTCTTAGGGCCAGTTCACACAAGATGCAGTCCAGTGCATTTTTTTTTCTGTATGAAAAACACATGGACAGTAGATCAGATGGGTTCCAATGGCCTAGTGCACACCAGTGTGGTCGGTTCCAGTACGTTCCACTACATAAAAAAAAGTAGCACATGCTGCATTTTTTTTCTGCAGAAAAACACCCATACAGAAACACATCCAGAACGCATCCAGACTGCACTGAAACAGGACTAATAGAGGAGATGAATCTCCCCAACGGGGGCACAGAAAGAAATAAAAACCTGACAGACGTTCTAATCCCTCTCTACTTCTCCATCCAAAATTTAAAGAAAATGAAAAAAAAATTGCCTTTAGTTATACATTAAAGCTGAACTTCAAGCAAAACAGCCCAATAGTTATAATGCTTTTAATCACTTGCCGACCAGCCGCCGTCATTATACTGCAGCAGCTCGTTTCTGCAAATCGCTGTAGGTGTACGTCGGCTCCTTTAAGAGCTATAGCAGGTGTGCGTGGCAGACGGCCGCGATGTCCACCGGCCACCCGTGATCGCGGGATAGAGAGCCAGAATGGGGATCTGTCAATGTAAACAGACAGATCCCCCGGACAGAGGAGGAGAGACAGATCTGCTGTTCCTAGTGATCAGGAACAGCGATCTCTCTCCTCCTCCAGTCTGTCCCATCCCCCCACAGTTAGAAACACCTATCAGGGAACACATTTAACCCTTTGATTGCCCCCTAGTGTTAACCTCTTCCCTGCCAGTGACATTTACACAGAATTCAGTGAATTTTTATAGCACTGATTGCTGTATAAATGTCAATGGTCCCAAAAAAGTGTCCGATCTGTTCGTTGCAATGTTGCAGTCCCGCTAAAAATCTCAGATCGCCACCATTACTACTTTTAAGAATCCGTGCAAAGCCGCAATGATTTGGATGGTGCCATTGGCGGCAATAGCACATTGCATGCCAAATTGGCCCAGTGTGAATGGGGGCTTAAAGCTGGACTCTGGGAAAAGCAAATATCATCTAGAAGTAGCCACCCTGTCCTTAACAGGGGCTACTTGTGGGTAGGGTGCACATAGTTGCCAACATTGCAAAAAAAATATGTGGGACACTTTTCTGGCTGTAGGCGGAGCCGTACAATAATTAGGGTGCGGGGCATTAGTTTGTAGGTGTGGCTTAGCAAAAAAATTACAAGTGCGGCGCACGAAGCGCCCCGTGGCGAAAATGGGTGTGGCTTACGTGAAAAGTGGACGTGGCTTAAATGGGCGTGGCTCAATAGGGTGTGGTTAGAGTCTGAGATGAATGATGGATGGATTTGGAAAGGGGGAGAAGGAAAGGGGGAGAGGGGAATGACGGGACAGCAGCCCCAGATCCTACACAATAGAAATATGTGTATTCTAGAAAGTTTAACAATCAGCAGATAAAGATACTCCAAACACCTGGTGTTAACGCTTCAATCATCCCAGCACCATGGTTGTTATGGTGTCAGGATGATTGAAGCGCATTATTTCTATTATTACATTATCACATAAAATTAAATCTCTCAACTCACCATAATGCCGAATCAGTGGGATCCCTGAGCGTGTCACTAACCACGTCGCCTGCCACCAGCAGAGTCTGTCCTTGCATCAGGTGCCCCCGGCAGAGTCTGTCCTTGCATCAGGTGCCCCCGGCAGAGTCTGTCCTTGCATCAGGTGCCCCCGGCAGAGTCTGTCCTTGCATCAGGTGCCCCCGGCAGAGTCTGTCCTTGCATCAGGTGCCCCCGGCAGAGTCTGTATAGACCCCCTCAGTGCAGACCCCCCTCCATCAGTGCAGACCCCCTCCATCAGTGCAGATCCCCTCCATCAGTGCAGACCCCCTCCATCAGTGCAGACCCCCTCAGTGCAGATCCCCTCCATCAGTGCAGACCCCCTCCATCAGTGCAGACCCCCCTCTATTAGTGCAGACCCCCCTCAGTGCAGCCCCCCTCTATTAGTGCAGCCCCCCCTCAGTGCAGCCCCCCCTCTTTAATTGCAGACCCCCCTCAGTGCAGCCCCCCTCAATTAGTGCAGCCCCCCTCTATTAGTGCAGACCCCCCTCTATTAGTGCAGACCCCCCTCTATTAGTGCAGACCCCCCTCAATTAGTGCAGCCCCCCCCTCAGTGCAGCCCCCCCTCTATTAGTGCAGACCCCCCTCAATGCAGCCCCCCCCGCTCAGTGCAGGAGCGGCCGGGGTTCTGCCGAGAAAGTTCCCCTCGGCAAGTAAGGACCCCCTGTACTGCGCAGGCGCAGCACTTGCGTGGTACGGAGCTGGGGAACTTTTCGGCAAGACATGGCGACGGCGAAGCCGTGTCTTCTGCTTCAGTGGAGAGGGGAGGGGCCGTGCAGCTAAAGAAGCCAATTCATTGGCTGCACGAATCGAGCCCCCTTCCTCTCTCCACTTACTCAACACTAGGGGGAAGATCGAGCGGTGAAAAAAAAAAATGCAAAGTAAAAGTTTTACATGTGCTGAAGAAACTAAGTACTTAGCTTTTCCTCTGCCTATGCCACCAAACCTTGCTACAGTGAAAAGAAATCATCTCCCAAAGCCTCTGCAAAAACGAACACCTCTAGGAGTGTCAATTTGTGTCCCAACGCTGTGCTCAGTGGTAGACATGTGCAATTCATTTCGTTCTGAATTAGTTTTTTTAACGAATTTCAATAAATTCGTTAATTCGGAAATATCCGAATTAACGAAAACCTGTTTAACAAATTCGTAAATTTGAATATTCGAAAATTTGTAAATTCGTACATTCATACGTTCGTAAATGCGTACATTTGTACGTTCGTAAATGCGTACATTCGTAAATTTGTAAATTCTTACATTCGTGAATTCGTAAATTCGTAAATTAGTGAATTCGTAAATTCGTAAATTCGTAAATTAGTGAATTCGTAAATTCGGAAATTCGGAAATCTGAAATAATAATTAACTAACAATAACGTAACTATTACTATTATAGGTATTGTAATTTCCTTTCAAATTTGGCTGTTAGTGAACGTAACACATCCAAATTTATCCGAAGTTACGAATTATCTGAAATAATGAATGCCGTATCCAAACGAATGGAACGTAATGAATTAATAAAATTAAATAACAATAATAATAATAAAAAACTTTTTATTATTATTATTATTTATTATTAATTTGTTCCGTTCCATTTGTTTAGATGCAGCATTCGTTATTTCGGATAATTCGTAACTTCGGATAAATTTGTATTTGTTACGTTCACTAACAGCCAAATTTGAAAGGAAATTACAATACCTATAATTTAATAGTTAGTTACTATTTCAGATTTTCGAATTTTCGGGTTTTTGAATTTTCAAATTTCTAATTTACAAATTAACGAATTTCCGATTATACAAATTTTCTAATTTACGAATTTACGAATGTATGAATTTACAAATGTATGAATGTGCGAATGTATGAATTTCCAAATTTATGAATTTCCGAATGTACGAATGTGCGAATGTACGGATGTGCTAATTTACGAATGTACGAATTTACGAATTGCGATCATAACAATGACCCGAAGAACGAAAAAAAATAAATAAACGAATAAAACGAAAACAAACAAATTTTTTGGCAGTGCACATGTCTACTCAGTGGTTCCTGTGATGGACCCTCACATCACTGCAGGACATAGTAACCATGTCTGGTGATTGCCAGAATTCTGCCCGGTCAGAATGGCCTGGAACTCAAATGTAGAGGGGACAATGAAGGTATGTGCAGGTACCTCTAGGCCTTTAGTGCCTGCCTGCACTTTATACCTGCACTTTAAACCTGCTAGCCTCTTTATTTTTTTTTTAAGTGTGGCAGTCAATTGAAAATACAAGAAAACAAAATGTACTTTTTTTATTTTTCGAACAAAGATTCTCTTTACAATGAATTAGAATTAGTACTTCTTGCTCTTTTTTTCCTGCCTCACTTCAGGTCGAATCTATTTTCAGGAGCCGAGTGCACCAGCTGCCTCAGTAGAGGAACTTATGAATGATTCTATTACCTTAAGGAAAACTATTCCATAGATGTAGCTGAATATGTTCCAGTGAGTGAGCCTGCCATGGGCTGGAGGTGCTAAGGATATATCCAATTTAAACAGTAATCTAGATGTAATCTAAAATATTCGATAAGGAAAGGCAAATTTTTTTTATTATGCTTGTGAGTGGGACGAGCTGATGCTCTCCAATCTGTTGCATGTTTTCCAATTTGACAAGCATCATTTGCCTGGAGGAAAATGACTTCATCTGCAGACCCTGTAAAAGAATACTTATGTGTTTTAAACAAAAAAAAAAAAGCATACATTTTCTTCTTGATGGGTATTAAGAAGTGAGTTTTTGCAGCTTAATACTTATAGCAGTTGACTTACAGTAGGATGACGGGTTTTAGGCTTTCCTTGTAGCTTATGGCCACCATTACTAAAAACGAAACACCATCGGCCTTTTTTTGTGAAAAATGGGTCTCCGGTGTTAATGTACAGCAACTAGTGAAAGGAGATCATAATTAAGATATATAGGCAGGTGCAGGTTCTCTTCCAGCCTGTAGATGGCATCACGCCACTATTACGGGTGGGGTAGGGTGAGGTAAATTGTTTTCTATTATAGACTCCAATGGCCATCTCAGGAAAGATGTTGACCGGCTGGACAACTGTCTTCCCTGAGACAAACCCCACAAGATCTCAGGTGATCATCTTGACAGAGGAACATGATAATGCCCCACGTCATTCAGGCACACCTGGCATGAGTGCTAGGTTAGGGCCAGGTGCCCACTGTTTAGAGAAAGTGTTTAGTGCAGGGGAAAGTTCCTGATAAGTAGGAATAGATCAGAGAGGTCACCTTCAGTTTGGGATATTGTCTGATGTCTGAAAGAGTAGTGTGAAGGATCCTCATCCAAAACAGTTCATAGGATACATCACCCCTCCAGTGGTAGCCATCCTCTGGTAGCACTAAAGACAGGTAAATCCAGCCACAGACGGAGCGATTTTCTTTTTGCAGGAAAGGAAATCATTTGATTCCCCCATCAACACAGTCAGTGTTGATGGAGGAACTCCTCCCTCAGAGCCATTGTTCTGAAACATAGTGATTATTGCTAGTGGCTATAACAGCCGCTAGCAATAATCGCATGTGAAATCCGACAGGCTGGTTGTACCCAAGTTGATCAATAGCCCATACATGGCTTGAATCATGGCTGAACTGGCCGAGATTCTAACCTTCTATGGCTGGCTTAACCGCTTCTGGACCACCCACCGCACATTTAATGCGGCCGGGGCGGCCCGGCTACACAAAACAACGTACCCGTACATTGTTGTCTCTTCCGGGGTCTGGGGCATGCGCGCTTTTGGCCAGCGACCCGCTCCCGCTATGATTGGACACAGCAGGAGCCAATCAGCTGGTCCGGCAGACGTAATGTCGTTGACAGGAGAGGCAGAACGGCGGTCTGCCTATGTAAACAAGGCCAACCGATGTTCTGTCAGAGAGGAAGATGGAGATCTTGTGTTCCTGCTAAGCAGGAACACAGATCTCTCTCTTCCTCCAGTTAAGCTATCCCCCACACAGTTAAGAAATCACTCCCAGGGAGCACACTTAACCCTTTGATCGTCCCTGATGTTAACCCCTTCCCTGCCAGTGTCATTATACAGTGACAGTGCATTTTTTTTAGCACTGATCACTGTATTAGTGTCACTGGTCCCCAAAAAGTGTCAGCATTGTCGCAGTGCTGCTAAAAATTGCTGATCGCCGCCATTAATAGTGAAAATAAAAATGGCAAAAAATATCCCATAATTTGTAGACGCAATAATTTTTGAGCAAACCAATCAATATACACTTATTGGGATTTTTTTACCAAAAACATGTAGCAGAATACATATTGGCCTAAACTAATGAAGACATTTGATTTTGTACATTTTTTTATTGCGAATGTTTTACAGCAGAAAGTAAAACATTTTTTTTCAAAATTGTTAGTCTTTTTTTGTTTATAGCGCAAACAATAGAAACAGCAGATGTGATCAAATACCACCAAAAGAAAGCTCCATTTGTGGGGAAAAAAGGATATAACTTTTGTTTGGGTACAGTGTTGCACGACCGCGCAATTGCCATTTAAGGGAATGCAGTGCTATATCGCAAAAATAGCCTGGTCATGAAGGGGGTGCAACTTTCCGGGGCTAAAGTGGTTAACACAGTACTGTTTCTGGATTGCCTTGTAATGGTGCACACAGCATTGCTTTATGCTGTTTACTGGTACCCTGGTCAAACTAATTATTATTATTATTATACAGGATTTATATAGCGCCAACAGTTTGCGCAGCGCTTTACAACATGAGGGCAGACATTACAGTTACATTACGATTTGGTACAAGAGGAATCAGAGGGCCCTGCTCGTTAGACATTACAATCTAAAAAGGAAGGGTCAATTGATACAAAAGGTAATAGCTGTGGGGGATGAGCTGATGGAAGAAGCAAAACAGTGTTAGTTAGAAGCAGGGTAGGCTTCTTTGAAGAGAAGGGTTTTCAGGGATCGCCTAAAGATGGATAGATTAGGGGACAGTCAGATTGGGGTAGGGAGTTCCAAAGGATGGGAGAAGCTCTGGAGAAATCCTGGAGGTGAGCATGGAAGGAGGTGACAAGTGAGCTAGAGAGCAGGAGGTCTTGGGAGGACCGAAAGAGAGCGGCTTGGTTGGTATTTTGGGACTAGGTTAGAGATGTAGCTGGGGGCAGAGTTATGGATGGCTTTGTAAATTATTGTTAGTATTTTGAATTTTATTTGTTGGGTGAGTGGAAGCCTGTGCAGGGATTGGCAGAGAGGGGTGGAGGACACTGAATGGTTGGTAAGGTGGATGAGTCTTGCATTCATTATGGACTGAAGGAAGGATAGTCTATGTAAGGGTAATCCAATGAGGAGGGAGTTGCAGTAGTCGAGGCGAGAGATAACCAGGGAGTGAATTAGAAGCTTGGTGGTGTCATTAGTTAAAAAGGAGCGTATTCTGGAAATGTTGCGGAGGCTAAGGCGGCATGATTTGGACAGGGATTGTATGTGGGCCTGAAAGGACAGTTCAGTGTCTAAGGTTACCCCTAGCACCCTGGTATGTGGGGAGGACAAATACCAACTAATACAAGTATACATACTTCAGTGCTCTATAAGAATGTGTGTGGTTTCTCCTGGGTTGGGTACCTTGTCTGAGGCCCCGCCTACAGTTAGGACATGCTGTGAGACTGTGAAAAGCAGGGTGCAACAAAGTAAGGCTAGGATTAGGAGTAGGCTGGTTAGGTCTGGGGGAGTTTTAAGACATGGATGTTGTCAATACAAACCTTGCCATGTCCTTTTCAAAACACTGGTGGTGTACCATGCCAGTATGTGTTTTGCAAGCATTTAAGGCATAAAAGGTGCTCTTTTAGTTTTGAATATATATTTATATATATATATATATATATATATATATATATATATATATATATATATATATATACAGTATATAGCTCTTTCCAGCATATAGAGTGATGTGCATGTCAGATAATAGTAGCACTATCTTGGGGTTTATTGGTTTGTTAATCAAAGGCCACATTGCTAAAATTATATCTTTCGAATTTTATTGGCGTACAGTGTTGCATGACCATGCAATTACCAGCTAAAGTAGCACAGTGCTAAATAGCAAAAAAAGCCTGGTCATGAAGAGGTTAAAACCGTATGGAGCTCAAATACTTAAAAAAGCAAACTGAGAGCATACTGTCGCGTACATTTTCTGCGGCACAATGGCACCACTGCACGAAATCCCTTGCCGCGCTCGCGACCATCGGATTTGTTTCAGAACCGATCAATCTTCGGGTCCAGGCCAATGATTTATGGCCTGGACCTGCTGATTTGATCTGGCGAATGAAATCCTTCCCCTGCCTGTGTAAGTGCAAACACAGGCAGGGGAAATGATGTGATCTCCCCTCGTGGAATTCTTTTCGTTCCAGAGAGAGGAGAGAAGACATCTCACAGTAAGTTGCACCAACGCTACTGTCAGAGAGGTTCTCGGTTCAGGACACTTGCTGGGCACTCTAGAGGGCGCCGGTTGCCTATTTAAGCTGATGGGATGCTGTGCTCAGTGCTGTCCGATCATCAGCTTCCTGTTTCCGAACTTCCTGTTTCCTGTGTATTGCTCTGATCTCCCTGTGACACGGCTTGTTTACTGGATTCTCTCTCTCTGCTATCCGCCTGCAAATTGACCCCGGCCTGCCTCTGACGTTGAACCTGCCTGACCCCTTGTACCGTGCTGATTGCCTGTTGCCAAAACCTGCCTGTGACCTGGACCTTGTATCTGCCTGCTCCCTTTGTACCGTGCTGACCGCCTGCTGCCAACTTTGCTAGTGACCGGATCTGCCTGCTCTGCACCTGTTAGCTGATCTCCAGCCTACCTATTACCACCTGCCAGCTTGTGTCAGGATCCTGGGCCTTATTCCTGCAAACCACCCGCCAGGCTCTCATACCATTCTGTGCTCCTGTGCCTTCTGTGTACTCTATCAGGGGCCGGGAACCAGATACGTACAGGAGGCCATCCTCTGCAACATCGGGTTCGTCAGTCTGGTATGGGTAAGTCTGACAGTATCGGACAGCCATGTCCGAGCCCGAGCAGGGAACCTCTCCCATGGATGAATTATGCAGACACCTGGCGGGTCTCACACAGGCGGTAAAAAGCCTTCAAGAGGGCTATACCAGACTGGAGGAACGAGTTCAGGTGTTGTCCTCACCTGCGAATCCACAAGTTGCTTCCTCTGCTGGACTCTCACCTACACCCTCAGTGGTTATGTTACCCCCTGAACCCAGGGTCCCTACTCCCGAAAGATTTACCGGTGAGCGCAATAAGTATCGAGCGTTTCGCAACGATTGCGAATTGTACTTCGCATTGCAACCACGCACCTTTTCTTTGGAAGCAACCAAGGTGGGTTTTGTCATCTCCCTGCTATCTGGAGAAACACAGTACTGGGCCCACCGCCTTTTGGAGCAAAAATCAATCTGTCTGGATAACCTGGATACTTTCTTTACCGCCATGTCTCAATTATATGAGGACCCTCAGTTAAAAGCCACCGCTGAATCCGCCTTACACGCCCTACAACAAGGGCGCAGGCCCGCGGAAGACTACGTTCTGGAATTTAGGCGGTGGAGTTCAGACACAGAATGGAACGACGCGGCCCTCCGTTACCAATTCCGTTTGGGGTTATCCGATGCACTCAAGGACGAACTAGCACGGGTTGGCATACCCCAAACCCTGGAAGATCTCATTAACCTGTCGGTGCAGATTGATCGGCGCTTGAGAGAGCGCCGTTCCGAGAGGTCTGTTAGCCAGTTCCGTCCCACTTGGGTCCTCCCCAAGGTCCCAAGTGCTACCAGCTCTGTAAGCCAAAGTCTTCATGCACCAGCTGCCTCAGCCCTTGATACTTCTGAACCGATGCAACTGGGGGTTCTCCGCCAGTCCCTCACTTCTGAAGAACGACAGCGCCGACGAGTCAATAACTTATGTATGTATTGCGGAGAACCAGGTCATTACGTGAGGTCTTGCCCAAATAAGACACGTAAGTCTCATTCAGCTACTTCTAAGTTTGCACCTGCCTTGCCTAACCTTGCTAACCATCTGGCTCTCTCCGTTATCCTCCAGCTTCCAGGACAGGATCTGCTTACCTCGGCCATCATTGACTCAGGAGCCTGCAGTTGCTTCATTGATCTCGCCTTTGCGGCCCATCATCGCATCCCTCTTCAATCAAAGTCGCAGGGACTTGCTGTCCACCTCGCTGATGGGTCCACCCTTAGCTCTGGTCCGGTCACTCAGGAAACCATCCCACTGCTGGCTATCCTGAACAACTGTCATCGGGAGTTTTTCCGGCTGGATGCCATTTCTTCACCACTCTTCCCTATTATTCTCGGAATGCCTTGGTTGCAGGCTCATAACCCCAGCATTGATTGGGTTTCTGGAAAAATCAAGTTCCCGTCCAGTTACTGCCAACAGCACTGTTTATACAGAACTCTTGCGGAACCCAGTCAAATCTTGTGTCTGAACACCGACATGGAATCGCAGCAGGCGATTCCTGGCGCTTACCGAGACTTCTCCGATGTTTTTAGTAAGAAAGGGGCAGAAACCCTTCCGCCCCATAGACCCTACGACTGTCCCATAGAGCTGTTGCCGGGATCTGAAGTTCCCTTTGGGAGAATATTCCCTTTAACTGAGCAGGAGTTGGTTACCCTCAAAAAGTATATCGATGAAAATCTTGAGAGAGGCTTTATCCGCCCTTCTACCTCACCAGCCGGAGCTGGCATCTTTTTTGTTGAAAAAAAAGACCACTCGCTACGACCCTGCATCGATTATAGGGAACTCAATAAAGTGACCATCAAAAATCGCTATCCCTTACCTCTCGTGCCAGAGCTGTTTCAAAGATTGGGTTCAGCCAAAATCTTTACCAAACTCGATCTCCGTGGGGCCTACAACTTAATTCGCATTAGAGAGGGAGACGAGTGGAAAACGGCCTTCCGTACCAGGTTCGGACATTTCGAATACCTCGTCATGCTCTTCGGCCTGTGCAATGCACCAGCGACTTTTCAACATCTTGTCAATGACATTTTTCGTGACCTTCTAGATTTATACGTTATAGTATACCTGGACGACATCCTGATCTTCTCCCCCTCAGTTGATGAACACCGCAGGCATGTCAGGAATGTGTTAACCCGGCTCAGGCAGCATGGACTTTATGCCAAATTGGAGAAATGTGAATTTGAGCTCCAGAGCATTCAGTTCCTCGGCTTAATCATCTCTACCGATGGTGTTAAGATGGACCCTCAAAAGGTTGCAGCTATCCTGGACTGGCCCGCTCCCTCCGATAGAAAAGGGGTCCAACGCTTTATCGGCTTCGCCAATTTTTATCGGAAATTTATAAGGGGCTTTTCTGCTATAATCGCCCCCATCACGGAACTGACGAATCAGGGAAATCAATTCTGTTGGTCCCCTCAGGCACAATCGGCCTTTGGAAGGCTCAAGGAACTCTTTACGTCCGCTTCTATCCTGAAGCACCCAGACCCTGCTTTACCGTTTGTCCTTGAAGTGGACGCATCGGAGGTCACGGTGGGGGCAGTGCTTTCTCAGCGGCAAGGTGCCAAGGCTCTTCTTCACCCCGTGGCCTTCTTCTCGCGAAAACTCTCCGATGCAGAGAAAAATTATGATGTAGGAGATCGGGAGTTGCTGGCCATTAAAGCCGCACTTGAAGAGTGGCGCTACTTATTGGAGGGGGCTGCTCACCCCATTTTGGTCTACACGGACCATAAGAATCTAGAGTACTTGAGGTCAGCCAAGAGATTGAGACCACGGCAGGCAAGGTGGGCTCTGTTCTTCTCTAGATTCCAATTCCACATAACGTACAGACCAGGTAACAAAAACACCAAACCAGATGCATTATCTCGTATGTTCCATGACTCCAGGGAACCTTTGCCTCCAGACACCATTCTTCCGGCTGGAAACTTCCTGCTTCTTCAAGGAGATCTCATATCACGAATTAAACAGGCCTCAAGGAATTGGTCCCCTCCCGTGGAAGTTGATGTAAGCTCGCAAGACGGCCTGTTCCGATACAAGGACAAAATCATGGTCCCAGAGGATCTAAAGATTGCTGTACTGGACCTCTGTCACGACCACAAATTGGCTGGGCATTTCGGTGTGTTGAAGACAACAGAGCTGGTACAACGTACCTTTTGGTGGCCCCAGCAGGTAAGCGACTGTAAGAGTTTTGTGGAGTCTTGTATCACCTGTGCTCGGAGCAAGAGCAGTAGAGCGAAGGCCTGGGGTCTATTAAGACCCTTACCCGTGCCGGAAAGGCCATGGAAAATGATCGCGATGGACTTCATCGTTGAGCTCCCGCCGGCAGAAGGCTACTCCACCATCTTTGTCATTGTAGACAGACTCTCCAAAATGGCCCACTTCCTACCCATGAAGGGTACCCCATCAGCTTTGGAAACTGCAAAAATATTCATTAAGGAAATTGTACGTCTACACCGAGTCCCCTCAAGTATAGTATCTGATCGGGGGGTACAGTTTACTTCCAGGTTTTGGAAAGCTCTCTGCAGATCTCTTGAGATAGAATTGGCATTCTCATCGGCCTACCACCCCCAGACAAATGGGCAGACGGAGAGAACTAATCAGACTCTAGAACAGTATCTCTGATGTTTTTCTGCTTTCTCACAAAATGACTGGGTCTCTCTTCTGCCTATTGCCGAGTTTGCCTACAATAACTCTGTGCATTCGGCCATCAAGCAAACACCATTTTTTGCAAACTATGGTTTTCACCCATCCTTTTTAACCAGCTCCTTACCTGAATGTGCGATTCCTGTAGTCTCTGAAACTATGAACTTCTTCATCAGTAACAACAAATTATTGCAGGAAACCATGGCTAAAACCCAAGAGTACAATAAGAAGATGTATGACAAGAAGAAGCGAGGACAATTGTTGTTGGAACCTGGCAACCAGGTCTGGCTGTCTACCAGTAATGTAAGGATGGCCTGTCCCTTGAGGAAGTTAGGTCCCAGGTTCATGGGTCCCTTTTCAGTCAAGAGGAAGATCAATGATGTGACCTATGAGCTGGACTTACCTAACTCACTGAAGATCCATCCGGTCTTTCATGTGTCTCTACTTAAACCCGTTACCCCAATTCCTTCTTGGGTCGCAATACTGGCCCGCCTGAACCCGTAATTATCGACAACGAGGAAGAGTTTGAGGTGGAGGCAATTTTGGATTGCAGACAAAACCAAATCCAATATTTAATCAAGTGGAGGGGGTACGGACCAGAAGATAATTCTTGGGAGCCGGAGGGTAACTTACACGCTGAAGAACTCTTGAGGGATTTTCGGAACACCCATGAGGATAGACTGGCCCGGCTGGGCATCCGGAGGCTGCCCTTAAGGAGGGGGCATTGTCAGAGAGGTTCTCAGTTCAGGACACTTGCTGGGCACTCTAGAGGGCGCCGGTTGCCTATTTAAGCTGATGGGATGCTGTGCTCAGTGCTGTCCGATCATCAGCTTCCTGTTTCCGAACTTCCTGTTTCCTGTGTATTGCTCTGATCTCCCTGTGACATGGCTTGTTTACTGGATTCTCTCTCTCTGCTATCCGCCTGCAAATTGACCCCGGCCTGCCTCTGACGTTGAACCTGCCTGACCCCTTGTACCGTGCTGATTGCCTGTTGCCAAAACCTGCCTGTGACCCGGACCTTGTATCTGCCTGCTCCCTTTGTACCGTGCTGACCGCCTGCTGCCAACTTTGCTAGTGACCGGATCTGCCTGCTGTGCACCTGTTAGCTGATCTCCAGCCTACCTATTACCACCTGCCAGCTTGTGTCAGGATCCTGGGCCTTATTCCTGCAAACCACCCGCCAGGCTCTCATACCATTCTGTGCTCCTGTGCCTTCTGTGTACTCTATCAGGGGCCGGGAACCAGATACGTACGGGAGGCCATCCTCTGCTACATCGGGTTCGTCAGTCTGGTACGGGTAAGTCTGACAGCTACACTAACACCAGTACACGTAGGTACACTTGTCACCCCCCGATCACCCCCCGACCCCCTCCCCAATTAACCCCTTCACCCCCTGTCACTGTGTCACCCAGTACAGTTGTCAGATTTTTCACTGATCACTGTACTGGTGTCATTTGTGACACTAATCAGCGTTAGGGTAATTAGTGGTAGGCCCAGGTAGCTTTAGGGTACCCCCCTAACCCCCCCTACCCCCCTAATAAAGGTTTAACCCCTTGATCACCCCCTGTTACCAGTGATTAGTGACGTATTAATGGTACAGGTGACATTGGTTAGTTTGTTTTTTTTATAGCGTCAGGGTACCTGCCGTATATATCCTAAATAAAGGTTTAACCCCATGATCACCCAGCAGTTTAGCTTCAGTCAGGGTCTGCGTCACCCCAGGCAGCGTCAGATTAGTGCCAGTAGTGCTAACATCCACATACACACACCATACACCTCCCTTAGTAGTGTAGTGTTTGAACGGATCAATATCTGATCTGATCAGATCTATACTAGCGTCCCCAGTAGTTTAGAGTTCCCAAAAACGCAGTGTTAGCGGGATCAGCCCAGATACCTGCTAGCACCTGCGTTTAGCCCCTTCGCCCAGCCCACCCCAGCCCACCCAAGTGCAGTATCAATCAATCACTGTCACTTACAAAACACTAAACACTGCAGCGTTCGCTGAGTCTGGCCTGTTCCCTGCGAACACTGGGAACAGTTTTTTGGTAGCGTTTGAAGCAGTCGCTGCCAATCAGGTGCTCTTTTTTCCTGTGAGTCTCACTAGTGTACCAGTAAAATTAGAGGCCACAATGTCCAATCGAAGGTACAGTAGTGAAGAGGCCTACACGTTTCTGAGCATGACAGATGAGAGTGAAAAGGAAGTCACCCATCTGTCAGATTCAGGGTCAGAATACGATCCTGTAGACAGCAGCGGCACCTTGACAGATAGCTCTGACGACGGAGTAGTGGTCCCTGCCAAGGTCAGGCATACCAGACTCCATTCTTCTGCTGTTGTTGAGGTGCAAGAACTGCAGGGCTCTCGTATGGAGCAGAGAGCCAGTACTAGTGCCGCTCATCCTTCTGGTGAACTGGCAAGCACCAGCAGCCTAGTACACCCTGGTCGTAGTCAAACCAGTACTGCAGTATCACGTGGTGACGTGGCGAGTCCAAAAAGTGCAGTTCAAGCTGGTGAGGTAGCTAGCACAACTAGTGTCCCGCTGCCACCAAGAAGGCAAAGACAGGCCCGTCGAGCCCATAGTGCCCTTCCTGCTGCATTTGCCAATCTGAATTAGGAGCCCACCACTTCTGAAGGACCCATACTTCCGCCATTCACTGGCCAACCCAAAATTCAGGTGGAAACAGTTGATTTTATGTCACTTGATTTTTATTCACTGTTTTTCACTGAAGATCTCTATAGATCTGTTGTGGACCAAAGCAATTTGTATGCTGGTCAATTCATCGCCGCTAATCCCCCAGTTGACCCTTGCCAGAGATTGGAAACCAATTACGGTTTCTGAATTTAAGACCTTCCTGGGCCTATCCCTCCTCATTGGCATCATTAAAAATAGTGAGTTGCGGTCATATTGGTCCACTGATACAATTCACCATATACCCATGTTCTCTGCCTCCATGACCAGGACACGATACGAGCAGATCTTGCGGTTCATGCATTTCAATGACAATGAACTCTGTCGTCCTCGGGGTGACCCTGAATACGATCGGCTGTACAGAATTTGGCCCCTCATAAACCACTTCAACCAACAGTTTGCAGCCTTGTTTACTTCTGATCAAGTTGTCTGCATTGATGAGTCCCTGATTAAGTTTTCTGGCCGCTTGTTATTCAAACAGTATCTTCCCAGCAAGCGTGCCAGATACGGGGTCAAGATGTATAAGCTCTGTGACAGGGCCACAGGCCATACATATAGTTTTATGGTTTACGAGGGAAGAGATCACGTAGAGTCACGAGTCACGTAGAGCCGGAGAACTGCCCAGACTACATAGGGCGCTGGTAAGATTGTGTGGGACTTACCCTTTAACCTGTCACCCTTATTCGGAAAGGGGTACCACTTGTATGTGGACAATTATTACACAAGCGTGCCACTTTTTAGTCACTTGTTTGATCATGGAATTGACGCATGTGGCACCGTGCGATCTAAACGCCGGGGCTTACCCCAGCAGCTTGTAGATTCCTGTCTTAGGCTGGGGGAGAGAGCCTGCTTGCAATGTAATAATTTTCTTGCTGTGAAGTGGATTGATAATAAGAATGTTTTCGTTCTGTCCTCCTTTCATGCAGACACGACGGTCCAAATTCAAACCCCTCTGTGTCCACGAATACAACCTTAATATGGTAGGGGTGGATCTAAACAACCAGTTGATGGTGCCATACTTACTTGCCCGTAAGGCCAGACGCTGGTACAAAAAAGTGTCTGTATACTTATTCCAATTAGCTCTGCTGAACGCTTATATGCTATACAAAGCTTCAGGATGAACTGTATCCTTCCTTAAATTCCAGGAAGAGATCATCACAGCCCTTCTGTTTCCAGATGTTGCTGTGG
Source organism: Aquarana catesbeiana (assembly GCF_042186555.1). Lineage (NCBI taxonomy): Eukaryota > Metazoa > Chordata > Amphibia > Anura > Ranidae > Aquarana > Aquarana catesbeiana. The sequence goes on from NC_133326.1 coordinate 636,835,688, forward strand.
CCCAACTTCCCAATGTAAATGCAGTGAGCTGGCTGCATGGGAGGCATTTTCCGTATGTCCTCCCTGGTACCCCTACCAATCGATTACCCCAAAGAAGATGTTGTGTCTGTAGCAAGTGCGGATTTAGGCGTGACACCCGCTATTGTTGTCCCTCCTGTCCTGACCAACCTGGTCTCTGCATCTGTGAATGTTTCGAATGCTACCACACACTAGTGGAGTATTAGCGTAGCACTGCACAGACTAGGACACATTTACATCGCATTTTTTAGAGACCCAAACCTGGGACTGTTACAACCATTACAGTTACAAATAAAAGTGTAAAAAAAAAGTTGAAAAATAACTAAAATAAAATAAAAAAGCCCAAAATAGTTGTAATTTTATTCTTTCTTTATTCTCTCTATTGTTCTCTCTCTATTGTTCTGCTCTGTTTTACTGTATTTTTTAACTGCAATGTTTTATTGTTGCTATGTTTTATCATGTTTGCTTTTCAGGTATGTAATTCTTTTATATTTTACTGTTTACTGTGTTTTATTGTTAAACATTATTTTATTTTCAGGTACGCCATTCATCTGTAGCACTGATTTATTCATCTTGACAGCAACAGTGTTTGCTCTCACGATACATAAATCAGTGACTCCAGTGCTGTAGGATTTGATTTCACCTCTACAGTTAAAAAAAAAAAAAGAGCATATATGCCGAAGCATCGGGGCAGGGGTGGAGGGGTGATATGCCGCTAACATTAGGAGCAGATTGCCATCAGGCTTTGGCATATATCTTTTACTCTTTTTTTGACACAGTTGTTGTTTTATTGAGTTAATGTTTTATTGTTACAATTGTTTGCTTTTCAGGTATGCAATTCAGCTACAGCACTGATTATTTATCTTGACAGCAACAGCGTTTGCTCTCATGATACGTAAATCAGCGACTCCAGTGCTGTAGAAGGTGATTTCACCACCACAGTTAAAAAAAAAGGTGTATGCCTATCATTAGAAGTGGGTGGATGCAAGGCAGTATTCTAATGATGGGCATACCCACCGATCAATCCCTTTTTTCGCTCAGCCCACAGGCTGCATGAAAAAAAAGAACATTCCAATATATGCCCATCAAGGACCAGCAACGTACTGGTATGTTACTGGACTTTAAGTGGTTATACCAGAATGATGCCTCCAGGTTTAGGTATCATCTTGGTATCGTTCTTTTCAGCCAGCAGTCAGCTTTCATGTAAAAGCAATCCTAGCAGCTAATTAGCCGCTAGACTGCTTTTACAAGCAGTGGGAGGGAACGCCCCCCCTCCCGCCATCTTCCATGGTTTTCTCAGGCTCTCCTGTCCCACCGGGGAACCTGAGAATGCAGCTGATGATTCCACCAGGTGACCATAGAGCTGATCGAAGACCAGAATGGCTCCAATCATCTCTATGGCCTAAGAAACCAAAAGCTACGAGCATTTCATGACTTCGGTTTCACCGGATATAAACAACGGCATTGGGAAATTGGAAAAGCATCTTATCACACTGATCTTGGTGTGGTCAGATGCTTTGAGGGCAGAGGAGAGATCTAGAGTCTAATAGACCCCAATTTAAAAGAAAAAAGAGTACCTGTGACTACCGATTTCTATCATAGGGGATATTTACATTCCCTGTGATAACAATAAAAATGATAAAAAAAAAAAAAAATGAAAGGATCAGCGGAAAAATAAAAAAGCAAAATAAATAATACTAAAAGCACCCCTGCCCTCCCCCCATGCTTGCGTGCAATGTGCGAACGCAAGCGTCGGTCTCGTGTCATATGTAAACAGCAATTGCACCATGCATGTGAGGTATCACCGCGAACATCAGATCGAGGGCAATAATTTTAGCAGTAGACTTCCTCTGTAAATCTAAAGTGGTAACCTGTAAAGGCTTTTAAAAATGTACGTAAATTGTTGCTGCTGCATGGTTGTTCGCAATTTTAAAGCATGTCATGTTTGGTATCTATCTACTCTGTATAAGATCATCTTTTATAACTTACCAAACATTTGGGCAATATAGTGCATTTTAGTGCATTAAAATGAAAAAAGGTGCTTTTCTTTCTAAGAAAATTGCATTTGAAAAATCGTTGCGCAAATACTGTGTGAAAAAAAATTGCAACACCCACCATTTTAATCTGTAGGGCCTTTTCTTTAAAAAAAAAGTTATAATGTTTGGGGGTTCAAAGTAATTTTCTAGCAAAAGAAAAGTATTTTTTCATGTAAACAAAAAGTTATAGAAAGGGCGTTGTCTTCAAGTAGTTAGAAGAGTGGGTGATGTTGGCATAAGCTTCTAATGTTGTGCATAAAATACCAGCACAGATCAAACCCCCCCCCCAAATGACCCCTTTTTGGACAGTAGATACCCCAAGCTATTTGCTGAGAGTCATGTTGAGTCCATGGAATATTTTTTATTTTGCCACAAGTTTTGGGAAAATTACAATACAGTTTTTATTTTTATTTTCACAAAGTTGTCACTAAATGATATATTGCTCAAATATGCCATAGGCATATGTGAAATTACACCCCAAAATACATTCTGCTGCTTCTCCTGAGTACGGGGATACCACATGTGTGAGACTTTTTGGGAGCCTAGCCGTATACAGGACCCCGAAAACCAATCACCGCCTTCAGGCTTTCTAAGGGCGTAAATTTTTGATTTCACTCTTCACTACATTACACAGTTTGGGAGACCAGGAAATGCCCAGATAGCACAACCCCCCCCCAAATGACCCCATTTTGGAAAGTAGACACCCCAATCTATTTGCTGAGAGGCATGTTGAGTCCATGGAAATTTTATATTGTGTCACAAGTTTTCGGGAAAATTACCATACATTTTTATTTTTATTTTTCACAAAGTTGTCACTAAATGATATATTGCTCAAACATGCCATGGGCATATGTGAAATTACACTCCAAAATACATTCTGCTGCTCCTACGAGGATACCACATGTGTGGGAGATTTTTAGGAGCCTAGCTGCGCACAAGACCCCCCGAAAACCAATCACCGCCTTCAGGATTTCTAAGGGTGTAAAATGGTGATTTCACTTCCTACTACCTATCACAGTTATGGAGGCCCTGAAATGTCCAGATAGCACAACTCCCCCCCCCCACCAAATGACCCCATTTTGGAAAGTAGACACCCCAAGGTATTTGCTAAGAGGCATGGTGAGTATTTTGCAGGTCTCATTTGTATTTGAAAATGAAGAAAGAAAAGGAAAATGTCTTGACAAAAAGCGAGATCTGCAAAATACTTGACATGCCTCTCAGCAAATAGGTTGGGTGTCTATTTTCCAAAATGAGGTCATTTTGGGGGAGGTTTGTGCTGTCTGGGCATTTCATAGTTTTGAAGACTGTGATAGGTGGTGAGAAGTGAAATCAAGAATTTTCGCCCTTTGAAAGCCTGAAGGAGGTGCTTGGTTTTCGGGGTCCTGTATGTGGCTAGACTGCCAAAAAGTCCCACACATGTGGTATCCCGTACTCAGGAGAAGCAACAGAATGTATTTTGGGGTGTAATTTCACATATTCCCGTGGCATGTTTGAACAATATATCATTTAGTGACAACTTTGCGAAAAAAAAAAAGGAAGAAAATGATTGTAATTTTCCTGAAACTTGTGGCAAAATATGAAATATTCTATGGACTCAACATGCCTCTCAGCAAATAGCTTGGGGGGTCTACTTTCTAAGATTGGATCATTTGGGGGGGGGGGGGTTTGAGCTATCAGGGCATTTCATGGCCTCTGAAACTGTGTAAGGTAGTGAAGAGTGAAATAAAAAATTTACGTCCTTAGAAAGCCTGAAGGCGTTGATTGGTTTTCCGGGTCCTGTACGCGGCTAGGCTCCCAAAAAGTCCCACACACGTGGTATCCCTGTACTCAGGAGAAGCAGCAGAATGTATATTTTTTCAATCACTTATGACAAAAAAAATATATTCAATGTACTCAACATGCCTCTCAGCAAATTCCTTGGGGTGTCTACTTTCCAAAATGGCGTAATTTGGGGGGGGGGTTGTACTGCCCTGTTGTTTTAGCACCTCAAGAAATTAGATAGGCAGTCATAAACTAAAAGCTGTGTAAATTCCAGAAAATGTACCCTAGTTTGTAGATGCTATAACTTTTGCGCAAACCAATAAATATATGCTTATTGAATTTTTTTTACCTGAGACATGTGACTGAATAAATTTTGCCCTAAATGCATGACTAAAATGTAGTTCATTGTATTTTTTTTTATAACAAAAAGTAGAAAATATTTTTTTTCTCAAAATTTTCAGTCTTTTTTCAGTTATATCGCAAAAAATAAAAACTGCAGAGGTGATCAAATACCACAAAAAAAAGCTCTATTTGTGGGAAAAAAGGACACAAATTTAGTTTGGGTACAGCATTGCATGACCGCGCAATTACCAGTTAAAGCGACGCAGTGCCAAATTGTAAAAAGTGCTCTGGTCAGGAAGGGGGTAACACTTTCCAGGGCTGAAGTGGTTAAAACATGCAAAGGAGCATAAAGCTCCACCTGCTGACTCAAAAGTAAAAAAGAAAAATAATAAAATTGTATTTTATATATATATGTAATAAAAAAATATGATTTTAAAAAACTTACGCACAAACAACTATACGTTCTCTTCAATTAAAAAATGATTGCTGGAGAGCAGTTTATGTGATCAATGTCTTTGGAGGTCATCTCACAGAAATGTTACAGGGAGCTTTTCCAGTAGAAGATCCCAAATGCCGATGACAGAGCGATGGCCAGTGTATTCTAGTGGTGGTGGGGGGGCACCCCCTGTCAGGACACAAAAGCACAGTAGGGGATCACTGTGCTAACATCAGATGCTGAGCTCTTCCTTTTTTTTTTTTTGTTCAGCCCGCTGGGTTGAACTAAAAAAAATAACTACTAGTTTGTACTAGGCTTTAGACTAGTCTCGTGCAAGAGTTTACTTTCCTGTTGTGAGAAACTTATCTATAGCTGAGTGGTCAGCAGTCATCTACATAATGGAACAGAGTCTGGGATGTGGTCAGGCTCAAGCAGTCATCAGAATCACCATCATTTAGGTTGTTTTCCCTGTGACTCTATTGCTGGTTTCTTCTGGTATTGCTTCTTTTTGTCTCCCTCTATTGGGTCTCCCCATATTACTAGATGTTCCCCTTGTGTCCAAGCACTTGTGCCAGTATTCCTCTTCTGCCCTCAAAATCTATATACACATACGGAGCAGCAGCTCTCTGATAGGAGATTTGTTGGCAGATCTTTCCTGGTGCCAGGAGGACACCATACTTGTGAGTGTATTATGTTTTTTTTTTTTATATTAAATAGGCGATTGTATAATAAAATGCTGTACACTACGATGGCTTCCCTGGTTTCTCTTTTATGATTGTGTATGGGTATATCTAACATACTATTCCCTGGACAGTCGTAAAGAAACACAAGGCCAACATGAGCACAGCATGACCTTCCTTATTCTCATACAGGAGGTCAATAATTATTGGTAAGTGCGGTCCCTTTACGGGGAAGGTGGTGGTACCAGTCAGAGGTTTTTTTTTAAGATTGTTTTTGCGGTTACGATTTAATCACTTATGCACTTTGAGGATTATTGCGCTTTATGAGGGTTTTTTATATTATTTTCAGTATATATGAAATTGTGAACTATTTATTTATTTTGGATGAAGGATTATATGAACTTTTGACATTACTGCATTTTAAGCTATTGCACTTTGTTGTGTGTACTCATTATAGGGTAATTGCAGCTCCAGTTTTTTGCATTGAGTATTTTACGTCAGTATGAATATACACAGTCAAGAGCAGCAGCTGTCCACAACAAATTCACTTTTGCGCGGATGTTCTGTTTTGGTTTTTATAGTCCTTATAGAACCATAGTACACTTGTATTTTCATACCTACAATCCTATCGGAGAAGCAGATCTTATGGTAAAATATGCTGAATTCATGACCCAATGATAACATTTTACCCATCTTCCATATAGAGATAATTCAATTTATCATCAATTTAGTGAATGCACTGTGATTTTCACGGTGACAAAGTTGTCATTACTGGCAATAATAGCCCAGACTGTGAAGTCACATAAACCCTTTGATCTTTACATCTTTTATTCCCAAATGTGTTTTTTTTTTTTTAATACATTACATAGTAACACATTGATTCTATTTTACTAATAAGTTGGAGGGTGACATTTTCTTTTACCACTTAGTAATATATCTCTCACACTGCATAATGTATCTTTATAAAATGTATCCTTGCCCTATCACGTGGTATGTAATCTAAAAGTACATTGTGACATGGCCATGGAAACCTCTTGATAAAAGCTATTAGAATGTTTAAAGTTGTTTAACTTGTCAAATCAATCAATTTGCAGCTCTAAAGCTAGCAGGATAATTTCTTATATTAAAAAGGCCTAGACTCCAAAGAGAAAGAAAAAATGATATTGTTTTACTTCTAAAGATAGACTTCATCTTAAATATTCCCTTCAGTTTGGGGCACTAAAACTAAACTAAAAAATGGCAGAGAAGAACAAGGACGGTTTAATAACTGGTGTACTAAAGTCTGCCACATAAGGACACATACACTGTTGGGCAAGGCTTTTTTTCCTCAGGGAATATGTGCAGGAATTACCCCCTTCTGAGTCACCCCTTGTCTCCACCCCCTACCCACCTCTGAGCACTGTTACATGTCTCCACCCCCTACCCACCACTGAGCACTGTTACTTGTCTCCACCCCCTACCCATCTCAGAGAACTGTTACTTGGTTCCACCCCCTACCCACGTCCCAGTACCTCTTTTAGAGAATACAGAGATAAGTAGCATTTTATAGTGCTTAGTAATTTGTATGGAACAATAAAAGCAGTAAAATAGATCCCCTGCAGCCAGCAACAACAGATCCCCCACACAACAATAAACCCCCTCTGCAACAATGGACCCCCCTCGCAACAAAATACCAGGCAAGCAAGAATAGACCCCCTGTAGCCACAACAGATCCTCCAGCAGCCAATATCAATAGACCCTCTGGCAGCCAGCAAAAACTGACCTCTCCTTCAACAGTAGATCCCTTCCAGCAACAATTGACAACCCAGAAACATAGGACCCCCCCCCCCATAGCAGCAATAGACCTCCCCAGCAACAATGGACCCCCATGCAAAAATAGATCCCCACCAGCAACAATAAATCTCCCAGCAGGCATCAATAGACTCTCCAGCACCCCTTGCCATTACATACATTCAGTGGTGAAGGGGCCAGAACTGCGTTCACCCATGTTCCCACTGAAAAAAGCCCTGCTGTCGGTCTGATGGCATACACATGTATCAGCCAATGTGCTGTCACAGGAGTCATGTTTTATTTAAGACAGACATCCTTAATTGCTGCCATACCATCCTGGTTGCAAAACAACTTGCAACGAGGCACCTGACTGCCTAAAAGAGCAAAGTGGGGAAGGTGCCACTGTAGAGATGCATGGATCAGGGAACAGATTGTCAGGGCTGGGCTCAGCCCTTCCTTCCCTAAGCTGGCCGCTCAGCTATCGGCTAATTTTCAGCTCCTATCTCTCCACAGTGACTCACCTGTTGATGATATACTGCTCGTCAGTCCTGCCTACTTAAGCTGTCCAGGCCAGATGATCTCTGCCTTCGCCTTGGTCACATCTCTAGAGACGCTCTCCTGTGTTCCTGTTAAAGACTTGCTTGGCTGACATTCCTTCTGGTTCCAGATCCTGCTTGCTGTTCTACTACGCTCCTCTCTGGTAGTGATGAGCCGCACACACCCCCAGTTCTGTTCGCATCCAGAACATGCGAACAGGCAAAAAATTTGTTCGAACACGCGAACACCGTTAAAGTCTGTGGGACACGAACATGAATAATCAAAGGTGCTCATTTTAAAGGCTTATATGCAAGTTATTGTCATAAAAAGTGTTTGGGGACCTGGGTCTTGCCCCAGGGGACATGTATCAATGCAAAAAGAAGTTTTAAAAACAGACGTTTTTTTGGGAGCAATGATCTTTATAATGCTTAAAGTGAAACAATAAAAGTGTAATATTCCTTTAAATTTCGTACCTGGGGGTGTCTATAGTATGCCTGTAAAGGGGCGCATGTTTCCCGTGTTTAGAACAGTCTGACAGCAAAATGACATTTCTAAAGGAAAAAAAGTCATGTAAAACTACTATCGCTACTAGCACTACTACCTGGGGGGTGTCTATAGCATGCCTGTAAAGGCGCACATGTTTCCCGTGTTTAGAACAGTCTGACAGCAAAATGACATTTCTAAAGGAAAAAAAGTCATGTAAAATTACTATCTCTACTATCACTACTAACTACTGTAAAACTGCTATCGCTAGCGCCGGCTATAATCAATTGTCGGTCCGGCAATACACATAACAGTTCATTGATAAAAACGGCATGGGATTCCCCCACAGGGGAACCCCGAACCAAAATTTTTTTTAAAAATGCGTGGGGGTCCCCCTAAATTCTATACCAGGCCCTTCAGGTCTGGTATGGATTTTAAGGGGAACCCCGCGCCAAAATAAAAAAAAATGGTGTGGGGTCCCCCAAAAATCCATACCAGCCCCTTATCCGAGAACGCAACCTGGCAGGCCGCAGGAAAAGAGGGGGGGACGAGAGAGCGGTCCCCCCCTCCTGAACCGTGCCAGGCCACATGCCCTCAACATTGGGAGGGTGCTTTGGGGTATCCCCCCAAAGCACCTTGTCCCCATGTTGATGGGGAGAAGGGCCTCATCCCCACAACCCTTGCCCGGCCCCCCTCTGTGTGAATTGGTAATGGGGTACAAATTTACCCCTACCATTTCACAAAAAAGTGTCAAAAAGGTTAAAAGACACAACAGACGGTTTTTGACAAGTCCTTTATTAATTTCTACTTCTTCCATCTTCTTTCTTCTGGTCTTCCTTCGGTGTTCTTCTTCTTCCTCCATCTTCTTCTTCTCCATCTTCTTCTTCTCCATCTTCTTCTTCCTTCGCTCTCCTCGTCCCGCATCTTCCTCCAGCTTCTTCTCCGCTCCGTCCACGCGATTCGCCTCAGTGGGAGTCTTCCACCGTGTGACGCTTCGGTTCTTCTGACACTTCTTATATAACGGAGGGCGGGGTCGCCAGGTGACCCCACCCCCTCTGACAACACGAGGAGAGCCACAGGGACGTCCCCGTGAAGTCCCCGTGTGTCAGAGGAGGGCGGGGTCACCGGGTGGACCCGCCCTCCATTATATAAGAAGTGTCAGAAGAACCGAAGCGTCACACGGCAGAAGACCCCCACTGAGGCAGATTGTGTGGACGAAGCAGAGAAGAAGCCGGAGGAAGATGCGGGATGAGAAGAGCGGAGGAAGAAGAAGATGAAGAAGATGGAGGAAGAAGAAGACACCGAAGGAAGACCAGAAGAAAGAAGACCAGAAGAAGAAGCGGAAAGAAGAAGAAATTAATAAAGGACTTGTCAAAAACCGTCTCTTGTGTTTTTTAACCTTTTTGTCACTTTTTTTGTGAAATGGTAGGGGTACATTTGAACCCCATTACCAATTCACACGGGGGGCGGGATCTGGGGGTCCCCTTGTTAAAGGGGGCTTCCAGATTCTGATAAGCCCCCCACCCGCAGACCCCCACAAACCAGCGGGCAAGGGTTGTGGGGATGAAGCCCTTCTTCCCATCAACATGGGGACAAGGTGCTTTGGGGGGATACCCCAAAGCACCCTCCCAATGTTGAGGGCATGTGGCCTGGTACGGTTCAGGAGGGAGGGCGCTCTCTCGTCCCCCCTCTTTTCCTGGGGCCTGCCAGATTGCATGCTCGGATAAGGGTCTGGTATGGATTTTTGGGGGGACCCACGCCATTTTTTAAAAAATTTTGGCGTGGGTTCCCCCTTAAAATCCATACCAGACCCATCAGATTTTGAGGTGGTCCCCCACGCCATTTTTTAAAAAATTTTGGCGCAGGGTTCCCCTTAATATCCATACCAGACCTGAAGTGCCTGGTATGAAATTTAGGGGGACCTCACGCATTTTTTTTTCAATTTTGGTTCGGGGTTCCCCTGTGGGGGAATCCCATGCCGTTTTTATCAATGAACTTTTATGTGTATTGCCGGACTGACAATCCATTATAGCCAGCGCTAGCGATAGTAGTTTTACATGACTTTTTTTCCTTTACAAATGTCATTTTGCTGTCAGACTGTTCTAAACATGGGAAACATGCGCTCCTTTACAGGCATACTATAGACACCCCCCAGGTACGAAATTTAAAGGAATATTACACTTTTATTGTTTCACGTTGAGCATTATTAAAATCACTGCTCCCGAAAAAATGGACGTTTTTAAAACTTTTTTTTGCATTGATACATGTCCCCTGGGGCAAGACCCAGGTCCCCAAACACTTTTTATGACAATACCATGCAAATTAGCCTTTAAAACTAGCACTTTTGATTTCTCCCATAGAGTTTTAAAGCTTTAGAATTTGCCGCAAACACACCAAATTGTTCGCTGTTCGGCAAACGGGCGGACAGCCAATGTTCAAGTCGAACTCATGTTCGACCCGAACATATAGCCCATTCCTAATCTCTGGCTCCCTGACGTTTTGGCTTGTCTGACTATCCGTTCTGGTTCCTGAACTCTGGCTATGTTTTGACTATGTTTACTCTGTTTACTTTTTTTTTTATTATTATTAAACAAGTGTGATTTAACTGTACATCTGTCTCAGTCTGATTCATGGTTTCTGACAGATAAGGTTTCATTTCTTAATGTGCTTTACTTGGGAGGGAAAAGAAACATTTCTTAATGCTGGACGCACCTGTTACCTCCTGCTAGCTCAGCTCGATTCTCACACAAGGGTTTTATTGGGCTGTCAAATCAGGGCTGGAATCACGCAGCTACCGGCCACCCACAGGACTATAATGTGTGCTTTTAGCACTGTGTTTTATATTAAAATCAACTTAACAGACATTTCTTTTTTTCCAAGTAACTACAAAACACTGTCAGTGGACAGTGGAGGAGATTTACTAAAACTGCTGCACACTCAAAAATGAGTTACCAATTTTGGGATATTTATAGCAATGCATAAATGAAGAGCATATTACCCCAGGAGGCATTTCTTTCTTCTTAAAGATACAGCAATGCACAAAAAACCCATATATATATATATATATATATATATATATATATATACACACACATATATATATATATATATATATATACACACAGTACTGTGCTAAAGTCTTAGGCATGAGGAGAAAATGCTGTAACTTAAGAATGCTTTCATAAATACAAATGTTAATAGTTTATTTTTTTCAATTAACAAAATGGAGAGTCAATAAACAGAAGAGAAGTCTGAATCAGATCAATATACAATATGGTGTGACCACCCTTTGCCTTCAAAACAACATCAATTCTTCTATGTACACTTGTACATAGTCTTTGAAGAAACTTGGCAGGTAGGTTGTTCCAGACATGTTGGAGAACTAACCACTTCTGTGTATGTAGGCTGCCTCAAATCCTTCTCTCTCTTCATGTAATCCGAGACAGACTCGATAATGTTGAGATCAGGGCTCTGTGGGGGCCAAAACATCACTTTTAGGACTCCTTGTTCTTGTTTACAGTGAAGATAGTTCTTAATAAAATTGGTTGTATGTTTGGGGGTGTTGTCCTGCTGCACAATAAATTTTGGCCCAATCACACTGCTCCCTGATGGTATGGCATGATGGAAAACTACTGCCTGTAGTTCTCAGCAATGAGGACACCATTGATCCTAACCAAGTCTTCAACTCCATTTGCAGAAATTCAGCCCCAAGATGTTTGGAACAACCTACCTGCTGAGTGTGACAGACTTAGCCGAGACAGAGGCTTTTGGAGAGGACTGAATGCAAGCCTCTTGCCTTTTGATTATGGGCCCTGGATTTTCAAGGGAACAATACTCTTTGCGAGGTGAATGAGAAATCCAATCTGATCTGTACTAGTCGGACTCAGTCGTGTATATATGTGTATGTTGTGTGTTGTCTCATTCTGTTGTGGACTCTTTGCTGTGATCATTTGGGATGTGTGTCTCTGTGGATATATATATATATATATATATATATATATATATATATATATATATATATATACACACAGTATCTCACAAAAGTGAGTATACCCCTCACATTTTTGTAAATATTTTATTATATCTTTTCATGTGACAACACTGAAGAAATTACACTTTGCTACAATGTAAAGTAGTTAGTGTACAGCTTGTATAACAGTGAAAATTTGCTGTCCCCTCAAATTAACTCAACATACAGCCATTAATGTCTACACCACTGGCAACAAAAGTGAGTACACCTCTAAGTGAAAATGTCCAAATTGGGCCCAATTAGCCAATTTCCCTCCCCGGTGTCATGTGACTCATTAGTGTTATAAGGTCTCAGGTGTGAATGGGGAGCAGGTGTGTTCAATTTGGTTTTATCGTTCTCACTCTCTCATACTGGTCACCGGAAGTTCAACATGGCACCTCATGGCAAAGAACTCTCTGAGGATCTGAAAAAAAGAATTGTTGCTCTACATAAAGATGGCCTAGGCTATAAGAAGATTGCCAAGACCCTGAAACTGAGCTGCAGCACGGTGGCAAAGACCATTCAGCGGTTTAACAGGCCAGGTTCCACTCAGAACAGGCCTCGCCATGGTTCGATAATGATATCACAGTGAGTTTGCTGAAGACAAGCAGACTAAGGACATGGATTACTGGAACCATGTCCTGTGGTCTGATGAGATCAAGATAAACTTATTTGGTTCAGCTGGTGTCAAGTGTGTGTGGCAGCAACCAGGAGAGGAGTACAAAGACAGGTGTGTCTTGCCTATAGTCAAGCGTGGTGGTGGGAGTGTCATGGTCTGGGGCTACATGAGTGCTGCCAGCAGTGGGGAGCTACAGTTCATTGAGGGAACCATGAATGCCAACATGTTCTGTGACATACTAAAGCAGAGCATGATACCCTCCCTTTGGAGACTGGGCCACAGGGCAGTGTTCCAACATAACAACCCCAAACACACCCCCTTAAGACGACCACTACCTTGCTAAAGAAGCTAATGGTAAAGGTGATGGACTGGCCAAGCATGTCTCCAGACCGAAATCCTATCAAGCATCTGTGGCATCCTCAAACGGAAGGTGGAGGAGCGCAAAGTCTGTAACATCCACCAGCTCTGTGATGTCTTCATGGAGGAGTGGAAGAGGACTCCAGTGGCAACCTGTGAAGTACTGGTGAACTCCATGCCCAAGAGGGTTAAGGCAGTGCTGGAAAATAGTGGTGGCCACACAAAATATTGACAATTTGGGCCCAATTTTAACATTTTCACTTAGGGGTGTACTCACTTTTGTTGCCAGCTGTTTAGACATTAATGGCTGTGTGTTGAGTTATTTTGAGGGGACAGCAAATTTACACTGTTATACAAGCTGTACACTCACTACTTTACATTATAGCAAAGTGTCATTTCTTCAGCGTTGTCACATGAAAAGATATAATAAAATATTTACAAAAATGTCAGGGGTGTACTCACTTTTGTGAGATACTGTATATATATATATATATATATATATATATATATATATATATATATATATATATATAGACATATATTATTTGTCTATCTATATCAATATATAATATAAAGTGGTTATATCATACCTTCAACCTGCTGGTTGAACAGAAAAAAAAAAAATAAAATCATCTATGGGCTGCTTAAGAGGAGCCCCTGTATTACTCAAACCATTAAGCAACAGAATGTTTATGCCAATAAGAGAAAGTACAGTGCTATTCAATAAATCCTATTTTAGAACATCAAACCAATCCAGAATGCGCACCAATTGCAGACACAGGAGATTTTGATTTAAATATTGAGATAACTGTACAAAAACAAAATAGTACCAAGGCCATAGAAACCATAACGGTATTGTATAATGTGAGATGCATAAAAATCATTACATGAGTAATAAACAACAAGGAACTTGGCACATACACAAAGTAAGTAGTTAAAGCCGTATTAATCCCGCCTCTTTATTTTGTTGAGGTGGCCATTCCTTTAGCATACCAAACTGTCCAGCAAAAGTGCCAGTTAGAGGATTTTCCACTGACAGCTATTCTTAAAATGATCAGCTTTTATTAATTGATGTAAAAACTTTATCCCAAAAGAAAAAAAAAACGTTTCTGTAACTGATTAAAAAGTATTAGCAGGAGTTCAGCTTTAATTTATTAGTCATCCCCATCTAAATCTTCAGGTACATCTAATGCCCCGTACACACGGTCGGACTTTGTTCGGACATTCTGACAACAAAATCCTAGGATTTTTTCCGACGGATGTTGGCTCAAACTTGTTTTGCCTACACACGGTCGCACAAAGTTGTCGGAATTTCCGATCGCCAACAACGCGGTGACGTACACCACGTACGACGAGACTAGAAAAGGCCGGTTCAGAACCAAGCGCGGCACCCTTTGGGCTCCTTTTGCTAATCTCGTGTTAGTAAAAGTTTGGTGAGAGACGATTCGCGCTTTTTCAGACTCGTGGCTTTCAGAACGTTTTCTGCCGTTCAGTTTGTGCTTGTGGGTTTGTATCTGCTCTTCAGTGCGTGCAGTCAGTTCGTATCGGAGTTTTCTGTGTGATCTTGCCTGCTCGTTGCTGTTTTTCAGGTCGCTCTTCACAGGCCTTGCTGTTCTTCAGTGCGTTCTGTTACTTCGTTCTGAGCAGCCGACCGTTTTCTAGCCATGTTTCGTATGCGTACTCCTCGTAGAGTTCGTGCTGTGCGGGGGCTTGGTGTTGGGGTCCTGACCTTGACACAAGTCCAGTCCATGAACAGGGTGGGGAGGAGTTCATGGACCAAGAATTGGTTGCTTCAGCGTGACCAGTTCTGTCATATGCCTTTGCTCCGTGAGATCCGTGAGAATAATCCTGATGATTTCAGGAACTTTCTCAGGATGACGGACCCCGTGTTTCACCGTTTGTTGGCTTCGCTGACCCCCTATATTAGCAGGCAGGATACCTGCATGAGGCAAGCCATCACTCCGGAGCAGAGGTTGGTCGCTACCTTGCGGTATTTGGCCACAGGGAGAAGCCTGCAGGACTTGAAGTTCTCGACAGGCATCTCCCCCCAGGCTCTGGGGATCATTATCCCAGAGACCTGTTCTGCCATCATACAGGTCCTGCAGAAGGAGTATATGAAGGTAAGATTTTTATCCTTTTATATCACATTTTTATTGTATTGAATGTTTGATAATATATTGTATTTCTTCCCTCATTCCCTAATTACCATGATTGTAATATGCTGTGAATGTCCCCTTTGTCCTCATGCATGCTGGATTTTTATGTCATTATTATTTTATGTCCTTCATACATATTTGCCCTTCACTAACCTCCCCAGCATGGTCTTTCCTGGCCCTATATTCACCTCATGTAGTCACTTAACAATGTATTTTATCAGCTCCATAGTAGTTCTTTACCCCAAACACCCCCTAAAATGTTTGGAAATGTTATTTTTGATTTAAATTCAGGCAGAGTGCCAGAGGCTTTTTTTGTGGTGTCCCCAAATTTTTTTTAACCCTCCCCCCCAACTGCTAAGTCAGCTGATCCCAATTCTCTATCCTCAATCATCTATCTGCTGACTTTGCCAAACCCATACACACTATACCCATCTCTTTACTGGTCAGATTTATGGATGAATTCCCCAAAGCATGTAGTGCAAGGGCCTGCCTGTATACTTTCCAATGGTACTGTTTAAAGTTTTTGTATCCTATTATTATCTTGATAGGTAATAGCAGAATGTTCAAATGTCCTCAAATGTGTACAGTGTGTATTTATATCTTTGTATTATGACACTTCTTACCTGTCCAGTGGGCTGCCAATAGTGTAACTAAGGAGGGGCTGTTCCAAGTAATACCCTGTATTTAGGCATTCATCTCTCAATGAAGTGAAGAGGGTTACCTGTCCAAGAGTCCCCCCCCCTATAATTTTAGAAATGGCCCATGAGAGGGGGGGAGGGGGAATATGATAGGTGTACCTTATACTTTGGCCTTGTTAAATTCCCCTTAGTAAATGCTATCTGGAGGTTGCCCCATAATGTTTGTGTCTAATCTGCTTGCCATGTTTCTGTGAAAAAATAGTAATGTTTATTTTTTTTTCCTCAACAGTTTCCTTCAACGCCACAGGAATGGCAGACTGTGGCCTCCCACTTTGCCCAGCGGTGGGACTTTCCTAACTGCGGAGGGGCAATTGATGGGAAACACGTCCACATCGTCCCACCACCCAACTCGGGGTCGTACTATTATAATTACAAGGGCTTTAATAGTATAGTGATGTTGGCGGTGGTGTCGGCTAATTACGAGTTCTTGTATGTGGACGTGGGGAAGAATGGCCGGATGTCCGATGGTGGAGTGATTGCCCAGACGGAGTTCTATAGGCGTCACCACAATGGCAGCTTGGACTTACCACCTCCAGAGGACAATGTTGAAGGTCTCCCATTTGTGTTTGTTGCTGATGAAGCATTTGCGCTGGGGGACCACCTGATGCGGCCATTCCCGATGAGGACCCTCACCCCGGAACAGAGGGTTTTTAATTACCGGCTGGCCAGAGCCCGAAGAGTGGTGGAGAACACATTTGGAATCCTGGCCAGCCGGTTCCGATTATTTCTGACACCCATCCATATGGCGGAGTATAAACTGAACCATATAATACTTGCCTGCTGTGTTCTCCATAATTTTTTAAGAAAACATTCAGCCAACTATGCTGGCTCAGTTGGGCCTGAGGCCGGAATCCTTAATCCATCAACACTGACGGCGCTTGAAATTGGCCGTCCTGGCTTGCCCTCCCTGAATGCCCGTGATGTCCGGTTACGCTACCTGCAGTTCTTTGCGGGTAGGGGGGCTATCAATATGCCAGACAATCTGTGACACCTTTTTCAAATAAAAAACAACCAAAAGAAATTCTTTGTGGACATTTACTGCTTGTGTTTGTTTTAGCTGACCCTGACAGAAATGTGTTGAGTGCAGAAAATGTTGTGATTGGGTAACCTTATAAAAAACAGTGTTGGCTGGTACTTCCTAAATGCAAAAACACATTTCACTACAAGTGCACTTGCAACTGCACTGAACCTGCACTTGTAGTGCAAAGAGGATTTGCCCTTAGGAAATAACCCCCATTTTTGCATAAAACAGCAATTACATCACCCCAAAAGTGTTGTAGTGTTGAGACAATAATCCACACATTCTTGAGTAAGGCACTTTTTTATACCTGCACAATCACATGTGCATTTCCCAAAGGTTTTTAAAACAAACCAACATGTTTGTTGTATAACAATGTTTGCAGTAGCATTATGAAAAATCAAAATATCCATTTCAGATAAAACAGGCCTGTGTAAAACCAACAAGAAAGCCAAAAAACTTGAACTTAGAAAGTTCACATATGGTAAAACCTGAAGGCTATATCAGACATGAGTTTTTATGAACTGTGTTTGATATAGCGTTCAGATGGGGGGAAATCACCCCTGGAAAAGCCAAATTTGGAAGATGCACACCAATTTACGAATGTCAACATGTGCTATCTGCCATCAGGGGGGATCAAGGGACGTGTTTTGGGGGAGCAAGCCCTTCCTCAATGCTACTTTATAATTGAGGAAGGGGTTGCACCCCCAAAACGCGTCCATTGATCTCCCGTGATGGCAGATAGCACATGTTGGCACACTGTGTGCATCCTCCAAATTTGGTTTTTCTAAACATTTAAAAAATTTTGGTACGATAAAACAGTAGATTTTGTGGGGTTTAAATTCGCCCCAAAACATCAATGATGTTATTATTTTTTTTTATAACATCACTGATTTGTTGCTGGATGTTTTGCAATTGGAGATTACACCCCATAATCTCCCCGATCAGTATCTGGGCACTTTCAGATGTAAAGCGTTCTGGATCACGATCACCTAAAAAGAGATAAAGAACAAAAAAAAAGGTCTCAAAAATCTGCCACCATCCATCTCTTTTACCTGAGCCTGTGGTCGCAGACACTCACCTGTTGTGGTGCCAATCTCCACCACGTCTTCTTCTTCCTCCTGCTCTTCTTATTGTGTTGGTATTTCCCCTTCTTCCAGGGGGGGGGGGGGGGGTCTCTGGTCTCCTGGGATGAGGGGTGTCCAAGTCTTTTCTCCCCATATGTAAAACAAAAATGGTATACTTAGCACACAGATATTTGATGGCAGAACTAGAAATAGGAAACATTGCTCGGAAGTGGGGTACAATTGTCTATTTTAGCAGAGTTCCAAGATGTATATTTTTTATTGCCCTTTGTCAAGCTGCAATACTTTACCTGTTTGGTACAAGCTTCACAGATGGAGACCCCCCTATAGTATACACTGGAGCACCTGTGTGGCCCCCCCTAATAAAAATGGTGTTCTTGTGTCCCACACTAGTGCTCCAGTGTCCAGATGTGAAAACAGCTGCTCAGTGTCCTCTCCTTACACACAATCTAGTTTGCATTTCATTCTAGTAACAAACCCATCTACACAAACAAATATTTGGCATCCAAGTAGGCCCCCAAAAATGTGTGAAAATGCATATGGCCTAAACAATGGTGTTCTAGAGGCCGAAAGAAAAATGTTTGATACGAACGAATAATGTGCCCATGAACATTAAAGTTGACCTTTTGAAACGTTACAACTAATAAAAGCATATGGAGCAGAACGAACGTAATAAAGACAGAAAGAATAGGAACACAGCACAACTACTTACTTTTTTGCAGCACTCTCCGGATCTTTCGGTACTGCTCTGGCTCTCTCAACTTGAGGTCCGACCACCGCTTCCTGAGCTGATCTTTAGACCTTCGTACCCCGAAATTCCGCTCTAGACTCCTGACCACTTTCGCCATGATCTTGGCCTTTCGGATGTTCGGGTTGGGGTAAGGCCCATATTTTCCGTCATAGTCGGACTTCCTCATGATGTCGACCATCTCCAACATCTCCCCAAACGACATATTTGTGGCCTTAAAACGTCTCCTTCTGGATCGGGACATGCCTGGATCCGGGCTTTCCTCCTCCTCCTCCTCGTTGCTACAATTAGCCCGCACCTGCTGTATGTCCGCCATCATGCTCTTCCCCCACTGCGCCGAACGAAAAGGGGCGGGGAATACACTAGAAAGAACGTCAGGGGCGGGCGGAGTTACATGCATGCGCAGTGTATATAAAGCGTAACACGCGTGCGTATTACGTTTGATCTGTGAGCCGAGGAAGGAGCATTGGACGCGGCGATCGTAAGAACGAAGGTAAGAGACAAACTTGTGCCTATACTGCTTCTAGATTGAGGCCTATATTGTAACAAGATTAGGAGAGTTTTGTGTGACATTAGGCTTTGTCTTGTGTTGTGTCTTGCAGTGAACATGGATATGGTACTGAAAGATAAGGACTTCATTTCAGTCTTCATAGAGATGCTAAGGGAGCTGCCCTGTCTGTGGGAGATTACCCACCCCCATTACAAGAACCAAGCAAAGAGGAAGGCAGCACTGGAGCAATTGTGTGAAATTGTGAAGCAGGTGATCCCCATGGCAGACATCACTTATTTAAAGATTTTCATTGGTGGCCTGAGGAGCACATATCTGAGGGAGCGCAATAAAGTCCTGGATTCGCAGAGATCCGGAGCAGCAGGTGACATCTATGTCCCCAGGATGTTGTACTACGACACTTGCACTTTCTGGCAGGCCAGACTGAACCCAGGCCATCCCTCTCCAGTCTTCCTTCCACGCTTCCTTCCCCCCCGGCTGAGGCTTCTGACGCCCAACCTGGGCCTTCCAGGCCACATGTCGAGGAGCCCAGATTGAGCCAGGTATAGCATTCCTCTAAATATTTCTGCTTGTCCAATCAATGATGTGAACTATATGTTAGTTGGGAGTACTAATTAAGGATTGTGATTGATATTGCAAAACATTACAACTATGTCCCTTTTTCATACACAGGGAAGTCTCAGCCAGGAGGTGGCCGGGCCGAGCCGGCTGGCTGATATCAAGGTCCCTCCACCCCCCCTGAAAACAGAAAGTGGCAGTAGGATGAGTGGCCTAGAGGAGGCGGCTATCAGATTCTTTTGGAGGGCTACAGAGGTCCTGGGAGCACCACACACCAGGCAGGAGAACATTACTGCATTCATAGCCTATAAAATGCAGAGGATGGAGGAGGGCCAAAAAGCCATGTGTGAGGCCCTCATATCGGAGGCTCTGGCGAAAGGTATGAGGGGCCAAATTACACCTCACACACAGCTTTGGGATGGTCCTCCTCCTCCTCCTGCAGGTCCTACTCCTCCTCCAGGTCCTACTCCTCCTCCTGCCACATCTCCAACTGCACAGTCACAGCCGGGAATGAAGCGTGAAAGGAAGACCAGACAGTGAGGATCCTGGATCCAGTCTGTTGGGCAAAAAAATGCAGCCTCTTGTGGTACCACAGCCTGCGGACACAGATGTCATCTGCTGCTATCCAAGTCTCTGTGAATCCCGGACCAGACTGCCCTCCCTTACATATGGACTCCTCAGGCCACCAATTTTGATGTTGAAAAATTGATGTCTGCCGTGGGGGTCCCAGGCTTCGCTAATTTCTCTTGTTGATCCAGTGTTGCCTTCCTCTTTGTTTGGTTCTGATCCCTTAACCACTAGGCGTCCGCGCTATAGCCGAAAGACGGCTACAGCGCGGACTCCAATTGCCGGGAGGGCGTCCCTGGACGTCCTCCTGTTCACTTCCGCAATGCGCGCTCCCGGGAGCGCGCATCGGGGAAATTCTGCTCTGGCCGTGTCCCTTGGACACAGCCAGTCACGGATCGCCGTAAACGGCCAATCACAGCGACCGTTTACAGCGCGATACGAGCTTCCAATGACAGATGATCTCAAATGTAAACATATGAGATCATCTCTCATTGCCGGCTTTCTCTCCTCACACAGAGACCGTGTGTGAGGAGAGAGAGCGATCTGTGATAACTGTGAGTGCCGAGCCTTTAGTGAAACACAGTACAGTGCCCATACAGTGCCCATACAGTGCCACATCAGTGCCACAGTGCTTCCATCTGTCATCAGTGCCATCTGTCAGTGCCATCTGTCGTTAGTGCCACCTGTCAGTGTCACCTGCCACATCAGTGCCACCTGTCAGTGTCACCTGCCACATCAGTGCCACCTGTCAGTGTCACCTGCCACATCAGTGTCACCTGTCAGTGTCACCTGCCACGTATCAGTGCCACATATCAGTGCAATCTGTCAGCGCCATCTGTCGTCAGTGCCACCTGTCTGTCACCTGCCACATCAGTGTCATCAGTGTCACCAGTGTCACCTACCACATCAGTGTCACCTGCCACATCAGTGCCACCTGTCAGTGTCACCTGCCACATCAGTGCCACCTGTCAGTGTCACCTGCCACATCAGTGTCACCTGTCAGTGTCACCTGCCACATCAGTGTCACCTGTCAGTGTCACCTGTCACATCAGTGCCACCTGTCACATCAGTGCCACCTGCCACATCAGTGCCACCTGTCAGTGTCACCTGCCACGTATCAGTGCCACGTATCAGTGCAATCTGTCAGTGCCATCTGTCGTCAGTGCCACCTGTCTGTCACCTGCCACATCAGTGTCACCAGTGTCACCTACCACATCAGTGTCACGTATCAGTGCCATCTATCACCAGTGCAATCTGCCAGTGTCACGTGTCATCAGTGCCACATATCTGCCATTTTTCATCACTATGTCACAAAGAGTATATTCAGCCGAGGAGGCATATAATATTCTTGCGGCCGACGAGAGCAACGGGGAGCTCTCCGCTTCAGATTCCTATTCAGATTCTGAGTCTGACGTGGACTACGAGCCTGTCCTCAGCAGTGGTACACTGACAGCCTCAGAGGAGGATGAGAGTCCGCCCGCCAGACGAAGACGTACTGGTGAGGATGCAGTGCCATCCACCAGCACCGCAATGCCATCCACTATCACCGCAATGCCATCCACTATCACCGCAATGCCATCCACCAGCACCGCAGTGCCTCGACAAAGTCCACGTACCAGTGGGGTGTCACCTCAGGCCCAAAGGGTTAGGTCCCATGCCAGCCTTCCCTACTCCCTTGAGAACCCCTTATGGCTGCCACCCAATTCAGGAGAAGCTATCATTCCCCCTTTTACTGCCCAGCCAGGAGTCCAGGTGGATACGGAAAATTTTTCACCATTAGATTTTTTCAACCTTATATTTACTGAGGACATGCTTGCATCGATTGTGGCCCAGTGCAATCTATATGCCCAACAATACATGGCAAGTAACCCAACGTCCTATTATGCCCGTCCCTACGAATGGAGAGCCCTAACAGTGGAGGAGTTTAGAATTTTTTTGGGCCTCACATTCTGTATGGGACTAACCAAAAAAAATGTATTACGTTCCTATTGGTCTACCCTTCCCATCCACCACATGCCCATCTTTTCCTCTGTAATGCCCAGAACCAGGTATCTCATGATTATGAGATTCCTACACTTCAATGACAATACCCAGTGCCCTCCCCGAAATGACCCACATTTTGACAAGCTATATAAAATTCGCCCACTACTAAAATATTTTTCTGATATCTTCCCCCAGTTATTTACCCCAGACCGGCACATATGTGTGGATGAGTCCCTGGTCAAATTTAGTGGCAGATTGGGCATAAAACAATTTATTCCCACCAAAAGGCCCCGCTATGGGGTGAAAATGTATAAATTATGCGACCGAGCTACAGGATATACCTATGCCTTCATGGTATACGAAGGGAAGGACACCCAGCTACATCCCCCTAATTGCCCAGAATATATCGGATCGAGTGGGAAAGTCGTTTGGGAGCTCATAAACCCACTCCTGGAAAAAGGCTACCATCTATATGTGGACAATTTTTATTCTAGTCTGCCCCTGTTCCGAAATCTTCACAGACAGAAGACTCCAGCATGTGGCACCATAAGGAAGAACCGGAAGGGCTTTCCTCAAAGCCTCGTGAACAAAAAGCTAAGAAAAGGGGAAATGGCGAGCTTGAGGAATGAGGAAATTCTGGCTGTGAAGTGGAGGGACAGAAGGGACGTCTACGTGCTTTCATCAATCCACAATAACACCGTCGTGGAGGTAACCAGGAGGAATGGGGTAATCCAAAAGCCCACATGCATCTTTGAATACAACAAGTATATGGGGGGTGTCGACTTCAACGACCAGATGCTCGAACCCTATCTTGCCACGAGAAGAACATACCAGTGGTATAAAAAAGTTTCAATATATTTGTTCAATTTGGCCATATATAACAGCTATGTTATTTATCATAAATCCACTGCAAGCCCCAAATCCTTCCTTGGATACCAGGAGGAAATCATCACTGCCCTGATATACCCCAACGGCCCACCAGAAACCATTCGATCCGATGTGATTAGTAGACTGTCCGAACGCCACTTTCCCGAAAAAATCCCCCCCAGACCAACAGGCCAAAAACGGCAGAAAAAATGCCGGGTGTGCGCCAAAGGAGGAGTGAGAAGAGACACTACTTTTTATTGTCCCCAATGTCCTTCCCAACCAGGCCTCTGTATAGTTAACTGTTTCCGCCGTTACCATACTTCACTAAATTATTAGTGAAGTATGGTAAACATAACCCTCACTTCCTGCCATTTACCTTCACACCCCTTATGCCTCTGCTTGCTCTGTAACTGACCCTGGCTTGTTTTTTGACCACGCTTCTGCCTACCGATTCTGTTTATATCTCTGCCTGATCTGGAACTGACCCTGGCTTGTTTTTCAACCACGCTACTGCCTACCGATTCTGTTTATATCTCTGCCTGATCTGGAACTGACCCTGGCTTGTTTTTCGACCACGCTTCTGCCTACCGATTCTGTTCATACCTCTGCCTGATCTGGAACTGACCCTGGACTGTTTGACCATCCTTTTTGCCTGCCTCTTGGACTGATCTTGTACCCTGCTACTGGACTAGTGGGATTCATAACACAGGGGTCTCACATATGTGAGGGGCTCCAGAATTGTTTTTCTGGATGAAGAAAACATTTTTTTTGTTTTCTCATTCCTAGATTAGGGTCTGGAGACTCGGAGGCTTCAAAGAGATTTGGGTGGGAGAAGCCTCTACCCCTGTCCCCATTCTGTCCTGAACGAGGCCCTACTTCTGCCTGCTGCCTGTAGGACCTATGCCATCATGCCTCTGCCTGTTGCATGAACTGACCACACCACATGGATGGACCATGTTCCTGCCTACTACCAAGATCAATATTTTGGCACTGCTGACAATCTCTGCCTGCACTGACCCTGGACTGTATATGGACAGTATCCCTGCCTGCTGCCTGTACTGACTATGGACAGTGTTCCTGTCTGTTGCCTGGATCAATTGCGTTCGCTTTTGCTGACCAAGTCCCTGCCTGCTGCCTGGACCAGTGCTATCCTCCTGTGGACAACTGTGCTACTAAAACTACAGGTAATCTTTTTTTTTACCCTTTGCTCAGCAGAATGTATTTTGGGCTGTAATTCTTGGTATGTGCATGCTATGTGTCCCTAGAACACCTGACGGTGTTCCTTGTATGTGGCCAGGCTGTGTAGGTGGGTGAGAAATGAGATGTGTAATTTATGCTCCTAAAACCCTTGAAGGTGCTATTTCAGTATTGTGCCCCTGTATGTGGCCAGGCTGTGTAAAAGTCTTACACATGTGGTATTGCTATACTCAGGAGGAGTAGCAGAATGTATTTTGAGGTGTTATTTTTGCTATGTACATGCTATGTGTTGGAAATAGCTTATAAATGGACAACTTTGTGTAAAAAAAATATGCGTTTTCATTTTTTTCCACATTTTCCAAAAACTTCTGGAAAAAAATGAACCGTTCAAAAGACTCATTATGCCTCATAGATTATACGTTGGGGTGTTAGCTTTCCAAAATGGGGTCATTTTGTGGGCGTTTCCATTGTCCTGGTGCTCCAGGGCCTTCAAAAGTGTAATAGGTGGGTGAGAAATGAGATGTGTAATTTATGCTCCTAAAACCCTTGAAGGTGCTATTTCAGTATTGTGCCCCTGTATGTGGCCAGGCTGTGTAAAAGTCTTACACATGTGGTATCGCTATACTCAGGAGGAGTAGCAGAATGTATTTTGAGGTGTTATTTTTGCTATGTACATGCTATGTGTTGGAAATAGCTTATAAATGGACAACTTTGTGTAAAAAAAAATGCGTTTTAATTTTTTTCCACATTTTCCAAAAACTTCTGGAAAAAAATGAACCGTTCAAAAAACTCATTATGCCTCATAGATTATACGTTGGGGTGTTAGCTTTCCAAAATGGGGTCATTTTGTGGGCGTTTCCATTGTCCTGGTGCTCCAGGGCCTTCAAAAGTGTAATAGGTAGTTAACAAGTTAGATGTGTCATTTATGCTCATAGAACACTTGATGGTGCTCCCTGCATGTTGGGCCTCTCTATGTGGTTAGGCTGTGAAAAAGTCCCACACATGTGGTATCGCCATACTTAGAAGGAGTAGCAGAATGTATTTTGGGGCGTCATTTGTGGTATACACATGCCATGTGAGAGAAATAACCAATTACAATGACAATTTTATGGGAGGAAAAAAAAAAAAATCTTCATTTTGCAAAGAATTGTGGGAAAAAATGACAACATCAAAAACCTCACCATGCATCTTACTGAATACCTTGGAATGTCTACTTTCAAAAAAGGGGTCATTTTGGGGGTATTTGTACTGTCCTGACTTGTTCGGGTCACAAGAAATGAGATAGGCCACCAGTACATCAGGTGTGATCAATTTTTTATGTTTTGCACCACAACTTGTAGACTCTATAACTTTCACACAGACCAAATAATATCCACTAATTTTGGTTATTTTTACCAAAGATATGTAGCAGTATAAATTGTGGCCAAAATTTATGAAGAAAAATTAATAATTTGCAAAATTTTATCACAGAAACGAAGAAAAATGCGTTTTTTTTCTAAATTTTTGGTCTTTTTTCATTTATAGCGCAAAAAATAAAAAGCCCAGAGGTGATCAAATACCACCAAAAGAAAGCTCTATTTGTATGAAAAAAAGGACACAAAATTCATTTGGGTACAGTATTACATGACTGAGTAATTGTCATTCAAAGTGTGAGAGCGCTGAAAGCTGAAAATTGGTCTGGTCACGAAGGGGGTTTAAGTGCCCAGTTGTCAGGTGGTTAACAAAGGATTTTTGTTTTGAATTATACTCTCCTATGTGTTTTACTTCAAAAATGACAGTTTGTTTGTGAGGATTCAGGTACATTTCAAATATACAATGTGAAATGAACAAGGGACACCAACAACAAACAATCTCCTTGAGATTAAATAATAAAAGATATCAATGGTGTTGGGGTAACTTGACACACAAAACACACCCAAAAATATTCTGGAGTAAAAATAAAAATAACATTGAACAAAGATCAGCCTTGGAAAAAATCCAAACATTAAATTAAAAAAAAGTTTGTGAGAAGTGTGTGTGAATACGAGCAGCAAAACGACTTAATTCTTGTCACATTATAAAGAAGAAGAGAGTGCGCTGTATTAAACCATTTTTAACATTGCAGCGTGACGAAAGTGCTGTATCCATTGCGAACGCTAAGTTTACCAGAACGAGCTGTCCCGTGTTGGAATTTCTTCTGAGCATGCGTGGCACTTTGTGCGTCGGAACAGGCCACACACGGTCGGAACTGACGCGATCGGATTTTGTTGTCGGAAAATTTTATCTTCTGCTGTCCAACTTTGTGTGTCGGAAAATCCGATGGAAAATGTCCGATGGCGCCCACACACGGTCGGAATTTCCGACAACACGCTCCGATCGGACATTATCCATCGGAAAATCCGACCGTGTGTACGGGGCATTACACTACCCTTTTCCCAGCCTGACAGTGCTGCTGAATATAAGGGGCTTCTTTGCTCCTCCACTGGAATGGAGCCACCCTACGACAGGAAGTATGATACTGGTTTGCTCACCAAGTGAAAACAAAGGAAAGAAATCCTAAATAAACAAACGCAGCCACCACATTTAGGGAATCATAAGCTGGAATATATAACATTATTATTTTGAGTTTAATACTGCTTTTATTGATTCAAGCAGTAGCCTAAGGAAGACAGCCCAAATGTAGAGAACTAGCATTCAAACACAAATCTACAGAAGTGAATCACTTTCATAAAAAGAGCCAGGAGATGGAGACTGAATGGATCATTACAGAAGACTGTAACAGTACCAAGTAAGTACTTGGACGGCTTTAGAATTTAGCAATAATAGAATTCACACTCATTAGCATAAATACAGCTAAATCGAAAAGCAGACACAGTGAATTGAGTACAGAGATCTTAGAGATGTAGACCCTGTATTCTTTCCAGAACAGTTATCCTTTTCAACTCTTCAAAAACACAATGCAACTGTGCCAGGAAGAAGACTAGTTAAAGTGGAATTTCAGTGAAAACTAATTTGGTGAATGAACTCCTGCACACAATCTTGGCTTGGCCAACCAAAGCAACCAGATATGTCAGTGGCTGGTCAGGGATCTTCAGTACCCCACTAGAGTGGATGTGAGTATAATTTCACTTTAAAGAGAGCTAGTCACAGCTAAAGATATAACATTTCCTGTAAGTTTTGAAACCATGGGAAAAAAAAACGTTTCTTTCCCCGTTTTTTTCCCAAAAAAATGCATATTTTTGAAAAAATAAAAAAATAAAAATTCATAAATAAATCAGCATGGAGTATTTTTACAAATTGAAAGCCATTTTGTCACACTGGGAAGGTAAATGCTGTGTATGTAAAAGTATTATGATTGGAATAAAAGTACAGCTTATTCAGTAAATTAACTAAACTTTCTGTTTATTTTTTTTTTTTTATTACAAATGGACAAACAAGGACTGTATATGATAAGAACATTTCACCTATTTATCCGTCATAGTGATATAAAATCTTCCAGCCAATATGCATTTCCAATTGTTGACAATGCTGATCCAGAAGCTGATCCAGAACCATATATTGCTCTATGAAGAGCTTGATGAATGTTATCCTTATTTTCAGGTGTCATCTGCTCTATAAGTTAAGATATTGAGTATTTTGGGGAGTGGTTTGCAACACCATTACTGGAAGATGCTGCTGGTGAAGAAACCCTTTGTGATAATTCAAAAACAGCAGAAAGAGTGTTTCTGGAATGAGAATTCTGGAGGGAAAAAGCTCCTCGCACTTTACTTCTGGTCCACATTATTTCAGTTCATAAAGTATATTTTAATGTCTTTAGGGCACCTCTGGCATGCCAGGATGTGTTTTGTCATCCTTGTAGCAATTGGAAAAGAATATTTCTTCTCACAATATTTGCAAATTGCAGCTTTTCTCTCAGCAGTAGGGATGAGCTTCGAGTTCGAGTCGAACTCATGTTCGACTCGAACATCGGCTGTTCGCAAGTTCGCCGAACAGCAAGCAATTTGGGGTGTTCGCGGCAAATTCGAATGCCGCGGAACACCCTTTAAAACTCTATGGGAGAAATCAAAAGTGCTAATTTTAAAGACTTATATGCAAGTTATTGTCATAAAAAGTGTTTGGGGACCTGGGTCCTGCCCCAGGGAACATGGATCAATGCAAAAAAACGGAAAATTGTATACTCACCTTTCCGTAAATTTCCTTTCCTGTCGCATCTCATGGCAGCATACACCTATGGGTTGTGGCTCCGCCCCCGCAACCTGATAGGACCGCGTAGCTATTAAGGTCTGAGAGAGCCCCTGCCCCAGCATTCTCCGTGTATATATACCTCACCTCAGATGGGTAGGCATTTGTATGCTGCCATGAGATGCGACAGGAAAGGAAAATTACGGAAAGGTGAGTATACAATTTTCCGTTTTCCCGTCGCATCATGGCAGCATACACCTATGGGGAATAACTCGCAAACTGGGTGGGTATGAGCAAAAGATACGTTTTATTTAGAAGGTATTGAGGCGTTAGCCTGAATAATCGCTCTCCCAAATTCTACCGTGGACAATCTAGCGGAGTCCACTTTATAATGAGAAATAAAGGTGGTTTTTGAAGTCCAAGTGGCTGCTTTGCAGATGGTTTTGGCTGATACCCTGCAGTAGGCCGCCCAGGAGGTCGCCATTGCCCTTGTGGAGTGTGCCCTTAAGCCCTCAGGTACTCGTGTGTTGTTCGATGCGTAAGCTCTCTTAATGATCTTTACCAACCATGCTGCGATGGTGCGAGAGGTTGCTGCTTGTCCTCTTCTAAACCCATGAGGAATGACCAGTAGGTCCTCTGTCTTCCTCAGATTGCTGGTTGCCAAGAGGTAGGCCTGGATATTAGACTTTATGTCAAGCGGATGTGTATCACCCTGTTCTGTGGAGAGGGTGGGGAGACATAGCTCTTGGTTAAAGTGGAAAGATGATGACACCTTCGGGATGAAGCGATCCGATGGTTTTAAGACTACTTTGTCTTGATAGAACATTAAGTATGGTTCCTTAGCCTGTAAGGCCTGAATTTCCGATACCCTTTTAGCTGATGTAATTGCTATTAGGAAAGTGACTTTGAGAGTTAGGTCCCACAGGGAAACATTCTCTAATGGAAAAAATGGCTCATGGGATAAGGCTTCCAACACTACTGAAAGATCCCATGTCGGGAAGGAAGGTTTTCTAGGTGGCCTCAACTTTAGGCAAGCCTTCTGAAATTGGATGATGAGAGGTTCTTGAGCCCATTTCACTCCTGTCATAGCGGATAGGGCTGATACATGTACCTTCAGGGTACTAGACCTAAGACCTTTGTCTAGGCCTAGCTGGAGAAACTCGAGGATCTGAGCAACTGATGGAGATGCCGGGTTCCAGGATTGCTGTTGTGCGATTAAGAGAAAACTCTCCCAGATCCTTTTA
This sequence comes from Aquarana catesbeiana, assembly GCF_042186555.1. NCBI lineage: Eukaryota > Metazoa > Chordata > Amphibia > Anura > Ranidae > Aquarana > Aquarana catesbeiana. Next base: position 636,865,526 of record NC_133326.1, read on the forward strand.
TAGGTTTTATTGGTCGTGGATTTTCTGGCCTGAAGGAGAGTGTCTATCACCTTCTGGGAGCAACCTTGGACTAAGAACCTAGTCCTTTCAATCTCCATGCTGTTAGATGCAGCCTCTCCGGAAATGGGTGAAGGCCCCTGCGACAGTATATCCGCTGTCATTGGGAGTGTCAGTGGTTCTGCTGTGCTCAATTGGAGGAGCGTCGTAAACCATGGTCGTCTCGGCCAAAATGGGAGGACTGCTAACACTGTGGCTTTCGACCTCTTGAGTCTGAGTAAGAATCTCTGAATCAGTGGCGTTGGCGGAAAGATGTACCCCAAACGGAAGTTCCAGTCGTGCTGTAGGCAATCCGTGCCTTCTGCCGATGGAAAAGGAATTCTGGCTAGATACCTCTGGCATTTCGTGTTGACCGGTGTTGCCGCCAGGTCTATATCCAGTATCCCCCAGGTTTGGGTTATGAGGGTAAAGGCTTGGTGACTTAAGGCCCACTCGTTGTTTGATATAAAGGTCCGACTTAGAGAGTCGGCTAGTTGATTTTGGACTCCTGGGACATACGTTGCCGTTAATCCCGACAGGTTCAGCTGTGCCCACTCGAAGACTGGACGGACTTCCTGCATCATGGAGCCACTCCTGGTGCCCCCCTGCCTGTTGATATAGGCAACTGCCACTCTGTTGTCCAATTTTAGCAGGACCTCTTTCCCCCTGAGGAGGGGGCTGAAGGCTAACAGAGCTTGGAATGCTGCTTTCATCTCCAATATATTTGAGACCACGTTCTGTGTTCTGAATGTCCAAAGGCCCTGGACTGCGTGATGGTGGTAGTGTGCCCCCCAGCCCTTCAGGCTGGCGTCTGAAGTGATTACTTCTTGAGGAAGAGGGACTATATGCCTGCATCTCTTCAGATTGTTCAATCTGGTCCACCACCAGAGTGATTGTTTTATTTATTTCTGGATTATGATTGGCTGAGACAATGATACCCCGTTCCATTGTTTTAACAGTGATGCTTGCAGAGGTCTGGTGTTCCATTGGGCCCATTGTACCATTGGGATGGTTGCTGAGAATGACCCCAGTATGCTGAGGTACTCCTGGGCTGGTAGTGTGGTAGAGGCTAATAACTTTCTCGCTTTCTGAATGAGACTGGGAATTTTTTCCCGTGGAAGTTCTACCGTATTGAGATGGGTGTCTAGTTCCGCCCCCAGGAATATCATTCTCTGAGTGGGCTGCAGATTGCTTTTCCCCCAGTTTATGATCCAGCCGAAGTTTTGTAGGGTGGTAATCAGAATGGATCGATGCAGTAGAAGGGAATCCTGATTGTCTGCTAGCAAGAGGATGTCGTCCAGGTAATGATGGACTCTCAATCCTTGTTCTCTTAGTAAGGCTATTACTGGCAGTAAGATTTTTGTGAATGTCCTTGGAGCAGTGGAGATCCCGAACGGGAGACTTCGGAATTGAAAATGATGAAGACCTACCGCAAAGCGGAGAAACTTTTGGAATGAGATGTGAATGGGGACGTGCAGATAGGCGTCTTGTAAATCGACGGAAAGCATCCAAACCCCAATATTCATGGCCCGAAGAATTGACTGGAGGCTCTCCATCTTGAATGTCTCGACTAAGATTGAGCGATTGAGATTCTTTAGATCTAAGACAGGGTGGAGATCCCCTGATTTTTTCTTCACCAGAAACAACGGGGAGTAGAATCCCGTTGACCTTTGGGATATTGGAACTTCCACTATGGCTTCCTTTTGTAACAGGTCTTGGACGTATCTTGTCAGTAGCATCCTTTTTTCCCGAGATGCCGGTAATCTGGTTACAAAGAATTGGTCTCTTGGAGCCCGTGTCTTGAATTTCCATTTGTGCCCGAACTGGACAGTGTCTATCGTCCATGGGTCCTTTATTGTATCCGCCCAGACCTGCTTGAAATTCATGAGTCTGGCCCCCACTAAAGCTGGTTGGGCGGACGCACCTTCAAAAAGACTTTTGTTCCCCTGTGGTAGGGGTTTTAGACTTCTGGAGCTTGAGGAATGAAGACTGGGGATTCTTCCAGTTCCTCCTATACTCTTTTCCAGGCCTGTAGGATCTTGCCTCTCTGTATTTATCTGGCAGATTTCTTCTAGAAACTGGTGGTCTCTGCTGTCTGGGCCTCCTATCTGAAGGGATGAGTCACAATTTTCCTCCGGTGACTTTAGAAATAGCCGAGTCCAGTTTTTCTCCAAAAAGGTTTACGCCATCAAAGGGTATTTTACACCAGTTGGACTTTGAGGAGGGATCTGCTGACCAGGGTTTTAACCAAAGCACCCTTCTGGCCATTACTGAGCTTAACATTGCTCTTGAAGTGGTTTTAATTATGTCCACAGAGGCCTCTGTGACAAAGTCGCCTGCGAGACTAAGTTCTTGGAGGGCTGAGATAACTTTCTCTTGCTCCATTCCTTCTGACATCAGCTTCTCGGCCATCGTGGACCAGCTTGAGATAGCCTTGCCGACAGCAGCCAATGCTATTGCTGGCCTGCAAGCGCCACCTGCTGAGAGGTAGGTTCTCTTAAGATCCAGATCGATCTTTCTATCCAGGACATCTTTGAATGTGACTGCATCCTCTATTGGGAGTGTTACGTGCCTAGCGTGGCGCATTAGAGAGGAGTCGACCACTGGAGGAGATATTAGTGGGTTGACGTTAGGCTCTTTAAGTGGATAGAGCTTTGCTAATCTGTTGCTGAGGCCAGTTTTTTTCTCTGGATTTTGCCACTTATCCTTAATTAGATCCTCAAGTTCATCAATGAACGGGAAGTTCTCTGGGTCTTTTTTAAGATTTGGAAAATATTTCCTCACTTTTTGAGGAGTTTCTTTTTCTTCCACCCAGTCGATCGCCTCCTTTACTGACTTCACGAATGGATCGATCAGTGAAAAGTCAAAACCGGTGGATGCCTCTAGATCATCAGTGTCAGAGAGAGGGTCTGACGTCTTTGATGATGATGGAGCAGTGGATGAAGTATTTTGTATGGGTCTGCTAGCCTCTGGCCCTACGACTTGTGGTGATGGTTCGTTTGGTTCCCTTGCCTCTGTTTCTCTGTCCTTAGTTGCCTCGATGAAGCACGTGCGACAGGCTAGTTTGTCTGGAAGTGCTGTAGCACCGCAAATCCAGCAGGAGTTCCCGGGTGGACGGGAAGGCTGGGTGACAGGAGATTTCCTGCGCGCAGGGGATTTCTTGTGGTGGGAGCGACTATGCCTTGATCTTGATTGGCTTCTCCTGCGACTTGATCTGCTCCTCTTGCGACTTGAGCGGCTTCTGCGACTTGAGCGACTTCTGCCGCGCTCTGAGCGACTCTGCCTGTGGCTTGAGCGGCTCCTTCTTGAAGGCTCCCCTCGTCTTGAATGTGACGATCTGGAAGACCTGGTGGGGCTGTTCAATTTAAACAGCATTAGTGAGGTCTCTCTTTTTTCGCTTTCTTCATACTTACCCATCATCCCCTCTTACCTAGTAGGCTGGCGATGGTCTACCTGGGCAGCGGTCTCCATGAAAAGGTGATGAATCAACCTATAACATATAGGTGGCTTAGCATGCATGGGATAGCAGTTAGTAAGCAAGCAAAGAAAAAAAAAACAGAGATCTTACCTGGGCGTGGAGATAGTAAGGGAGAGACAGGGTAGTACAGCTGGGTAGAGTAGCAAAGAGATCCGGTCAAAATTCCTCCTTACAGACTCAGGAGAGAAGAGACAAGAAAATGCTGACATTTACAGCGTTTTTAAACTTGCCGCCGTCGCGGCGGTGATGACGTCACGCTCGCGCATGTGCAGATGCGCTCCGAGGCCTCCGACGCCATTTTGGAAGCTGGAAAGTGGGATGCCCTGACGAGATACCGCTGTTTGCGCATGCGCGAAGAGCTGAGACGCTCGGCGCTAGGCACAGAGAGCGGAGGGGAGACAAGCTGGAGCTATGGAGACAGACAGGAGGGGAAGTTACCCACAGGTGCACTGAAAGGAGCTGGAGACCGCTGCGATCCATAAACCTATTTAAGGTTTGTAATGCATAGTAACATACCCCTGAGACCATCAGAGTGGGGTTCCTTCCATTAAGCTCATTTAGAGGCTGCACAGAATAGGACTTCCACCCAGGAGAGGCTAGAACCTGGCTGGGGCGAATGTTAGGTAAGGGATGCATGTTTCGGTCCTTGACAGGTGAAGAAAAAAAGGAGAATGCTGGGGCAGGGGCTCTCTCAGACCTTAATAGCTACGCGGTCCTATCAGGTTGCGGGGGCGGAGCCACAACCCATAGGTGTATGCTGCCATGATGCGACAGGAAAAAGTTTTAAAAACTGACGTTTTTTCAGGAGCAGTGATTTTAATAATGCTTAAAGTCAAACAATAAAAGTGTAATATCCCTTTAAATTTCATAGCTGGGGGGTGTCTATAGTATGTCTGTAAAGGGGAGCATGTTTCCCGTGTTTAGAACAGTCTGACAGCAAAATTACATTTCAAAGGAAAAAAGTCATTTAAAACTACTCGCGGCTATTGCATTGCCGGTCCGACAATACACATAAAAGTTCATTGATAAAAACGGCATGGGAATTCCACACAGGGGAACACCGAACCAAAATTAAAAAAAAAAATGATGTGGGGGTCCCCCTAAATTCCATACCAGGCCCTTCAGGTCTGGTATGGATATTAAGGGGAACCCCGGCCAAAATTAAAAAAAAAAATGACGTGGGGGTCCCCCTAAATTCCATACCAGACCCTTCAGGTCTGGTATGGATTTTAAGGGGAACCCCGCGCCAAAAAAAAAAATAAAAACGGCGTGGGGTCCCCCCAAAAATCCATACCAGACCCTTATCTGAGCACGCAACCTGGCAGGCCACAGAAAAAGAGGGGGGACGAGAGAGTGCCCCCCCCTCCTGAACCGTACCAGGCCACATGCCCTCAACATTAGGAGGTTGCTTTGGGGTAGCCCCCCAAAACACCTTGTCCCCATGTTGATGAGGACAAGGGCCTCATCCCCACAACCCTGGCCGGTGGTTGTGGGGGTCTGCGGGCGGGGGGCTTATCAGAATCTGGAAGCCCCCTTTAATAAGGGGACCCCCAGATCCCAGCCCCCCCTGTGTGAAATGGTAAGGGGGTACAAAAGTACCCCTACCATTTCACAAAAAAACTGTCAAAAATGTTAAAAATGACAAGAGACAGTTTTTGACAATTCCTTTATTTAAATGCTTCTTCTTTCTTCTTTCTTCATCTTCTTCTTCTTCTTCTGGTTCTTCTGGCTCTTCTGGTTCTTCCCCTGGTGTTCTCGTCCAGCATCTCCTCCGCGGCGTCTTCTATCTTCTTCTCCTCGGGCCGCTCCGCACCCATGACATGGGGGGAGGCTCCCGCTCTTCTCTTCATCTTCTATCTTCTTCTCTTCTTCATCTTCTCTTCTTCTCTTCTTCTCCAGGCCGTTCCGCACCCATGGTGGGAGGCTCCCGCTGTGTGACGGGTCTCCTCTTCTGACGGTTCTTAAATAACGGGGGGGCGTTTTCTTGGAAGGTTAAGAACCTATATCAGTTCCTTTTTGCTACCTGTGTCCTACTGAGGAAATTTATTCTCTTTCTGTCCTGATGAACACAGTCATCAGGACAGAAGGTAATAGGAGATCCAAAATGTTGTAGCTGTCAACAGAACAGAAAATGAGGGGAAATCTAACAATGGATTTATTTGTTTTCCTGCACCTGCCTCAGAAGGCATTTCCCCTTGCTTTGGAGAGATTTCTTCCCACGTGCTGTTGGGTCCCTGAGGCAGGAAGTGAAGGGACATTATTGTAAGGTAACACAGACAGCAAAAAATAAAGCTGATTTTTGACCATTCCTACCTCTATCAAAAAACAACAAAAAAAAAGTAAACCTTTGGGTTTTAAATACACTTTAACCCCCCCGGCGGTATTCCCGAGTGTGGCTCGGGCTGGATTTTCAAAGCGGTAACACTGAGCCAGACTCGGGATTGCATCGCAGGATCCAAGAAGAGGTTACTTACCTTGTCCCCAGGATCCTGCAATGTCTCCCCGCTCTGTGTGCAAGCCGTCTTCCGCTCGATCTATCACGAAGCCGAACTCCGTTCCCTGCGAGCGTTGAGACGCACGGGGACGGAGCACGCCGCCAAATTCAAAAAGTAAAACACACACTACATATACAGTACACTGTAATCTTACAGATTACATTACTGTATCAATTTATTTCATGTCCCTTTTGTCCCTAGTAGTCTGTCCAGTGTCCTGCATGCAGTTTTACATTATAAATACTGTTCTTTCTGCCTGGAAACTGGAGATTGTCCATAGCAACCAAAACCGTCCCTTTACATCAAAAGTGGTTTTAGACCAGCTAGAAAACAGCGATAATAAATTAGAATCACTTGCAGAATTCAGCAATAGTGATTTGTGGGGAAATCCGTCATCAAACACTGAGAAGTAATGACCGCGACAATTCTGGAACTGAGCAAATTTCAGTGTTTTTGATTTGATTACATTATTGAATAATTTTTATTATTATTATATTATTATTTGTTATAATTATTTATAGTTATTTATGATATTATAATTTATGATTTCGTTTTTCAAACTTTATTATATCCGGGATGTCTACTAGACTCTTGTTTGGACAGATTTTAGTGAGTTATTCCTAAGAATTACAGGCCTACAATATATAACGCCAAATTTCCATGCAAAATAATTGTACCGCTTTCAGCATCAAAAATCTGAAATAATCATACCGCCAGAGAGGTTAATTACTAGGACTGTGAATAATTTTCAGCTTAGGATCAGAGCAGACAAAGGAGGTCAGCAGAAATCTGACCATCACCCCCATTCATTAGAAACTAGTTTTTTTTTTGTGCTAAAAGACATAGATGGGTTACTTTTCTTCATTCAATGAAAAAAGGAACAACAAAAAAAAAAGATTCCTCTAGCCACACAAGTGGATGGATGATTCCGCCCAATCGGGACATTGTATTCTGATAGCAGGTCTCCCCAGATCAAGAAAGGTTTTCCAACATTCCCATTCTTCAAATAGAAGTTAATGTAACAATAGGCTACACTTGGATCAAAGTTTCGTCTATCCCTGCTGAACTTGTCAAATTTTGATCCATCTGCAGCCAGCTTTAGATGAAATGTTTAGGCCCTGACAAAGCAGGTCAAACAAATTAAAGAGGCAATTATCTGTCACAGAGAAGACAGCACATTGGTCTGTTTTAAGTATATATACTTAAAACTTAGGTAGGAACTCTTATGTGAAATGTGTGTCAGGCTGTGTGCCTGGCTAAATAGAAAGTGCAATGTATAATATACCAACTTGTTTATGTAATAAATAGATTAAATGCAGTAAATCATTATTAATTAAAATGACCATAGATGCAATATGTTCAAACAATGAAATAAATATACAAAGTGCTGGTGTGCATAAACAAGTGAACACGTGACTGATAATGCAATAAAGGTGCTGTTGTGCCAGTGAAGGAATCGTTTTGACTCTGGTGGGCTTTTCAATGAACAAACACTCAGTGCGTGCCTTATTCGTGCTCCTATAGTGACTGCACTTACCAGATCCTCCACCCCCTCTTGGGGTCTCACACATTCACAGTATATGCCACTGTGTAGCAGTATAGGATAGCTCCGTCTTTATTGTTGACTATGGCGAGATTCCATTATGGAAAGAGAAAAAAAGGGAGCCCACATAGCGTAATACTGTATAAAAACCTAGTTTATTGATGTATACCACTTAAAAAGGTACTCACATTCGGTAAACGTATAACAAGCATATATTGCTGACACTATCTCTGTAACAGGAAGTGATGCAAGGTCGTATGCTGACTCTGTCCTATGCATTTCGTCACTCTGACGTCATCTGGAGCGTGCATAGTACTTGCTACAGTTCCTATTAATAGTGGTTTGGTGTTTTGCATAATGTATAGTAATTACGGCCGCCATTTTTGGAGTGATATTGCAGACAGAAGTCCCGTCGGCCATTTTGGTTATGATCTGCAGACTGAAGCCTTTTATATGGATTAGGGTTGTGGAAAGTTCTTGGGCTCAAACCAGCCCCACAAACTGTGCCAACATGAAATAACAAATGAATTAGCCTCTTGGTGAAAGAAAGGGAACTGTCACCCTTTTAAAAAATGCCAAATTGATCATCAGAGCGGCTGCAATCTCTAATGATCGTCCGAAATCCCGGCGGCCATTTTGTGTGTGTCTGTGTAGACTGAAGTCCAATTACAACCAAAACATCACGGCGGCCATTTTGTATATGATTTTGCAGACCGAAGTTCGTCAGATATTAATTAGCTTAGATAGAGAAGCATGTCGGCGGCCATTTTAGATGTGATATTACAGACCGATTACATCAGCCCTGTATCAGGGTTAATTACGTGAGTCTTGTTCTACAGGACCAGCCTACATTATTATTCCACCATATATTTTTATATTTACTATATTTGTATTCATATTAAGTTGTTTGTGAAGTTTTTTTGCATTTAATGTATGCTGGAATAATAATGTAGGCTGGTCCTGTAGAACAGGACTCACGTAATTAACGCTGATACAGGGCTGATGTAATGGGACACTCATAATGTATATACTATGTAACATCTAAGGACTTCGGTCTGTAATATCACATCTAAAATGGCCGCCAACATGCTTCTCTATCTAAGCTAATTAACATCTGACGGACTTCGGTCTGCAAAATCATACACAAAATGGCCGCCGTGATGTTTTGGTTGTAATTGGGCTTCAGTCTACACAGACACACACAAAATGGCCGCCGGGATTTCGGACGATCATTAGAGATTGCAGCCGCTCTGATGATCAATTCGGCATTTTTTAAAAGGGTGACAGTTCCCTTTCTTTCACCAAGAGGCTAATTCATTTGTTATTTCATGTTGGCACAGTTTGTGAGGCTGGCTTGAGCCCAAGAACTTTCCACAACCCTTATCCATATAAAAGGCTTCAGTCTGCAGATCATACCCAAAATGGCCGACGGGACTTCTGTCTGCAATATCACTCCAAAAATGGCAGCCGTAATTACTATACATTATGCAAAACACCAAACCACTATAAATAGGAACTGTAGCAAGTACTATGCACGCTCGAGATGACGTCAGAGTGACGAAATGCGTAGGGCGGAGTCAGCATACAACCTTGCATCACTTCCTGTCACAGAGATAGTGTCAGCAATATATGCTTGTTATACCTTTACCAAATGTGAGTACCTTTTTAAGTGTATACATCAATAAACTAGGTTTTTATACAGTATTACGCTATGTGGGCTCCCTTTTTTTCTCTTTCCATAATGGAATCTCGCCATAGTCAACAATAAAGACGGAGCTATCCTATCCTATATATGCCACTACAGTGGCATATACTGTGGATGTGTGAGACCCCAAGAGGGGGTGGAGGATCTGGTGAGTGCAGTCACTATAGGAGCACGAATAAGGCACGCACTGAGTGTTTATTCATTGAAAAGCCCACCAGAGTCAAAACGGATTCCTTCACTGCCACAACAGCACCTTTATTGCATTATCAGTCACGTGTTCACTTGTTTATGCACACCAGCACTTTGTATATTTATTTCATTGTTTGAACATATTGCATCTATGGTCATTTTAATTAATAATGATTTACTGCATTTAATCTATTTATTACATAAATAAGTTGGTATATTACACATTGCACTTTCTATTTAGCCAGGCACACAGCCTGACACACATTTCACATAAGAGTTCCTACCTATTTTTTACTATTTTTTAATTTTAATTTTTCATTTCAATTTTATTTTATTTCTATAATGAGCACATAGGCACAGTGCATCTGATATTTTTTTGGGGTTGTAGATACTCATCTAACAGGCACTATTTAATTCATATTTTTTCTCCCCACCTATAACTCCTTCCTCCCTCTTTGGGGAGTAGAACACACCTGAACCCTATCAGGTTTAGAACAGCGCCATATCTACTCCATGGCAAATGTGCCTGACATTTTGCCGAATCTCCTTGGCCAGCATTCACTCCATTTACAAAGTAAACTTATAGTATTGGACATTTACCCCAAAAGTTGCCCAGTGAGAATTACATTTTTTGACGATACACAACATCTGTTCTTCGATAGGTAAATGTTTTTACTGTAGCATTCACCCTATTTATAAAAAGCTACATTTTCCCAAACATTCCCCTTAACCTGTCTATAAGTAAAATTTTCCTAGCTGAGCTGTCAAACCATTTTATTTTTAACATAGAATGCAAAGATTGTCTATGGAAACTGCTGAACTTATCTTGTTACAGTTTCTTAAAACATTGACAGATTTTTTTTATCAGTCCTCACAACCCCATAGCTATCTAGCCTGACAAACCAGGCATATGGAATTGTATCCCCATAGCATGGAGGTAGGAAGAGTTTGCTCTCCCCTGCTATGTAGATACCAGCCTGGATGCCCTTTAGCATTAGGGGGTGTTTTGGGAAAGATTTCCTAATAATGGAAGTCTTCTCCCTAATGCACTGGGGCCCAAAGAATCAAGCTCTTTTGCACACCTTCCGCTCAGGATTAAAAGCCAGCAAGGGTGCCCCTACCTGACTCCATGAGTGGCAAGTGGTTGGTTGCCCCCCTCTCTGGTGAACTGATTTTAGGGGTCCTTTAATCCCTAACTAGTTCATCATGCATTTGGGTATGAAATGTAAATAAACAAAAACACACCACTGTCAGAAAAAGTTTATCAACGTAAAGTGGTTGTAGGCTGAAGGCTTTTTACCCTTATGCATCTATGCATGAAGGTAAAATCCATCTGCTCCCCCTAATACTTCAAGCAAGGTATAAGAAATGCTGCGCTAACCCAATCAAACAAGTGAAAAAACAAAACGAAAAAAGCAGCTAGCACACAAACAAACCAAGTCAACTCAACATACAAATAATTAAGTGCAGCGCTGAGATCACCCAGCATGAAATTGAAACATGGGTGAAAAATTAATTACACCGGTGAAAGTGTGAAATATAATAACAAAACAAATTTGAGAAACGACAGTATAACCAGTTAGATATAATCAAAAAGTGTCTATGGTGAAATATGGGGTAGCAAGGGACCAAAGTCCATAAATATAAGATCAGTGGAAGTCTTCTCAAAGGGGGAGGTACTATAAACCCTGGAAGGTAAATTGACACTCGAATGGAAAGGCGACCACAGATACCAAGCCACACAAATCTTCAATGGAAGAGGTTAGGTACCCTTACCAGATCCGTAGGACTTATCTGCCGTATAGCAGTACGTCTATTAGGCATAAGAGGGTAATCTCCCGTGATGTCCAACCGAGTGATGTCCTGTAGGTCGGGGTCACCGGTGAAAAGTAGTTGTCCTGGGTAGAAGTTGAACCACTATCGCACATGCTCTGCAGTTCCGGATCAGAAGGGTCAGGAGGAACTAATTGGAAGTGGAACCATGGAGAAAGAAAAAAGGGGACTCCACATGGTGTAGGTCAAAACAAGGGGTTTTAATAGATAAAAACCATACAGGATAAAAGTGATCACAAGCGAATAAAAAATGGCAATGTGAGAAGCTGAAAACGCCAGCCCTACGCGTTTCGACTACACAGTCTTCAACAGGGGCATAAGACAGCCTCCCCACATTTCTCTTACTTATAGACTGTACAAAACTTACAAATTGGCCGGGACTGCCCCCATCATGGAAGTGAGAAATCAGTAAGGACATAAACATCCATATACAATACACATTATATGTACAATGACACAGCTTAAAAACCTAAGTTTTAAAAAAGATCCCAAAACAGATCGTATCATAAAGATTTATAGTTGTAAAGCTCAGAAAAACACGGGCACCGTAATAACAGCACGGCTTGCGTTCCAAGCCTCACAAACTCAGTCGTTGGGGAGGAGATGGCCACCAGCAGCCAATCCGCCTCTGGTGTCTCATCCGCCCATACGCACGGAGCCTGCGTTCCAAGCCTCGTATAGAGTGGCCAGCACAACGGCTGACGTCATGTCTGCTGCAAGGCAGGGAGTTGTATCTGGGCCAATCCCCCTAATACTTACCTGAGCCTGATCTCGATCCAGCGATGTGCATGAGAGCAGCAGCTCTCCCATGTCTCTCCATTCTCACTGGCTGGGCCACAGTAGTGGGAACCAATGGCTCCCGCTGCTGTCAATCACAGCCAGTGAGGAGGGATCAGGGGTGGGGCTGAGCTGTGCACTGTGTGTCCTATAGACACACAGAGGCAGCTCAGGACTGAGCATGCACGAGTGCCTGAAGGGAAAACTGCTTGCTATGGGGGCACTTGGCAAGGGGGAGGGGCCAGGAGCGCCGGTGGGGGACCCAAGAAGAGGAGGATCGGAGCAGGTAAGTATGAGATGTTTATTATTTAAAAAAATAAATAACTAAAGCCTTCAGTATCACTTTAAAGGCTACAGCTAACTATTCTTATAAACATTACCTCCCCCTTCCTCATACCTATCCTGCATACCTTGTGTAAAAAAAAAAAAAAAATCTGTGTGCTTACCTTTTTTTAATCCAGTCCAATCACATGATGACAGAGGCTGTGAATTCCCAGAGCAGTGATGTCACCTATAGGCTCCTATGGCCCAGCTGTTGTTGGCACTCCCTTCACTCCCCTGCAGCAGTCACTCACTGTCAAAGAGAAGCTGGAACTGTGGGATCATGTAATTAAAAATAGGGAAGTACAAAGATCTTTTTTGTACAGGCATGCAGGATAGGTAGGAGGAGGGCAGAGGGAACATTTTTAAGAACAGTTAGTATTAGTCCTATCTTCTACATTAAATTTACTAATATTTTGAGGTTCAAGCAGTCTTCAAAAGTGTCCTGCAGCGGGACTCCTTCAATGCTCAGATCCCAAAGGAGAGAGCTTAGGTCCATTCTCCTCCCTGTTGAGCAATGAGAAAGTCCTGGCAGCAATACAGTTTTAAATGCTTTAGGCAACTCTGAGATGTGTCTCCCTGGAGTTTTTGGTGATATTACTGGCCATATTAGAACAGTTGCATAAGCTAATATCAAGTATGCGCAGTGTTGTACCCTGTCACTTGGGCGAGTAGTCCTAATGGTGGCCATACCTGTTTCAATAAATGATTGATTTCTTTTCCAATCAATCTCTTCCAATTGGAATAATCAATCTACTGTATAGTCGACAACCCAATCGACTGATATGCTGCACATGGGGAAATTGATTTTGATTGATAGTTAAGTTACAATCGTAACTTATAATCGCAAGTTATCAACCACATCTCTGTTTCCACCTTGTGAATCAATAATCCAATCGCTTGAAATACAATCATATTCATGAACAAAGTATCTCAGTTCTGCTGATCGATGCAAAAAACGGTCAATGATTTTCCGCCCTGCACAATCAAATCAGTTTGATCGTATGCAAGCGAAATTGAGTCAAAAGGGAAGTTATCGCTATTGGACTGTGTGCCACCTTGATTGTTTTGATCGAATCACCAATCGAATTAAAAAAACTGAAGCATGTATGGCTACCAGAAGGTATTTACTGAGCAAATTTCCCAGTATTTCCTTTATACCTAAAACCCCTTTAGATTGTATATTCAGATCCTTAAAACCATATAGAAATATTATTGTATTGCCTTTATCAGATGCAGTGTTGAAAGCTTCCACCTGACATCACACTAAGGGGTATATTTATAAAGTAGTGAATCTGACATTCACCAAACATTCACTGAAAGTGAATCTTCTAGGTGCACATGTTTTAAATAATAGTGACCATTTGGGGACAGTCACAATCTCTGATTTATAATGTGTTGCATGTTGTTAATTTAATTAGGACGCAGAATGAATTGATGTTGTGTTCACCATACTTATTATCTCAGTTTCCATCTCATTATCCTCCATAATGTCTACAGTGCTGCTCTTCCAAGGGCAATCTTGATGCTTGTAATCCCCCAGCCAATGGGGTGACCCTTGTTATGGCTGTCTGTATGAAGCAGCTGTTTACATTATCAAACCATGAGAATTAATGAGTTATTTTTGCAACATTTACAGAAATTTTATTTTTTATTATACCTTTATAACATAATTTTAAGATGATGGCAATGATTATTCATTATCAATAGGTTTTTATTGAGTTTTTAGTACAAAGGATAGTAAAACAGTCCAGTTGCAACAAAAACAGAGGTTCCGCCTAGCATTTAAGTGAGTCTAGTCATCTCGATCAAGCAACATATATGAATATGTTAGTTAATGTATGTAATGATAAATTTGCTTACATTTTTTACATTAGTGTACAAATGCAGGCGGAGGTGGGATGGGAGGTAGGAAGGTAATAGGGGGAGGGAGGAGGGATAGGATAGCGGGTTGGGGGAGGGAAGGGAAAGGGAAGAGGGGTTATTTTCCGCCCTGCACAATCAAATCATTTTGATCGTATCCAAGCGGGGAAGGGGAAGGGGAAATAGAGAATGGGGGAGGTAAGGGGATGGGTCACCAGCACATCAAGTGTGGACGTTTCAAAACAGTATAGAACAATATGGTTCAAAGCAGAACAATTCACAATTCATTCGCCTTGAGGCGATTCAGTTCGCATTTGCAGCGCTTTACAAATCATTCATTCATTCATTCACATGTGAACTTTATATTTTGGGTGCGTCAACCAATGGGACCATTATACAGAAAATTAGTTTAGTTGCATATTTTTCCTAGCTATTATCTTTTCCAATTCACATTGTTGATTAAGATCTGCAATTGTGCTAGATATGGAATGGGGTTTCTGAGGTTTTCCATAACCTAGTAACATTTAGCTTGGCTGCTAGCAAGAGACAGTTCTGGTGTTTGAAGGGTACTTTTCTAACCCTACATGGAGCAGCGTTAGTGAAGGGGTAGGGGTAGAAGGCAAGCCAGAGACAGTGGAAATCAATGTGAATATTTGTCGCCAATAGGAGGTGAGGGATTTACAATACTATAGTATGTGGGCTATGGAACCTATGCAACCACAGTTCCTCCAACAGCATGGTGGGCTTCCTGGTGGGCTTTCTTCGATAGTTGGTAGGGCGTTTGATATCATCTATGTAGGGTATTTTGATGGCAATGATTATTATTGTCATTCTCCCTCTATTAGTCATCTTCACAACACTAATATGATTAGTAACCCTATTTAAAGAATCTTCATATGTATCTTCTTATGCATAAAGAATCCCATGAGTAGGTAAAAAAAAAAAAAGATCAATTTGTCAATCATTTAAAAAAAGTAAAAACCTTTTCTTTGTCAGAGCAGCTGCTTCAATACCCCTATGGAGAAGACATTGTGAACCCAGAACCTAATGCAAATTACCACATTCAAACAAATAAATGAATACAATTGTTGGCGATAAGTGGAGTACACACATCTAAGCATATTATTAAAGACTTTGCCTCTAGGATACATTCCCCCATTAAGTAGGAATCTACAGTATTTACACCATATAAATCTTGGAAAACTTCTCCCTTTTGAGTTTAAGGCCTCATACACACTGGGAGTTTGCCCAACTCTTCTAAATGCCTTTCTCCTGGCAGGAGAAAAGCAGCATCAAAAATATACCTAAAGCCACGTTTTTTGCAAACGCATTTAGGCACATCAAGCGCTAGAGTTTTCATTCATTTCATTGACTAGAATATTCATTTATTCTGGCCATTGAAATTAATGAACACTCAAGCGCTAACACGTGTTTACACTGATTTAGGTGTGTTGGGCATTTTTTAGCAGCAAAACGCTCCTCTGCTGGCTCTAGTTTTTTTTTTCTGCCTCTAAACACTCCTGCTTCTAAATGCCCGTAAACGCCTATGTGTGCAATGACACATAGGCTAACATGGAGGGGCATTTAGAGGCAAAAAATAAAGTCAAGCATTACTAAAAGTGGTTTTATTGATGCCCAGTGTGCAAGAGGCCTAAATAGTATTAGCCATCATATGATGCAAATCTAATTCCCTTGGTCAGTGGAAATATAAGTTGCATCACCTAATAACCATTCAACTCCTCCTAAATAGTAGGTGCATGTAAAATAACCCTGAATGCCATGAGAACACTAATATATGTACAAATGCAAATAACATATAACTCCTCCACATGGACATAGTCTCAGGCTAGAATAAAGGTCCTATGCTGCTTATTTATTCCGTATAACATATATTCCTGACAATTAGGTTTATTTTAGCAGATGTAGTGCCCCCCTATTGACAGGAGTCTATATGGGCAGTCTTTATCATATTTGATAGCTTACAACTTTTGCTTTTTTTTATATAGTGCCTTCTTATACTCGCAGTAGCCTTGATGGTGCAGCCCCTTTCTTCCCTCTGCACATTCCTATAGGCCAGTCAGGCAGCCCATCATAGTAAAGGGCCAATAGGAACATATGGGGATGGGTTGAAGGCAGCGGCTACCTGGATGTATTGAAACTTTGTTAAAATGGTACAGCAATTGGCTTGCAGAGCAGGGTATTTAAGACAGCTATAGGTATGTGCGGGTATCTCTATAGGTGTCTACACTTTATACCTGCACAAGGTGTGTTTTCTCGTTAACCACTTTGTTACCCAGAGCCTTTGTTTTCACTTTTACCTAATGTTAGCCCCTATGTCAGGGGTAGGCAACCTCGGCACTCCAGCTGTGGTAAAACTACAAATCCCATCATGCCTCTGCCTCTAGGAGTCATGCCTGTGATTGCCATGGTCTTGCAATATCTCATGGGACTTGTAGTTTCACCACAGCTGGAGGGCCGAGGTTGCCTCCCCCCTGAACTATGTGTCTCAGAACTGCACATGTGCAGTTCCGGTCCAGAGCTGTCCAAGACCAAGTCCCCTCTACTGTGTGTTCAGGCGGTGCTGGCGGGGGGGCGGGTCTGGCAGAGATGGTGCCTGAGCGTGTTGTGTAATGTCATAGTTCAAGGGAGCTGAGCGGAGTGGCCAGAGCCTTGTGTGCAAGTCTGCAGGATGGGAGTGGGACTGTCAGTGCTTTTTGGAGTGGATGGAAGGGACCACCTGGTGTAGAGAGAGACTATCACTGTGACTCAGGAAAGGACGTGCTGTGTCGGTGAGGTGTCGTCATCATCTGTGCTGCTAAAAACTGCTGTCAGTGTCACTGTGAGAGTCAATTTCGTGTGTGTGCCTGCCCATTCTAATTTCTTGCCCTTCTGAGTCCTGTCCCTAAGCTACTTACTATATCGAAGATAAAAGAAATATGTTTTTTTGCCTTAATATCTACCTTAAATCACATTGCTAATTGCATATTGTACTTGTTTTAGCCTAAATACTGAAATTTGTACTTTAAACTGTAATTTTGTAACTTTTGAAAATGGCCGTAAAAATGTGGCGGTGCCAGTAAATTTTGGGTGTCGTGCCAGTAAATTTCAATCTGGTAGGATGGCAACTCTGTTGCCAGCTGCTATAGTGTATTTAAAGTCCTGTTTTACCAGCCCCCATTTATAAACGGGCTCTGGCAGATAGGTGGTTATTGTGCTTATAAGCTCAATGAGCTTTGACAGAGTCTAATGTTTTCATTCAAGGCAGACCCTACCCATGAACTCACAGTGAAAAAAGAAAAGCAATGAAGTACAGTCCTTGATCTTAACAGGAAGCACAGGCTACATATGTAATGAGCAAATATGGCTGCTCACCTGTACATATTGTATCAATTTATAAACTAATTTAAATGTATTAAAACCTCACTCCATGCTGCTATAAAATGTACCCATGTAATGGTTCTACCTCCACATTGTATGGGTTAAATGCCTGTTTTGACTATGGGATACTGAAAAAGGTGAATTACTTGAAAGCTTCCTCCATGCTGTACGACCGGTCCCTCGAAGCCTCTTCTCTTCTCCGCTTGACCAGTCACAGCTCTTTGCTGTCATCACATACAATACAAGACCAGCATCCTTTGAGTGTTGGAAGAAGAAAGCATAAAGTAAGTAAGTCACCTTTCAGCATCCTCTAAACCCGTGGTGCCCAACAAGCAGCCATTTGCCAGTTATTGTGTGGCACTCAAGTCCCTAAAGACCATTATCTGTGTTTTACTCAACCAAGGTGCTTACTCTGGCCAGTAAAGGAAAGTTTTCTTTAGACTGGCTTCTGTTAGTTAAATGGCATGTTTCATTTATTTCACACTATCCTACTTTTTCTGTTCTGTCCATCCCTTTTCTCATTTTTTATTTTTTTTTTTAACTTTAACTTTTATCATTTGCAATGGATCTTTCTGTGACAAGTCATTTTTAAGGGGTCTCTAGGGAGCAAAAAAGTGGAAGTATTGATTTGAAAAGAGGTTGTAAGAGCAGTGATTTCTTACAGCCTCATGTAAACTGTAAGTATATTTTTGCAGCATGTCCCTGGTCTCCAACAATTTCCATATAGGGATGAACCGAATTGCCCTGGGTTCAGCAAACTTTAAAGGAGTTTGCATGCCAAACCCAAATCCCATTGAAATTGATGGGGGCTGAAACTGTCAAATTAAAAATGCCCCTTTTCTGGGCTAATATGCAATTTTTAAAAATGACA
This sequence comes from Aquarana catesbeiana, assembly GCF_042186555.1. Classification (NCBI taxonomy): domain Eukaryota; kingdom Metazoa; phylum Chordata; class Amphibia; order Anura; family Ranidae; genus Aquarana; species Aquarana catesbeiana. The sequence goes on from NC_133326.1 coordinate 636,884,015, forward strand.
TTCAGCAGCGAGCAGTGATTTATTTTTTTAAGACAGCAATGACGTTTGTTATAGCACATTCTAGAGAAAAGATTTAAAAAAAAAGTAGAGTCCCCCCCTAAAAAATATACCAGACCTTTTGAGTCTGGTATGGATTTTAAAGGGGTACCGCAAGAAAAGAAAAAAAAATGTGTGATCCCCCAAGAAATCCATACCTGAATCTGGGTCTGATGGCTTTTAAGGGGTACTCCATGCAAAAAGAAAATGTGTGAGGTCTCCCTAAAAATCCATCAGTATTGAGGGGGGTTCCTTGTCACCATGTTAATGAGGACAAAGGCTTTTTCCCTGTGCCCCAAAGCAGTTGATAAATGAAGGGCTGTTTTGAGAATCTCAAAAATATAGAGGTAGGAATGCATTATACAGAGGAGCCTTAACATAGGCACTGCGACTTCCACATATATTTTCTATATTTTCTATTTTCACATTTGTGCAGGGGAACACTCTGTTATTAACATGAATTATTAGACAGTGTTAACTTGGTTTTGCAGGCTGGCCGGTAAGTGTGCTGGGAAATCTTTGTTTGTGATGTGCGTTGCCCATCCATGTACACCTTACTTCAAAGGCTAGTTGTAAATGTGGGTGGTCGCCATCTTTTTGTATAACTTGTTTGCTATCTCGATTGGCGTGGGGGCACATTAGATATTAGTCCTTTGATGAAGTGAGGGGCCACACTTGAAGGCCCCTATATCAAGAAATTTGACCACCATTGCGCTAAACAAAATGAGCATTTAACCAAAGCAGTGTTTGCGGCAGAGGGTGGAGTTGGGGGTTGTTGGGGAGCATATTTTACACCAGCCTGAACTTTCCTCCGATTTAATGAAAGAAAAAAAAACTTTTATTTCTACCAAAAAAGTTTAACAAAACTGTTTTGGCCCTTAGTTCAACCCCAATGATAGCATTTACACTAGTTAAAAAAAGTAACACCACCTTTTCCGGCATATTTAACTCATGGTTTCTGTATCATGTGACTGCTGTGTTAGCTGTCACAGCGGTCACATGATTGGGAGCTTGTTCCGCTAGCTCCAAAACCAAGAAGCCTTGACCGAGAACTGTCGGTGGCAGTTTGGTCAGTGTGCTATGAGCATATAGTGATTGCACTCTTAGCACACAACCTCTTGCCACCATGGACACATATGAGCAATGACTGGGCGCTGCTATGGACATATACAGTATGTGCCACGGCTTAGAATGTTTGGAAAAAGTATTCATACCCCTTACAATTTTCCACATTTTGTCATATTACAACCAAAACGTAAATGTATTTTATTGGGATTTAATGTGATAGACCAATGCAAAGTGGCACATAATTGTGGAAGGAAAATGATAAATGGTTTTGAATTTTTTTTTACAAATAAATATTTGAAAAGTGTGGCGTGCATTTGTATTCAGCCCCCTTTACTTTGATACCCACCTGTGTGTAATTTATTCTCTGTGAAGCCCTCAGAAGTTTGTTAGAGAACCTTAGTAAACAAACAGCATCATGAAGGCCAAGGAACACACCAGACAAGTCAAGGATAAAGTTGGAGAAGTTTTAAGCAGGGATAGGTTATAAAAAAAATCTCCCAACCTTTGAACATCTCATGGAGCACTGTTCAATCCATCATCCAAAAATGGAAAGAGTATGGCTAAACTGCAGACCTACCAAGACATGGCCGTCCACCTAAACTAACAGGCCTTGCATGGAGAGCATTCACCAGAGAAGCAGCCAAGAGGCCCATGGTAACTCTGGAGGAGCTGCAGAGATCCACAGCTCAGGTGGGAGAATCTGTCCACAGGATGAAACAAATCTGGCCTTTATAGAAGAGTGGCAAGAAAAAAGTCATTGTTGAAAAAAAGCCATAAGAAGTCCTGTTTGCAGTTTGCGAGAAGCCACGTGGGGGACACAGCAAACATGTATGCAAATTTTTGGCTTAAAAGCAAAATGCTATGTGTGGCGGAAATCTAACACTTCACAGCACCATGAACACACCATCCCCACCGTAAAACATGGTGGTGGCAGCATCATGTTGTGGGGATGCTTTTCTTCAGCAGGGATAGGGAAACTGGTCAGAGTTGATGGGAAGATGGATGGAGCCAAATACAGGGCAATCTTAGAAGAAAACCTGTTTAAGTCTGCAAAAGATGTGAGATTGGGGCGAAGGTTTACCTTCCAGCAGGACAACGACCCTAAACATACAGCCAGAGCTACAATGTAATGGTTTAGATCAAAGCATATTCATGTGTTAGAATGGCCCAGTCACAGTCCAGACCAAAATCCAATTGAGAATCTGTGGAAAGACTTGAAAATTGCTGTTCACAGACGTTCTCCATCCAATCTAACAGAGCTTAAGCTATTTTGCAAAGAAGAATGGGCAAAAATTTCACTCTCTAGATATGCAAAGGTGGTAGAGACATCCCCAAAAAGACTTGCAGCTGTAATTGCGTGAAAGGTGGTTCTACAAAGTATTGACTCAGAGGGGCTGAACACAAATGCAGGCCACACTTTTCACATATTTATTTGTAAAATATATTTAAAACCATTTAGAATTTTCCTGCCACTTCACATTTACTGTATTTTTCGCTCCATAAAATGCACCCCCCCCCACAAAAAAAATGGGGAGAAATGCCTATGCATCTTGTGGAGCGAATACTGACCAGGCCTCCCCCCGTCGTCGCCGCCATGTCACAATACAGGGAGGCTGTCTCCCGCGAGTGCCGGACCGGAAGTGATGCCGAAAGTCGTGTGCGACCTTTTCACTTCCGGTGGGACCACGCAGTTTTAAGATGGGGGCGCCGGTGTGCTGTCTAATAGACGCACTCGGCGACTGCCCATCGGTATTGGCAGGCACTGGCTCTCCTGGCTAGGAGTGGAACCGCTTGACACTCCCTCTATAGGTAAGCTTTATGTTTTTATGCCCATTGTTCCTACACGTTAATATTGGCACCTGGTTGGTTTGGGGTTTATAAAGCTGTGTTATCATGTATAGTTATGTTTGTCCATACGGGCGTGCTTTTGTCTTGTCCTGCCATTGGGCCATTCTGGACCCATTGTGCCACGCTATTTTAATTGGATTTTTCATATATATCTTTGACACAACCCCCCCCATGTGAACACTATAACTATATATGCTAAACTGCAGATAGCATTGCCAACAGTAATGCCCCGTACACACGGTCGGACTTTGTTCGGACATTCCGACAACAAAATCCTAGGATTTTTTCCGATGGATGTTGGCTCAAACTTGTCTTGCATACACACGGTCACACAAAGTTATCGGAAAATCCGATCGTTCTGAGCGCGGTGACGTAAAACACATACGTCGGGACTATAATTGGGGCAGTGGCCAATAGCTTTCATCTCTTTATTTATTCTGAGCATGCGTGGCACTTTGTCTGTCGGATTTGTGTACACACGATCGGAATTTCCGACAACAGATTTTGTTGTCGGAAAATTTTATAGCCTGCTCTCAAACTTTGTGTGTCGGAAAATCCGATGGAAAATGTGTGATGGAGCCTACACACGGTCGGAATTTCCGACAACAAGGTCCTATCACACATTTTCCGTCGGAAAATCCGACCGTGTGTACGGGGCATTATTCTGGTGTAGACACCCGGGCCACTTTTATACCCTTTAAGCTTTTATTTTACATATTGTTAAATATCTATTACCATTTAATTATAAAGTATAAAGTAAAAATGCTTTCTAAAAAAGTTGTTGTATACTTAGGTTTATACCATATACAACATATTGCTATATAGGAGGTTGAATTTGTCAGCCTATTCCCTACAATTATACCTTGTTCGAATTTATCTCTGCCCTATCATAATGTGGGACAACTGATACAGCATTATTGTTGCATATATACTTTTTCCTTGTAAGGGAATTAAGGAATTTCCCTCTATCACATTTTTTGCCAGACTCTTGCCTTAATCTGCGTGGTCCAGTTCCCCTATTGGCGTTATCCTCTGGGATCTGGCACCCATGGGTACTATTCTCCAGTTGGTGTAATAGGTGACGTCTGGCAATGGTGGTGGCTGCTTTGTCTTTTAGACCTGTATTAGTAGGTGAGCATTACCAGTACTAATTTTCTACCAGATTTTCTGTATCATGCTTTTGATTTGTATTGATAGATGGCCATTATGTAATCGCATTCTTAATGATTACTTGTTCTTTATATAATCTAGAATAAATCAGTGATGTCGTTTATGCCCTGATGAAGCGAAACTCTTTGCGAAACATGTCGGCTGACTAATCACGAATGATTTTTGAACAAACTACTTTATGGTCATGCTGATGTTCCTGTATGTTATGTTTGTAATGCATACTGTATATATTTTTAACAATTCTTAATAAAATTTATACTTTTTATTATCCCGTGTGGTACTGGCTTACCATTAACAGATACACTATCTCCCTCTAAAATCCCACCATATCAGAGAGAGTATCATCTCTCTCTCTATTTTTGTTAGGCTGCATTTAATTGGCACTGATTAGGCTGCATTTCATGGGATAGGTTAGGCTGCATTTCATGGGATAGGTTAGGCTGCATTTCATTGGCACTGATAAGGCTGCATTTAATTGGCACAGGTCAGGCTGCATTTCATGGGCACTGGTGAATATTTTAGTACACCATTTGGTTCAGAATATTTTTTTTCTTGTTTTCCTCCTCTAAAACCTAGGTGCGTCTTATGGTCAGGTATGTCTTATGGAGCGAAAAATATGGTATGTGCCACTTTGTGTTGGTCTATCACATAAAATCCCAATAAAATACATTTTTGGTTGTAACCTGACAAAATGTGGAAAATTTCAAGGGGTATGAATATTTTTTAAAGGAACTTTAAAGCACTACCACACATACTGTATGTGTTGCATGGTTGACAAGTGAGTAATAAGCAGTGAATCCAATATTCACCAAACATTCACTGCTGTTGAATCTTCCAGATGCATGTGTTTAAATGACAGTGATTGATTTACCACCAATAAATGTTTGTGGAAAGTCACAACATAATATATATGTGTTGCATGTTGTTAATATAATTAGGAAACAGACTGAATTGATGTTGTGTTCACCATACTTATTATCTCAGTTTCCTTCTCATTATCCTCCATAATGTATCCACAGTGCTGCTCTTCCAAGGGCAACCTTGATGCTTGTTATCTCCCAGCCTATGGGGTGACCCTTGTTATGGCTGTCTGTACGGCACTGCTGTTTACACTATAAAACCTTGAGAATTAATGAATTGTTTTTGCATCATTTACAGAGATTTTATTTTTATCATACCTTTTATAAAATAATTTTAAGATTATGACAGTGATTATTATTTTCATTCTCCCTCTATTAGTCATCTTCCCCACACTCTTCCAAGTGCAGAGCAGCAGGTCTAAAAATAAAAAAAAGCAACCCTTGCTGCTCTATTTACCTCTTCGGCCTCGTTCACCTGGAGCGTATTACAGCGTACCCCCATGTGAGGCTCATGTGTACCTGCACAGGGATGCACTGGTGTTTTTTGTATCCCGATGCAGGCAGTCCCATTCACATCAATTGGGACACAGCAGCCACATGGGCACTGCTGCTGCTCCCAATTTGACATCCGTTCAGATACAGATGCACAGGCTTGAGAGCACCAATTTGTTGTTATATAGAGATGAGGAGAGATGAGGAATTATTGTTGTAGAATGCGCTAGCCGATATGGAATGCAAACCCCTCTAATCCAAAAATGAATTTTCCTGCAGCAACTTGGATTTCCAGAGAGATTGCATTTATTGAATCCCAGCACAGGAAAGAGGTACAGACAAGGTAGATGACAGGGTACTTAGAATATTCATGCAATGATCAGACACCTTCAGAGAGCTCGATTTCTCTAGTCATAACTCAGCCAAAAGAACCTTCCCTAATATACACTTTTCCCCATGCAGTAAAATGTCACGCAATCCGATTGGTCAGTTTTAGTAGCCCTTTAATCTTCTGGGTGAAAGGTAATGCCTCTTGGCTTAGGATAGCTGCAGCCATAAAATCTAATAAAAGTTGTCCGGATATTTCCTAAATTGCGTTCTTTTACTATTAATTAAATAAATAAGTTACCCTTTGAAGAATGCTATTCACCATAAACAAGTATGCCATAAATACTTTTGATGTTCAGTTATCATCATTAAATACTTCTTGTATTGTTTATGGCTAAATTGCATTCTTACAAAAAGACGTATACATTTATTTATTTATTTTGTCCCCTCTGGATCTTTAGATTCCTTCTAAGTCTGCCCTAGCAATATGCATGTTATAACGCTTGCTCATTTGCAAATCACCTCCTTTGAAAAGTAATGCCGCGTACACACGGTCGGACTTTTCGTCTACAAAAGTCCGACAGCCTGTCCGACAGACTTCCGGCGGACTTTCGGCGGACTTGCAGCAGACTTTCTAACGAACGGACTTGCCTACACACGACCACACAAAAGTCCGACGGATTCGTACGTGATGACGTACACCGGACTAAAATAAGGAAGTTCATAGCCAGTAGCCAATAGCTGCCCTAGCATGGGTTTTTGTCCGTCGGACTAGCACACAGACGAGCGGATTTCGGGGTCCGTCGTAGTTACGACGTAAAGATTTGAAGCATGTTTCAAATCTAAAGTCCGTCTGATTTGAGGCTGAAAAAGTCTGCTGAAAGTCCGGAGAAGCCCACACACACGATCGGATTACCAGCCAGCTTTAGTCCGTCGGCGTCCGTTGGACTTTTGTAGACGAAAAGTCCGACCGTGTGTACGCGGCATAACAGGTTGGCCCCCAAGTGCCAAGGTGATCTTGCATAAAATTAGCATAGCAGAGAGTCATAAGCTATCCTTTTGTTGTGTAAAATACAGCTGGCCTGGTCAATATGTCAGCCCCGAACATATGGCCTGTACAAGAATGTATTTATGTAAAAATACACTGTATGTATATATATATATATATATATATATATATATATATATATATACACACACACACACACACACACACACACACACACACACACACACACACACACACACACACACACACAGTATCTCACAAAAGTGAGTACACCCCTCACATTTTTGTAAATATTTTATTATATGTTTTCATGTGACAACACTGAAGAAATGACACTTTGCTACAATGTAAAGTAGTGAGTGTACAGCTTGTGTAACAGTGTAAATTTGCTGTCCCTTCAAAATAACTCAACACACAGCCAATAATGTCTAAACCGCTGGTAACAAAAGTGAGTACACCCCTAAGTAAAAAAGTCCAAATTGGACCCAAAGTGTCAATATTTTGTGTGGCCACCATTATTTCCCAGCACTGCCTTAACCCTCTTGGGCATGGAGTTCATCAGAGCTTCACAGGTTGCCACTGGAGTCCTCTTCCACTCCTCCATGATGACATCACGGAGCTGGTGGATGTTAGAGACCTTCCGTTTGAGGATGCCCCACAGATGCTCAATAGGGTTTAGGTCTGGAGACATGCTTGGCCAGTCCATCACCTTTACCCTCAGCTTCTTTAGGCAGTGGTCATCTTGGAGGTGTGTTTGGGGTCGTTATCATGCTGGAATACTGCCCTGCGGCCCAGTCTCCGAAGGGAGGGGATCATGCTCTGCTTCAGTATGTCACAGTACATGTTGGCATTCATGGTTCCCTCAATGAACCGTATCTCCTCAGTGCCGGCAGCACTCATGTAGCCCCAGACCATGACACTCTGACACACTAGGCAAGACACACTTGTCTTTGTACTTCTCACCTGATTGCCGCCACACATATTTGACACCATCTGAACCAAATAAGTTTATCTTGATCTCATTAGAGCACAGGACATGGTTCCAGTAATCCTTGTCATTAGTCTGCTTGTCTTCAGAAAACTGTTTGCGGGCTTTCTTGTACATCATCTTTAGAAGAGGCTTCCTTCTGGGACAACAGCAATGCAGACCAATTTGATGCAGTGTGCGGCGTATTATCTGAGCACTGACAGGCTGACCCTCCACCCCTTTAATCTCTGCAGCAATGCTGGCAGCATTGATACATCTATTTCCTCTGGATATGACGCTGAGCACATGCACTCAACTTCTTTGGTTGACCATGGCGAGGCCTGTTCTGAGTGGAACCGCTGTATGGTCTTGGCCAGCGTGCTGTAGCTCAGTTTCAGGGTCTTGGCAATCTTCTTATAGCCTAGGCCATCTTTATGTTGCGCAACAATTCTTTTTTTCAGATCCTCAGAGAGTTCTTTGCCATGAGGTGCCATGTTGAACTTCCAATGACCAGTATGAGAGCGATAACACCAAATTTAACACACCTTCTCCCCATTCACACCTGAGACCTTGTAACACTAACGAGTTACATTATACCGGGGAGGGAACATGGCTAATTGGGCCCAATTTGGACATTTTCACTTAGGGGTGTACTCACTTATGTGAGATACTGTAAATACAGTGGGGACGGAAAGTATTCGGACCCCCTTAAATTTTTCACTCTGTTATATTGCAGCCATTTGCTAAAAACATTTAAGTTCATTTTTTTCCTCATTAATGTACACACAGCATCCGATATTGACAGAAAAACACAGAATTGTTGACATTTTTGCAGATTTATTAAAAAAAGAAAAACTGAATCATCACATGGTCCTAAGTATTCAGACCCTTTGCTCACTATTTAGTAGAAGCACCCTTATGATCTAATACAGCCATGAGTCTTTTTGGGAAAGATGCAAAGTTTTTCACACCTGGATTTGGGGATCATCTGCCATTCCACCTTGCAGATCCTCTCCAGTTCTGTCAGGTTGGATGGTAAACATTGGTGGACAGCCATTTTTAGGTCTCTCCAGAGATGCTCAATTGGGTTTAAGTCAGGGCTCTGGCTGGGCCATTCAAGAACAGTCAAGGAGTTGTTGTGAAGCCGCTCCTTCGTTATTTTAGCTGTGTACTTAGGGTCATTGTCTTGTTGGAAGGTAAACCTTCGGCCCAGTCTGAGGTGCTGAGCACTCTGGAGAAGGTTTTCGTTCAGGATATCCCTGTACTTGGCCGCATTCATCTTTCCATCGATTGCAACCAGTCGTCCTGTCCCTGCAGCTGAAAAACACCCCCACAGCATGATGCTGCCACCACCATGCTTCACTGTTGGGACTGTATTGGACAGGTGATGAGCAGTGCCTGGTTTTCTCCACACATACCGCTTAGAATTAAGGCCAAAATGTTCTATTTTGGTCTCATCAGACCAAAGAATCTTATTTCTCACCATCTTGGAGTCCTTCAGGTGTTTTTTTTTAGCAAACTCCATGCAGGCTTTCATGTGTCTTGCACTGAGGAGAGGCTTTCGTCGGGCCACTCTGCCATAAAGCCCCGACTGGTGAAAGGCTGCAGTGAGGGTTGACTTTCTACAACTTTCTCCCATCTCCCGACTGCATCTCTGGAGCTCAGCCACAGTGATCTTTGGGTTCTTCTTTACCTCTCCCACCAAGGCTCTTCTCCCCCAAAAGCTCAGTTTGGCCAGACGGCCAGCTCTAGGAAGGGTTATGGTCATCCCAAATGTCTTCCATTTAAGGATTATGGAGGCCACTGTGCTCTTAGGAACCCTAAGTGCAGCAGAAATGTTTTTGTAACCTTGGCCAGATCTTTGCCTTGCTACAATTCTGTCTCTGAGCTCTTCAGGCAGTTCCTTTGACCTCATGATTATCATTTGCTCTGACATTCACTGTGAGCTGTAAGTTCTTATATAGACAGGTGTGTGGCTTTCCTAATCAAGTCCAATCAGTATAATCAAACACAGCTGAACTCAAATGAAGGTGTAGAACCATCTCAAGGATGATCAGAAGAAATGGACAGCATCTGAGTTAAATGTATGAGTGTCACAGCAAAGAGTCTGAATACTTAGGACCATGTGATATTTCAGTTTTTCTTTTTTAATAAATCTTATATGATTTTAGCAAATGGCTGCAATATAACAAAGAAAAATTTAAAGGGGGTCTGAATACTTTCCGTTCTCACTGTATATAGATCCACATCCACATGGATGTCAAATTGGGAGCAGTAGCTGTGTCCATGCAGCTGCTGTGTCCCAACTGACATCAATGAGACTGCCTCTATTGGATGTACAGAACATCTGTGCATCCCTGTGCAGGTAAACACAGCCTTTGCATGGGCATAAACTGTATTATGCTGAACGAGGCCTTCTCTGGCCCAGTTCCTTGCAGAATCACAGCTCCGGCACTGGTCCTCTTCCAGGTTGAATGATGCCCATAGTCATCAAACTGCACTGCGTTTGCGATCAGCGTTTGCAGTGTTGTTGAGTTAACATTGACACCTGCTGCAGTGCACTTTGAATGCAAACAAGCATGGAACACGGGTTTCCTGCACCCAGTGGGATTCTGTTTCGTATCTCGGGAAAGTCCGACCAAACTGGGACAGTTGGGAAATATTAAATTATATTAAAAGAAGAGAGGATTTGTGTTTGTACTTAAAGGGAGGATTTTTGCTGGGAGAAGAAATTTGGGGGGGCGGATTTGTTGTGCTGTCAAGTGGGTTTCGGGGGAAAGAGGATTTATGCTTGGGGGGATTAGAGGGGGGTTTTGGGTGGTAGAGGATTTGTACTGGAATGGGGGTTGTGCTGGGAGGGAGGATTTAGGAGGGTGGAAGTGGATTTATTCTGAGAAGGGTACTGGGGGGAAGGAGAATTGAGGGAGAACTGAGGGGTGTGAGAATAAGTGCTAGGATAGGGAAGAAGGGAGAATTGTTCTAGGACTGGAGATTTAGGGAGGGTGGAGCAGGACTTGTGCTGAGGAAGGGGGAAGAAGGTTCATGTTAGGAGGGGGGACTTGCGTGGGAGGATTCTGGGGGTACAGGGGGGAAGAAAAGAGGATTTGTACGGGGGCAGGTGAGCATGCAAAAAAGTGCTGGTTTATTATTTTTTTGGGAGGGGAGGGAGTGTGATTTTTTGCCTACACTGTGTATTACACATCCCTGACTTCTGCACTCTTTTTCTTTTGTACTCCAGTAAGCCCGGAGCAAAAGAAATGAAAAGAATAGGCAGAGGGCGGGCATGACAGGGTTAATAGGGGAGCTTGGTTGTAGGGAGTTTGTAAGGAGATTGGTGATTGGTGGTTGGGGTATGATTAGGGGTGGAGCAGAGTTAACTGAGCTGGGGGAAAGATCCCTCCCCAGCTCAGTTGGTCAGGAGGAACAAGCATGGTAGCATGGCCGCTGTGGAGGACTTATTCGCTCGGCTGAAGGCCGAGGCAGCGTCTAGGGGACCTGGATGGCTGGAGAGTCGGTTAGCTGTGGCGCTGGGTGAGTCTGCCCCAGCGGCCCCGTCGGTACAGAGTGAGTCTGCGAGAGGCAGGCGGTCTAGGCTGCCTACTCGCTTCTCTCCAGACAACCCTCTGCCCCTCCCTAACAGGACACAAGTTCAGAGGAGTCGTGCGGGTCGGCTGGTTTCTGGGCCGCCCGCAAGGCGTGTAGCGGCACAGCAAGGGGGAGCTCACTGTTCGTCGGATCCCCCTACCACAATGGCGTCTGGTATAGAGGGACAGCAGGGCAAGGGGGGGTCGGTCGGTGGCAGGGCCGCCCGTGAAGCGCGTGGCGGCACTGCAAGGAAGAGGGCACTATGCTTCGAAACCCCATCCCCCATTATCTTGCAATATTCCAGGACAGCAGGGCAGGGCGGGTTGGCCGTTTACAGGGCCGCCCGCGAAGCGCACGGCGGTGCATGAGTTGGGGAGGAGGGGGCATCTGAAGACGGCTGGCAGTGGAACAGCGGAGAGCAGAGCCGGCAGTCCTAGGGCGGTTGCTGGGGCAGATAGATAAGACACTGTGAGTCAGGCCCCGGGCCTAACCACGGCAGGGGCGGGGCTCCACCGGAGGAGGAACACAGTAGCGGCAGCCGGTCACTCCAATGCAGTGGCCGGTGGCCCCACGGTGAGAGACGGGCAGAAGCGAGCTACAGGCAGTGGCTTGGGTCGGCACTGCAGGAGGGAGGTCGATGGGCCGAGAAAAGTGACCGGAAAGTCGGTGGGCGGATCCACAGCGGAGGAGGAGAGGGGAGGACAGACGATCCTCGCCGTTCAATGAGGAAGCAGCTGGAGGGCCATTGGTGAGTGAGGAGGAGATGGGAGTAGACAGATCTGAAGGGGAGCTGTCGCAGTCGGACGATGATGGGCAGCGAGGAGATCCGGCGGCGGTGGAGACGGGACCTTCGGCTGGTGGAATTCCTTCCAGGCATCATGGTAAGACGATATGTCCTAATTCCTGTAATGTGGGTTGTGATGTGGGGGTGGTGGGTAGTGTGGGCCAGGGCTCGGCGGGGCGGTCGGAAGCGACCGTGCCTCCTACTCCGGCCGCGCAGGTCGCAGACCGCGCACCGGCGGAAGCAGGGCTGCAAGGGTTTGTAGCGGGTTTGAAGGACTTATTAAAAAGGTTTGAGCCAGGGCCAAGCGGGATTCAGTCTCCTGCGGCGGCATGTGTGGATCCTGGGGAAGGACGGGGGATACGGGACGGCTTGGCCACAGGCACAGGAATTTCCCCTGGGCCTAGTGCTGAGCGAGTGGCGCCCGTGACAGAGGTCACGGGAGTGGCAGTGCAGGCGGAGGTTCCTAAGACACCAGAGGGGGTATCGGGAGAAGGGGCAAAGAAACAAGACTTAGTGAGGCTGGCGGATGCCGCCAAATGCGAAGTTTATGTGTGTTTTGAGGGGCCTCTCAGAGCACATTTGAAGCCGGAAGTGAGGGAGAAAATTTGGAAAGGGGAATACGTTGAGATTTTTGCGCTCCTGCCCCCTGAAAAGTTTAATTTGGATAGAGTTAAGCCAGAGGATAATAAGAAGGAGGATGAAGAGAAACGAAGGTATAGGCTCATACCAAGGACCTTTACGAATTGGCTGCAGGCTTTTGCGATCATGGCGAGTGTGATTGGGGAAAAGAACCCAGAACACTGTTCGGCATTGTTTTGCTACCTGGACGCCGTGGGAGAGGCTTACAGAGTCTACGGGGGCACGGCGTGGCTGCAGTATGATGAGCAATTCAGACAGCGGAGGGCTATCCGCCCGTCATTGAGGTGGGACCATAAGGACATCAGCCTATGGATGCGCCTTATGACTTCTGCTAGGCCGACGGGTCAGTTTTTTCAGGGTGGGGCCGGTGGATCAGCCAACTCCGGACAATCGGCCACAAGGAAAAAAGGGGTTTGTTGGCAATTTAATGAAGGGTCCTGTAGATTTGGGGGGTCGTGCAAATACAAGCACGAATGTTCAGGTTGCGGGAGTGGACACCCAGTATCACGGTGTTTCAAACAGGGAAAAGGACGTGCCGGGGAGTCTGTTAATAAAGGGGACAACGCCGGTGAAAGTGGAAAGGATGGAGCCCTTCCTAGATAGGTACCCTGACAGGGAGGCAGCGCAGTTGCTAGCCCGGGGGTTTTTGGAGGGTTTTAGAATCCCTTCTCGCCTGGTTGACACGCCCCCGATGTCACGCAATTTGAGGTCAGCGTTGCTTCATACTGAGGTGGTGGGTGAAAAATTGCGGAAAGAAGTTAGGTTAGGCCGCATGAGTGGTCCTTTTGAAGATTTACCAATACCGGATTTGGTAGTGTCCCCGCTAGGTGTGGTGCCAAAGAAAGAGCCTAACAAGTTTAGGCTGATACACCACTTGTCCTACCCGAAAGGGGGGTCAGTGAACGATGCCATTGACCTGGAGGAGTGTGCAGTATCGTACACGTCATTTGATGCAGCGGTATTTTGGGTTCGGCGGTATGGGCAGGGGGCACTGCTGGCAAAAGCGGACATAGAGTCGGCTTTTCGCCTGTTACCGGTTCATCCAGAGAGTTTTCGTTTATTGGGTTGTTGTTGGCAGGACGAATATTATGTAGATCGCTGTCTACCTATGGTATCCTGTGCTTTGTTTGAAAAGTTTAGTTCCTTCATTGAATGGGTGGTCCGCGAAATTGTGGGATTAAACTCCATCATCCACTATTTGGACGATTTTCTCTGCGTGGGCCCCCCTGGGTCAGAAGTCTGTGCGGTCCTGTTGGCCACATTGGAACATATTGCGGAGAAGTTTGGCATCCCGCTGGCCCCGGAGAAGACGGAGGGTCCAAAAACGGAGTTGAGTTTCTTGGGCATTATTCTGGACACTGAGGCGATGGAGTGTAGGCTACCTGAGGATAAGTTGACAGCGTTGCAGGCGGAAATTCGGGGGATCATTGGACTGCGGAAAGTTCAGTTACGCGTTTTACAATCATTGCTAGGTAAGTTGAACTTTGCGTGTCAAATTCTGCCTATGGGAAGGGTATTTTGCAGGCGGCTGTCTGCAAGTACGGCGGGGGTGGAGTCTCCTAGGCACTACGTGCATTTGCTAAAGGCTCACAGGGAGGACCTGAAAGTTTGGCACACGTTCCTGGCTATGTTCAACGGCAGGGCATTGTGGATGTCAGGGCCAGTGAGTAACTTTGATCTGGAGCTGTACACGGATGCGGCGGGTTCAGCAGTGTTTTTTCCAAGGTAAGTGGAGTGCAGGGCCATGGCCACAGTCGTGGAAGGATGCAGGGATGGTGAAGAACATGCTACTGTTGGAACTGTTCCTGGTGGTATTAGCAGTAGAGTTATGGGGTGAATCATTCAGGAATGTAAAAGTTAGGTTTCACGGGGACAACTTGGGAGTGGTGCAGGTGATTAACAAGGTATCAGCGGCGTCACCGCCGGTGATCAGGTTGCTTAGACACCTTGTCTTGAGATGCCTACAGCTGAACGTGTTTATCTATGCTGTTCACCTCCCAGGAGTGGAAAATGTCGTTGCTGATGCACTATCTCGCTTTCAGTGGGACAGATTTCAGGAATTGGCACCAGGGAAGGAGCGAGAAGGGGTCCTGTGTCCCAACTGGCTGTGGAGGTTTGCCTTGGAGGATTAGCAGGCTGGATCAAACGGTCGGTGACCGACGCGACGTGGTCTACATACAACAGGGTATGGCAGGAATAGGTAGCTCTGCTGCGACAGGTGACGGAAGGACAGGAGGACCAAGATCTCAGGTTGTTAGTTTTATATTTCGTTTCCAGGAACTTGGAGGATGGGGTGTTGGTGTCTGGGCTGGAGAAGAAGTTGGCAGGTTTGGCGTTTTGGTTAAAGTTTCAAGGTTTACCTGACCTTACCAGAGATTTTTGGGTTAGGCAGGCACTGAAGGGTTACCGGCGTGTTAAGCCGGGGAGGGACTCCAGGCGCCTGGTTTCGTTTCAGTTGTTGAGTCAGATAGTTGTGTGTTTGGACACTACCTGTTCATCAGAGTATGAGGTGGTGTTGTTCAAGGCGGCATTTGCCTTGGCGTTTTTTGGGGCATTTAGGATTAGTGAGTTAGTTAGTCCCTCCAAAAAAAGAAAAAGGGGGGTTGGGGGTGTCGGATGTCAGATGTGGGGAAGACAGGTTGTCCATATTGGTTAGGAAGTCTAAAACGGATCAGCGGGGCAAGGGTAAGACGGTGCAGGTTTTTTCGCTGCCCGGTTCTCCCTTGTGCCCAGTAAACTTGGTGCGAGAGTTTTTAGCGATACGCCCGGGGGGGGGGCCCTTTTAATACATCAGGACGGGTCGTTTTTATCTCGCTTTCAATTTATTGCAATTTTCAAAAGATGTTTGGGGGCATTGGGTTTGGGGGGTGAAAAGTTTTCATCCCATTCATTCAAGATAGGGGCGGCTACTGAAGCAGTTCGGTGGGGATTGGATGAGGCAGCGGTAAAGAGGATTGGGAGATGGGAATCTCGGCGGTTTAGGTCTTATGTTCGCCCGCACTTATTGAATGTTTAAAAAAAAAAAAAAATTTTTTTTTTTTTATAGATGTAATACAGGCATGTTGAGGTATGCATCGATTGTTTATTATATGTTGGGAGTTTATTGATGTGTTGGGGGGTTTGCAGGTCGACCGCAATGCCTAGTGTGGATAGTGGGCCACTCTTATGTTTGTTGGGGGGCCAGGAGAGGAGATGCAAGAAGGGATGGGAGACAGCTGGGTTTTTCTAGGCAGGAAGTTTGTCTTAGGTGGTTTGGTGTGCCGGGTATGCTTTGGGGAAGGACAGTGTCAGAAGTGAACAAATTTGCACGTCTGGACAGATCTCCGGATGTGTTAGTGTTACATGTAGGTGGCAATGATCTGGGGTTAAGGTCGATGTTGGATTTGGTGCGAGACATCAAATTAGATTTTTTGGCAGCTTAGGATGTCTTTTCCACATATGCTTATTGTGTGGTCGGATATCGTGGCACGTACCACGTGGAGACTGGCCAGGTTGGTGGATAAGATCAACCGGGCCAGGAAGAAGGTCAACAAGGAGATTAGCAGTTTTGTGGTGAGGCATGGTGGTTTGGCTATATGGCACCTGGAATTGGAGGTGGATACCTGGAGATATTTGAAGAGAGATGGAGTACACCTGAACAATGTGGGGATCGATTTATGGGCATTGGGTCTGCAGGATTGGATACAGTGAGCATTGAGGGTGTGGCAGGGCACACAAGGGTAAGGTTTTACCGTGGTGTGTGCTGTGGCGTGATGTTGGTCTTTGCGGGTGAGGATTAAACCCCAGATATGGAAGAGATCGTGACCCATCGCTAGTATGAGGCCCATTGGTGTGATTTCAGCTAACAAGGGTTTTAGCTTGAATTGGTTATTGGTGCACTGCGGGCTATTGGTTGGTTGTCTCCGAGCTAGCACGTCAGCTGGAGGCCTATTTTTAGTTATAGTACCGCAGTGCCTGAGTGGTTTGAGTTTTAAGTTTGGTGGGTTTTTCCCTGCAAAGACCAACAGAGTAGTTAAAATGATATTTCAGATGTTTATACAGTTATGTTTATGTTGATGTTAAATTATTATTATTGGTTTATTGTTAATAAAGATAATTGGCTGCTACGGCCAATATTTTACTCCAGATGGGTGTGGTCTCAATTATTGGGGTAAAAGGTGGGTGTATGCAGCTAGGTGCTGGATGGTGTAAAAGGGGTAAGCAATTGACATCTGTTATACAGTAGTCAAGTAAGCTCGGAGCAAAAGAAATGAAAAGAATAGGCAGAGGGCGGGCATGACAGGGTTAATAGGGGAGCTTGGTTGTAGGGAGTTTGTAAGGAGATTGGTGATTGGTGGTAGGGGTATGATTAGGGGTGTGGCGGAGTTAACTGAGCTGGGGGAAAGATCCCTCCCCAGCTCGGTTGGTCAGGAGGAACAAGCGTCCCACCCTCCCTCCCTTATCATGTGATAAGTGTGGTATTTTAGGGGATTTAGTGGGTTTTACAGTATTGCAAGGGTGATGTCGTGGCAGTGGCGTGATGTTGGTCTTTGCGGGTGAAGGATTAAACCCCAGATATGGAAGAGATCGGGACCCATCGCTAGTATGAGGCCCGTTGGTGTGATTTCAGCTAACAAGGGTTTTAGCTTGAATTGGTTATTGGTGCACTGCGGGCTATTGGTTGGTTGTCTCCGAGCTAGCATGTCAGCAGGAGGCCTATTTTTAGTTATAGTACCGCAGTGCCTGAGTGGTTTGAGTTTTAAGTTTGGTGGATTTTTCCCTGCAAAGACCAACGGGAGTAGTTAAAATTGGCTGCTACGGCCAATATTTTACTCCAGATGGGTGTGGTCTCAATTATTGGGGTAAAAGGTGGGTGTATGCAGCTAGGTGCTGGATGGTGTAAAAGGGGTAAGTAAGTGACATCTGTTATACAGTAGTCATGACTCTTACTGTGCATTACACTCTCCTGTCCCCTGCATTCTGTGCATTACGTATTCCTGTTTCCTGCATTCTGCACATTGTGTACACCTGGACCGTGCTCTGTTTCATGTATTCATAAACCTAGCACTGACTACAGCACTCTGTGGGTTACATACTCCTGATTCTTGAACACATTGCATTACACACCCTACCCCTGCAGTCTGTGTTATGTATCCTAAACCTGACACTGACTGCAGTACTCTGTGCATTGGACACCCCCAAACCACGTGTTCTGCCTTACACACTCCTGCACTATATACACAATACTGTACATTATACAGTGCCTTGAAAAAGTATTCATACCCCTTGAAACTTTCCACATTTTGCCATGTTACAACTAAAAACATAAATGTATTTTATTGGGATTTTATGTGATAGACCAACACAAAGTGGCACATAATTGTGAAGTGGAAGGAAAATGATAAATGATTTAAATTTATTTTACAAATAAATATGTGAAAAGTGTGGTGTACATTTGTATTCAACCCCTCTGAGTCAATACTTTGTAGAACCACCTTTCACTGCAATTACAGCTGAATGTCTTTTTGGGGATGTCTCTACCAGCTTTTCACATCTAGAGAGTCAAATTTTTGCCCATTCTTCTTTTCAAAATAGCTCAAGCTCTGTCAGATTGGATAGAGAGCATCTGTGAACAGCAATTTTCAAGTTTTGCCACATATTCTCAATTGGATTTAGGTCTAAACTTTGACTGAGCATTTCTAACACATGAATATGCTTTGATCTAACCAATTCCATTGTAGCTCTGGCTGTATGTTTAGAGTAGTTGTCCTGCTGGAAAGTGAACCTCCACCCCAGTCTCAAGTCTTTTGCAGACTCTAACATCTTGTCTTCTAAGATTGCCCTGTATTTGGCTCCATCCATCTTCCCATCAACTCTGACCAACTTCCCTGTCCCTGCTGAAGGCTGCCCCCACCATGTTTCACAGTGGGGATGGTGTGTTCAGGGTGATGTGCAGTGTTAGTTTTCCGTCACACAAAGCCTTATGCTTTTAGGTCAAAAAAGTAAAATTTTGTTATCATCTGACCAGAGCATCTTCTTCCACGTTTGCTGTGTCCGCACATGGCTTCTCGCAAACTGCAAACAGGACTTCTTATAGCTTTCTTTCAACAATGGCTTTCTTCTTGCCACTCTTCCATAAAGGCCAGATTTGTGGAGTGGACGACTAATCGTTATCCTGTGAACAGATTCTCCCACCTGAGCTGTGGATCTCTGCAGCTCCTCCAGAGTTATCACGGGCCTCTTGGCTGCTTCTCTGATTAATGCTCTCCTTGCCTGTCTTTTTAGGTGGGACTGTAATATTGGAGCAGACAGATCAGACACTTTTGACACTTTTTTGGGGCCAGTGACATTTATACGGCAATCAGAGCTAAAAATAGCCACTAATTACTGTATTATTGTCACTGGCAGGGAAGGGGTTAACACTCGGGAGTTAAGCGTTCTCTTGGAAGGTGTTTCTAACTATGGGGGGAGGGAACTGACTGGAGGAGGAGAGAGATCGCTGTTCCTGATCACTAGGAACAGACAATCTCTATCTCTACTCCCCTGTCAGAACGGGGATCTGTTTGTTTACATACACAGATCCCTGTTCTGGCTCTCTGGAGTGCGATCGTAGGTGGCCGGCGGACATCACGGCCACCAGCCACGCGCATCACCTCTGGCTTCACGCCACACCCTCTATAGCATCTTAAAGCGGCTGATGTACAATGATGGCGATACGCGCAGCCTGCCAACCTGCCGCAGTACAACATGTTATACTTACCTGCTCTGTGCAGTGATTTTTGCACAGAGCAGCCCAGATCCTCCTCTTCTTGAGTCCCTCGCTAGCGCTCCTGGTCCCTCCCTCCTGCTGTGTGCCCCCACAGCAAGCAGCTTGGTATAGGGCACTTGAGCTGAGCCGCTACTTTGTGTGTCTATTCAGAGATGGAGCCGCGGCCTCATTGGCTGGCTGACTGACTTTGTTTGACAGCAGCGGGAGCCAATAGCGCTGCTGTGTGTCTCAGCCATTCAGTAAGGGAGAGTCCCGGACAGCTGAGTCTCTGGTGAAATTTTGCTGGATCATATTGGGGCTCAGGTAAGTATTAGGGGGGCTGAGGGGGGCTGCTGCACTCAGAAGGTTTTGTATCTTAAAGCATGAATGAATTAAGTTAAAAAAACCTTCTGTCTTTAGATGCACTTTAAGGTAGGCTCAGGCAAAGCAATCAAAGCATATTTTATACATATAAGGAAGCCTGGGTTTTGTTTAACCACATCCCTTAATCACCTCTTGCTGTTAGCAGTTTGGCCACACCCACATTTGCAGTGGGTTACTACACACGCCACAGGTCACCTCCTCCTTCATTGTGAGGTTTAAAAGTTGAGAGGTATGGACCAGTGTAAAAAGGTAGGTATTTAGGGTTTAAAAAAAAAAAGTGGTAGGGAGCTTCAGGGAGTTGGGGTTTAAGCTGATCTCTTTATATATATCTGATAAACAACTATAGAAAGACTATGGTTTCCCTTAAAGCTTCTCCACATATCATGTATGCAAGAACACATGCATCTCCGTAGAAAAAAGCGCACATGCTTTTAAATGCATATAGAAGCATTTTTGATGCCGTGCCGGGTAGTTTTTATTCTTTTTTGTGTACATTTTCCCACCCTGCATTTTCAAGTCATTTTGTGATCTGTCCCTAACCACAAACTTTAAAATGCACGTGAAATGGGTGTAAATTTCTTGTACTAGAAATTGGATTTTTAGTAATTCTTTCAGAGCATTGTTCACTAAATGGAGGACCGCGGTCCAGACTCGGATCAAGTCCTGTCTGGACTGTCATGCCAGTAATCCTGGGTGTTTTATTTTGGTTCTCCTGTCCGGCCACCGCTATCATTCTCACAGCAGGCAGGGGCGGGAAGTGCTGCAGCTTCCTTGGCTGAAAAGGATAGGAGAGTTTAGTTCCGCTTTAATTCCCCAAAAAGGTTAAATTCAATGCATGTCTTAAATAATAACTGTTACAGTTACTAACAAGCTTATATTCACTCTCAGCTGAACCGCCAAGCCATCAAATGGCTGGTGTCATAGCTTATCACATGTGCAACACCATAGTCACTGCAGATCAAACAGAGGCTAATATGGCAGCAACTATGGCAGGGGGTTTAATTCATCTTGATACCCATAGCGGCCAGTTGGCTTCCAACTGCCATTTCTAAAAAGTTTGAAAACAGAGATGATGATTTGTTCCAACGAGACA
Source organism: Aquarana catesbeiana (assembly GCF_042186555.1). Classification (NCBI taxonomy): domain Eukaryota; kingdom Metazoa; phylum Chordata; class Amphibia; order Anura; family Ranidae; genus Aquarana; species Aquarana catesbeiana. The sequence goes on from NC_133326.1 coordinate 636,905,004, forward strand.
AGAAATGCTCCATCTTTTTAAATAACGTTTCCTGATTTTTTTTTTCTGCAGATTTACCCAGTAGTAAAATTTTGCAATGATTTTTTAATATAATTACTAGCACTAACGAGAAACATGAATAAATATGTAGTAAAATGATTTTTTATTCTGTTACTTCCCTGATTATATTACGACACTGCATCTCTTGCCCCATTTTACTGGTTAGTATCTCTAGTACATGTATTTTATTCTAAATAATATATATTTATATCTTCATTGAAGCCATGTGAGTGATGTGTTCTCTAAGCATTGTGGTGCCTTTGGTGGTTTAGGCTAGACGGCGAGCATTAAAGTAGCACTGATAGGTCCCTTTCATTAGGTTTATGAGCGCCACTAATCTGTCAGACATGTTATGCGTTTTACGAGGTCTATTAAACGTCTGCTTGGAAATTTAATGTAAACTGTCTGCTGAATCCCAGTAACAATCCTGCCGCAGTCAAGCTAGGAAATCATACATTCTCTGGCTTCTACTCGATTAAAGGGTCAGTCTGCTGTAAACAAATTTTTTCAGTTTTGGTGGCTACCGGAGAGTTTAATCTCACCTAATCATTGGAAGACCGGACTACGTGGCATTTGTCTCATGTTGTCAGTATGATTATTATATGTTGGACTGGTGGTTTTGAGAGGAGAATGTTTCTCTCACTCAGATCTTAGTCACAGAGCAATTCAATGACAGCTGTTGGATGTTAGATAGCTATTTGCTCCCAGTTCATGCCTGCAATCACAGTGCCTGGTAGAGGGAAGTCTTACAGCAGCTTCTTTGCAGTTTATATTAAATGACCACATTTTTTGAATTATTAATCTCTTGACAGCTCTTGGCACCTCATGTTCTTCATACAGATTCCAAGGTGCCTCCTCTATATCTGGGTTTCTCTCTTTTGTACCACAACCCTGACCCCCAAGGGCTAGGGGGACAGGATGGGCTACCATTTCAACTCAGGGCAATAGTGAAGCAATATGTACAGATGGGCACCAGTCACTTTAAGATGCAAAACAATAGGATGTTATTGTCTCTCACTCAATACTCCAGGGAGAGAGGGCAAAGGTAATGGACACCCATCAAGTAGAAGACTTCAGAAAAGTACTTACAGTATGCACAGAACCTTAAAGGAGAACCTTAACGCTGACCCAGCGCTCTGTGACTCTGTATAGCTCTTAACTGAAAGATACTTGTCAGTTCTGCTGACGACACACAGTGGAGAAGACAACATACTCCAATGAGGTCCATACTTCAAATCCCAACTTTTCTGGGCCCTCAAGACATCTGTAGTTTTTCCATGGCTCCTCAATTCCCAAGCTAGGTCTCAAACTTAGTCCTTGCTCCAGCCACATAGTCATCCTCCTCAGACAGCAGGCCTAGGAGGGTTCAACATCCAAACACATCTCTCCCCTAGATCGAGGACGTCCATGGGAGAACTCACTTCCCAAGGTCACACTGAATATTTATACCCTCCTCTACCAGCCTGCACCAATGGTAATAAACCTCCTAGTGATTTGCCAGGGAGAGATATATACTTTTAGTCCTGATAAGTGCAGCCCCACACTGTTGCTAAAGGCACCTGTGACACCTAACCAGAGCCCAGAAGAAACCTAAGAAAGTTGAAATATCAATACAGCTAAGCTGACCACAACACGGCACCACCAAATTTAAATAGACACGCCTGCTTAGGGCAAGGTGGCTACAATTTTCTTCAGTATTACCCCTCTTTGTGATAAGATGTATAAATCTTTGTAATATTCTACCCAGTCTAATGCCGCATACACACGGGCAGACTTTTCAACCGGACTGGTCCGACGGTCTATCCGACAGACTTTTGGCGGACTGTCCGACGGACTTTCCCAACGAACGGACTTGCCTACACACGATCACACCAAAGTCCGATGGATCCGTATGTGATGACGTACGACCGGACTAGAATAAGGAAGTTGATAGCCAGTAGCCAATAGCCGCCCTATCGTCGGGTTTCGTCCGTCGGACTAGCATACAGACGAGCAGACTTTTTGACCGGACTCGAGTCCGTGGGAAAGACTTGAAACATGCTCCAAATCCAAAGTCTGTCCGATTTTCGACCAAAAAGGTCAGCTGCAGGTCCGATGAAGCCCAAACACGGTCTAATTGTCCGCCGGACTCGGTCCGTCGGACCAGTCCGGTCGAAAAGTCCGCTCATCTGTACGTGGCATTAGGGTTCTATACGAAAAAAATTTTGCTTTGCAAATATCTCAGCATTCTCGAGAAAATCACAAATAATTCCTGCAATGTTTGTAATATGTGCAAAATGTCAGCTTTCTCAGGGAGGATTTAACATTCCCTAACATTTGATCCTAATAGAAAGAAAGCCTTAAGAACAGTCAACCAATAGAAAAAATAGCCTAACAGTATAGGATAAGAACATTTGACCAGAAGGGGAATTAATATGAGATCTCTGCACTGTGTACAGTATGAGCTGAAGGTTCATTCACTGTTTTCAGTGAAACAAACGGGAGTTTGGCTGAGCCGAACCTCCAGCTGCAGCAGGAACTGAAATATTTAGCAGCAGTATTGCAATCACTGCTAACTGTGAAAGATTCCTATTCATGGCCTCTGGTTGTTAAAGCCAGGCCCATGCTGATCACCCGAGAGACCCCACCCCTTTGTTTACTTAATCATTTAGCACAAGGGAAGCAACATCCCAAATAGCAAGGATAACTTGCTACAAATTTGTGGCAATGTTGAATAGTAAGTCTGTTAACTTGCTGCAAATTTTCTCAGCTGTACACTTGCAAAGCACTTGAAGCACAATTTCTAGTTGACACTTTTCCAATTTGCAGCAAATTTGCATGACAAGTCTCTAGCAAGAGCAAAGTTGCAGTGGTGAGTCTACAGCAAGAGCTCTGCAAGTCTACAGCATGAAAATTCAGCCACAGTGACCCCTGTGGTGGGATGACTATTGCACAACATAACTGAACCAGAACTTGCTGCAAACTTACAGCATGTTTCTAAAGAAAGTTGATCTGGAGTCATGCAATGCAGACTTGCTGCCATTGTGCAACAAAATTGTGAAGCCTGGCAAGTCTAGCAATAGCTTAGCAAGTCATTTTCGAAATTGCAGCACAATTGCTTGCTATCTGGGTCCCCCCACCTTTACTACACACGTTCTTCCCTAGCTGTCACTACACTGACACACACTCCTTGACTTACAGTGGAGATGGGAAGTATTCAGACTCCCTTAAATTTTTCACTCTTTGTTATATTGCAGCCATTTGCTAAAATCATTTAAGTTCATTTTTTTCCTCATTAATGTACACACAGCACCCCATATTGACAGAAAAACACTGAATTGTTGACATTTTTGCAGATTTATTAAAAAAGAAAAAATGAAATATCACATGGTCCTAAGTATTCAGACCCTTTGCTCAGTATTTAGTAAAAGCACCTTTTTGATCTAATACAGCCATGAGTCTTTTTGGGAAAGATGCAACAAGTTTTTCACACCTGGATTTGGGGATCCTCTGCCGTTTCTCCTCAGGTGCTGTCCTTTTCTTCTGATCATCCTTGAGATGGTTCTACACCTTCATTTGAGTCCAGCTGTGTTTGATTATGCTGATTGGACTTGATTAAGAAAGCCACACACCTGTCTATATAAGACCTTACAGCTCACAGTGCATGTCAGAGCAAATGAGAATCATGAGGTCAAAGGAACCGCCTGAAGAGCTCAGAGACAGAATTGTGGCAAGGCACAGATCTGGCCAAGTTTACAAAAACATTTCTACTGCACTTAAGGTTCCTAAGAGCACAGTGGCTTTCATAATCCTTAAATGGAAGACGTTTGGGATGACCATAACCCTTCCTAGAGCTGGCCGTCCGGCCAAACTGAGCTATCGGGGGAGAAGAGCCTTGGTGAGAGAGGTAAAGAAGAACCCAAAGATCACTGTGGCTGAGCTCCAGAGATGCAGTTGGGAGATGGGAGAAAGTTGTAGAAAGTCAACCATCACTGCAGCCCTCCACCAGTCGGGGCTTTATGGCAGAGTGGCCCAACGGAAGCCTCTCCTCAGTGCAAGACACATGAAAGCCCGCATGGAGTTTGCTAAAAAACACCTGAAGGACTCCAAGATGGTGAGAAATAAGATTATCTGGTTTGATGAGACCAAGATAGAACTTTTTGGCCTTATTTCTAAGCAGTATGTGTGGAGAAAACCAGGCACTGCTCATCACCTGTCCAATACAGTCCCAAGAGTGAAGCATGGTGGTGGCAGCATCATGCTGTGGGGGTGTTTTTCATCTGCAGGGACAGGACGACTGGTTGCAATTGAGGGAAAGATGAATGCGGCCAAGTACAGGGATATCCTGGACGAAAACCTTCTCCAGAGTGCTCAGGACCTCAGACTGGGCCAAATGTTTACCTTCCAACAAGAAAATGACCCTAAGCACACAGCTAAAATAACGAAGGAGTGGCTTCACAACAACTCCGTGACTGTTCTTGAATGGCCCAGCCAGAGCCCTGACTTAAACCCAATTGAGCATCTCTGGAGAGACATAAAAATGGCTGTCCACCATCGTTTACCATCCAACCTGACAGAACTGGAGAGGATCTGCAAGGAGGAATGGCAGAGGATCCCCAAATCCAGGTGTGAAAAACTTGTTGCATCTTTCCCAAAAAGACTCATGGCTGTATTAGATCAAAAGGGTGCTTCTACTAAATACTGAGCAAAGGGTCTGAATACTTAGGACCATGTGATATTTCAGTTTTTCTTTTTTAATAAATCTGCAAAAACGTCAACAATTCTGTGTTTTTCTGTCAATATGGGGTGCTGTGTGTACATTAATGAGGAAAAAAAAAATGAACTTAAATGATTTTAGCAAATGGCTGCAATATAACAAAGAGTGAAAAATGTAAGGGAGTCTGAATACTTTCCGTCCCCACTGTAACTACTTATCACAAAGCTCACCAAACAAATGTGAAATAAATATTTTAAAAACAGTGTATATACTGTATATAATAAAATTGGTATATTGCAGCTTGTTACTGTCATGCATTCCTACACCTCATAAAATATAGAAATCTCAAAAGTACAGCACAACAAGTAAATTTTAATAATATGATTCTACTGTGCCAAATCATGAAAATACAATATTCCTCAAAATCTCCTGTGTGTGCAACAAACTACATTAACAATACATAAAATGTGAATTATTACTAGATTTATTTTATACAGTATAAATAATCAATATATAACTCAAATCCTCAAAAGCAACACAGTCCGCAATGTTCTTTATAAATGACGTGTTCTCATTGGGATATCACATGCATCCATTTACATGTCTGCTTGCCACCAGTGCAATCCACCGACTCTCAATAGCACTTCTTACCTCTATGTCTGACCTCCACAAGGGTAAGGTCAAACACTGCTTTCCCAGTAATCTGGTTCACAATCCTCCATCGATCCTCCAATGCATTCAGAAATCTGCCTGCATACCACTCTGTCACTCCATCCAGGCTCTAGTCAATTCACCAAAAAACGAAGAAATATACCTCTTATGGTGTAGTATTAAAATAGACTTTACTTTAAAAAAATAAAGGGAAGAAAAACAAACTTTACTACTACAAATACAGTGTACTATCCAATCCAGTGCACAAAATAACCACTTGACCTCCGGAAGTTTTACCCCTTCATGACCAGGCCACTTTATGCGATACAGCACTGCTACAAAAAGAGGCAGGGGGTAAGGAACGGCCGCAGTTGGCTGCTTCTGTCGGCCGATATCCCAACCCCCCACACAAGGAGAAGCAAGGGGGGGACTATTGCGGTACTGAAGGTAGTTAGGAATTTAGTAGGAGAAGGTAAAGAAAGGAATAGTGATAAGATAAAAATTGAATTTTAATAATCAACAATTTTAAAAATTATTACAGTGTCACATACAGTTGTAGTTCAAAGCAGAGGCAATATATACAACCATACGGATTACACCCAGAGGGTACATATATAGCTTGGATTCTCGACCGGTTTCGCGGTATTCACCGCTTCCTCAGGAGAGTAAAGTCTATAATGTAGCATAAAGAAAAATTGTAATGAATACAAACAGATCCACAGATACATGGGAAATTCATAGTTGCAGCAAGATCATTAAATAAAGCATTAAACAATTACATACAAGTTAAATACAATAAGGACAAGCTCACCCGTTCAGGAATTCTCTGTGGATATGTAGGGCCCCATGTAATTCCCCCTGCGGCGAACACAGGGGATAGCAAACAGCCTCTGGTGAATAAAATTTTTTTTTATATAATTGATTTATATAGGTCACTAGGCCAGGAGGTAAGAGGGGAATGAAGTATAGGGGTACCAGTGATACAGCTCTAAGATTTAAGAACCAGTGTGCAGAAGAGAATAGAAAGGATTTTATATATAAAATAGTGATGGAGGGGGGATAACGGCGGAATGGGGGAAGAGGATATGAGCACTGCGTTATTTTAACTGACAATTGCACAGTCATGCAACGCTGTTCCCAAATAAAATTTATGTTCCTTTTTTTTCCCCCCACAAATAGAGCTTTCTTTTGATGGCATTTGATCACCTCAACGTTTTTGTTTTTATGCACTATAAAAAAAAAAAAAAAAGACCGACAATTTTGAAAAAAAAAAAAAACAATATTTTTTTACTTTCTGCTATAAAACATATCCAATTAAAAAAAAAAAAAAATTAAGAAATCGAATTGCTTTAAAAATTTAGGCCAATATGTATTCTGCTACTTGTTTTTGGTAAAAAAAAATCCCAAAAAGCATAAATTGATTAGTTTACGTGAATGTAATAGCGTCTACAAACTATGGGATATATACTAGATTTTGTTTTCTAGTAATGGCGGTGATCAGCAACTTATAGCGGGACTGCAATATTAGATAAGCAGAATATTAGAAGCAGAATATTAGAATAGCAGACAAATCAGACACTAATGTGACACTTTTGACACTTTGCAAGAACTAATGACACTAATACAGTGATCAGTGCTAAAAATATGCACTGTCGCTGTACTAATGACACTGGCTGGGAAGGGGTTAAACATTTAGGGTGATCAAAGGCTTAACCGTGTGCCAAGCCAGTGTTTGTGTTTGTGTGCTGCTTTTACTAGTTGAAGAGATTAATTTTAGTTCCTTTGCAGTAACACAAAACTCCTCCCTTCCCCCTGTTAGAACGAAACTCTGCCTTGTTTACATAGGCAGAGCTCTGTCCTGAGTCTGTGCCCATTGATCAGCAGATGCCGGTGGACATCGAGTGCCTGGCACCCACAGATCGGCTTCTACTGTGAATAATCCCAGGCGTGCGCCCCCCCTGTAAGTGGGCGTGCAGGACCACATTATATATATATATATATATATATATATATATATATATATATATATATATATATAGCATTGACCACCGAAGGAGCTGCTGAAATAAATTGGGTTGTTGCCGTCACCCCTTACCTGTAGTTTCACCACATCAGGAACTTAGAGTCCATATTGGGCCTTGCTCTCACCATGGTATGCACCGGTCACTTAGTTCTTTTTCCAATGCTTTATTACAAGACAACTTGAAAGAAGTAGCAGTAAAGAGGTTGAAGGGGAGCTGCAGATACCTTTTTGTAGCAGATCACTTACAGACTCTTCAGAATAAAGGACAAAACACAACTTTCTCTCTGTAAATCTTGTATGGCTGGGTAGATCTTTGCCACAGACCTAGAAACCTGCAAGATGTCTGGACAAGCCTCTCTCACAGGCTTAGCAGCCAGATAGTTAGTTACCTTGATTGAATTGTAGAACAGCTTCCAGTACCGATAATGTAAGGATAGGTTAGAGATAGGTGCGTCCTCCAAGTAAGTCACCAGGCCCTTCTGAGAGACCAGCCTTCTTCCTAGCAGGCAAGACAGCCTAAGGACCAGCTCTGCGGTAGTAGGCCCCAGACAGGCTTCTGGGCCTACTTGCACAGCTGCAGTGACGCAGCCCTCCAGCCCAGAGGGCCACGAAGTAAGACTGATCCCTAGCACATGGCATCTGTCCCATAAATACTCTCCCCCAGAAGGCACAGCGGCATGAACCTCCCACTGGGCTGTTTCTGAAAGAATATTCATTAAAGTTTCATTAAGTTGTTATTCACACACTGTCCCATGGCACCAGTGACACCTACTGGCAACAGTGGGAACTGCACAACCAAGTAAATTCCAGAACAGAACCAGTAAACTATATACATTAAATCTGAGCTGGTTACAGTTCAGCCAAAAACTAAATTTACCTGCGAGCGGCTGGTCAAAAGGAGCAGGGCGCCACACACACACACACATGTATGTATGTATGTATGTATGTATGTATGTATGTATGTATGTATATATATATATATATATATATATATTTATTTACACATACACACACACTATCCTATGCAAAGCTGCCACCCTGTAGCAGTAAAACTGCTATAGGGCAGTCAGCAAGTGTATAATATCACATTTTTAGGCTATAAAACACATCACCCCCTTAAGAAAAGACCTGAGTGTAAGCATATGCATAGATGGCCTACTTCCTGCTGCGTGACATGTTTCGTCACGTGATCAGTGATTTTCTCATAGGATTTGACTTACTACCACTGCACAAATGGCACTTATTGTCTCACTGCCAAGGCACCAATATATTGTCCTTTACTTGCTGCCACTGCACAAGTACTCTGGCCACTGCACCAATAATCATTACTCTACTTGCCACGGCTGCTCTGACGTTCACCTAATCCCTTCCCTCACAAGGAATTCAGTCACTGTGAGTAACTGACTTGCTTTTGTTCCCATTCCATTAAAGTGGTTGTAAACCCCGCTTTGTTATTTTCACCTACAGGTAAGCCTATAATAAGACTTACCTGTAGGAAAAATGGATATCTTCTAAATGTGCACGGTTTAGGAGATACGCACCCTGCATGCAGCCGCTGACATCACCGGCGCATGCGCTCTGAAGGTTCGGCTTACCATGCCAGAACTTCAGAGCTTCTTGCCGGAGACCGAGGGCACCTGCGCACATGAGTGGGAGTGATGTCATCGCGTCTCTGGCCACTCACAGCGTCGGAGCCCGCAATCCCGCAAGAAAGGACGTGAGAAGATGTCAGCCCTCTCAGTGGTGACCGGGCACCGCTGAAAGGGCATCGTTCTAAGGTGAGTATTTCATAATGGGCTAGTATGCGATGCATACTAGCCCATTATGCCTTTGTCTTGCAGGTTTTTTTCTCAGTTTACAACTGCTTTAAAGACTTTATGACAAATGGCAGTCACGGTGTTAAGAGAATGATTTAAAGTAGAATTAAAGGCAAAACTTTTTTTTTCATTTTGGAAAAGGGAGGGTTATAACCTCCTGACAGTTTTTTTTTGTAATCTGTGTCCCATTGGGGAGATTGACATTCACTTCCTGTCCAATAGCCAAAACAGGAAGTGATAAGAAATCCACAGTGAAGGAATTAGAGAAACTAGCTCTGGTGACAAAAACTATCAGAAGATTTCTCCTTTATTACTGTTATGGGAATAACCCAAAATTTGGGATTTTCTTTCACTTTTCAGTGATAACAATTAACATGACAGTTAGAGAGGGAGAATCTCCCTAATGAGGGGCACAGACAGCAATGAAAACCTGACAGGTGTTACAATCCCTCTCCACACTGTCAAAACTAAAAAGAGTTTTGTCTTTAGTTATACTTTTTGTTCTTGCCTGGATTTGCTCTTTAAACACTTCAGCTCCGGAAGGTTTTACCCACTTCCTGACCAGGCCTTTTATTTTTCTGCGATGCAGCACTGCGCTATTTTAACTGACAATTACGCAGTCGTGCGACGCTGTACCCAAATAAAATTGATGTCCCACAAATAGAGCTTTCTTTTAGTGGTAGTTGATCACCTCTGCGGTTTTTATATTTTGTGCTATAAACAAAAAAATACAGACAAATTTAAATAAAAAATATTTTTTACTTTCTGCTATAAAACATTCCCAATAAAAAAAAAAAAAAAAAAAAAAAAATCACATTTATTCATCAGTTTAGGTGAATATGTATTCTGCTACATATTTTTGGTAAAAAAGGGGATATATTTAGGGACTTTTTATTGTTTTTACTTGTAATGGCGGCGATCAGCGATTTTTAGCGGGACTGTGACATTGCGGCGGGCACATTGGACACTAATGCCGTGTACACACGAGCAGAATGTCCGTCAGAAAAAGTCTGATGGGAGCTTTTCATCATATATTCCGACTGTGTGTGCCCCATCGGACTTTTTCCGTCGAAAATTCAGACGGACTTAGAGAACATGTTCTATATTTTTCCGACGGAACAAATTTCTATCGGGAAAACCGCTCATCTGTATGCTGTTCCGACATACCAAAAATGACGCATGCTCTGAAGCAAGTATGAGATGTCGTGCGTGTTGTCCCATCGTACGTGTTGTACGTCGCCACGTTCTTGACAGTCGGAATTTGGTGTGACCGTGTGTATGCAAGACAGCTTAAGCGGAATTCCGTTGAAGAAACCTTCAGCGTTTATTCTGACGGCAAAACCGCTCGTGTGTGCGCGGCATAAGTGACACTTTTTGTGGACCAGTGACACCAATACAGTGATCAGTGCTAAAAAAAAATGCACTGTCACAGCATAAATGACACTGGCAGGGAAGGGGTTAACACAAGGGGTTAAGTGTGTGCCTGGGAGGTGTTTTCTAACTGTGGGGGGAGTGGATACACTGGAGGAAAAGAGAGATTCATGATCTCTCTTTTGCTCCCTTGTTTACATAGGCACACCGCTGCTCTGTCTCTTCACAGAACGATCGGCATCGCGGCCACCGGCTCCGATGATTGGCTCCTGCTGTGTCCAATCACAGCGGGAGCGGTGTGCGCACCCCCTACACCGCGTGCACAAAATCACGTACAGGTATGGTACGGAATCGGTTAAAGCGTATCTGCACTTTTGTGGAGAAACAAACATTTCCCTCTGGGTGATCTATGTACATTGCAAGGATTATAACAACCTTTGTTGCAGATTCCTACCTTTTGTTATTTAGAAGAAGTCCCTGTGTGTTTTTCTGTGCCTCTGTACTGAGTGGGTCTAATGAGAGTGGTTTCATAATTAACTGTCAGATGTGCAGCTGAAGGGCACTAATGAGGAAATCTGCTAGGCCTGCATGCCTTTAGACGTGTTCCTATTGAAAGTGTCTCTCCAAAAATGACATTTTTGTTGCAGGGGATGCCTGAAATCTGACTTGTATCTTAGGCAGACTTCTGGTAAAATTGGTGAGCCAATCACACAAGCAGGAAATAATGTTTCTGGGGACTGGTCAGTACACATTCTGTGTACAGAACACCTCCATGTAGCCATATTGCAATGCATTCTCAGTAAAATAACAGTGGCTGCAGATTGAAAAGGAAATGTAATTTTTAATAACATTCAATTGCAATATGATCTGTGTCACAATTATATGTGCTATATTATTTTTTCTTTATTTGTTATTTTTTTTCCCCATGGCAGTGAAGTTACCCTTTAAATAATAAACCTTGATTCATTTAACAAATTCATTGTAGAGCTGTGGATCCCCAATGCCCAGCAAGCTCTTTATCAGACTGTGAAAGGGCCCTGTGTTATACAAGTGCTGCTGTATCTACATAGAGAATCTATGAAACATGATATTCAGAACAGCACGTTTAAACGAGGACATTAAGGGTTGTCTGTCTCCTTCTGGAGAACAGCTGCTACGGGGACGCCGCAACAATAAACAATAAAGCGTCAACATGATTAAAATGTAAACTCTTTCGTTCACCATAGAAAACATTAAACTGAAGAAATCATTTATTCTCTCCATGGCTCCACTTAGAGTCTGGCGCCCTTTTTTATAAGCGTTTGGATGGTACTTACGAGCTGCGTTTCAAGGTTAACAATTTCCCAGAAGAAGACTTACAGGCTACGAATTTGAAAATTATTTTCCCCAAGATTGTGTACACCTGAGGCTGGATGAGAGTCCATTTACTTGTGGCCACATACATTTCAGACAGCTTGGTCATCCGAGTGTTTTGATATTCTGATCAGCTTTAGAGAACATCAGACCATAAACTGTCTATCGAGGAAAAGGATACAGCATAGAGCAGCCTATGATAATCAGCTTTTTAACTGTAGGATATATTTACATCCATGTACATTAGTTCCAGCCGCCAAAGACCATTTTGCGTGTTGCGTTTAGTGAGGCATCTGTTTTTTTATGACATGTGGCCTGGTTATTGCCAGTTATTGATCTTTTTCCTAGCTTTAGGATGTAAATGTATCACAAAACAAAAAACAAAACTAAAAACAGATCAGCTAAGGCCAGCTCTACATGGTATCACTGGTCATAGTATGAGATTTCACAAACAAAACTAATGCCCTGTACACGCGATCGGAATTTCCGTCAGAAAAAACTTTTATAGAAATGGAGGAACCCCCTAGGGGTGGAACTTTATAGGCACTACCATAGCATGAATTGAGTAAAAATATATAAAGTTTATTGTATAAAGACAAAAAAGCACAAAATAAAAGAATAAACAAATACAGATGGATGCATTATGATGTACAAACGTTTGGCAGAATAGACATGATACAAAATCCTAAACCCAACGACATTTCAGAGATGAACCGTCTCCTTCATCAGGGATTTTCAAGGAAGTACATACTATCATAAGAGCAAAACAGTACATAGATGCATCCAAACAAACTTTAAAAAGGTGAGGAAAAAAAAGGCGAGGGGTCCCCCGGGGCCACATCCACCGGACAACGGTCAGTATGAAATGGAATGAAAAAAAAAAAAAGGCACACCTTCTTTGGTAGCAGCCGTGTTTGGATATTCATGTTTCGAAAAACCTTGTATGGTTTTTCCGACGGAATTCCGCTCAAGCTTGCCTTGTATACACACGGTCACACAAAAGTTCTCTGAACTTTCGACCGCCAAGAACGCGGTTATATACAACACTACGACGACCCTAGAAAATGAAGTTCAATGCTTCCCAGCATGCGTCGAATTGTTTCCGAGCATGCGTAGGAATTTTGCGCGTTGGAACTGCTACAGACGATCGGAATTTCCGATAGGAACTTCTTCCGTCGGAAAAATAGAGAACCTGCTCTCAATCTTTTGATGGCGGAAATTCCGCCAGCAAAAGTCCGATGGAGCATACACACGGTCAGAATTTGCGACCAAAAGCTCACATCGGACTTTTGCTGGAGGAATTTCCGATCGTGTGTACGGGGCATAAGTTTTAAATATTTACATTTTCTTCAACCAGTTCAGTAGGATATTTATGCCACTGGTGCATGCTGGGGATGACATAAATATTTGGGACAGGCCATGTGCTCTCTCTCTTCCCCTGGGCTGAGGCCTAGAGAAGTGCTGCATGATGGAACTCTGCTGTTAGGTCCAATAACCTGTTTTATGGCCCAACCTGTGCTTAAATGGTCTTAAGGTTGTCTTGCCTGCTCTGAAGGAAGCTGTGCCAAGGAAGAGACCCAGGGGAGGCCCTTTGCTGGAGAGGTCCAGGAAGAAGGATGGTCTCTTAGAAGGGACTGGTGAATCACTTGGAGGACGCACTGAAATTTTGGAATGTGCTTACAGTGTAGCTGGGTCAGCTTAAAATTTCTAACACTGTGAAGCTGGACATTCATCTGAATCTGGAGAATCTGTAAGTGATCTGCTATCGTATCTGGGATCCCTAACCCTCACCTCCTTACCTTTCTGCAAAAAAACTTTAAAAAGACAAAAGTGACTGCCGCCCAATATTCTTTCTCGGTCCCCTTATTTTAACCATGGACTTAGCCTTGTGGTGAAATTCCAGCCCACCCTGGACTCTGAGGGTGCTATCCTGCCTTTAGGGTATCAGTGGGTTGCTACAACTGTCTGGTTATATCGTAATATTTCGATCACAAATAAAAGTCTTTGTTGAATTGATTTGTGAATACAAAAGGAGCCATGCCACCACATTAATGTACCTTTGCAAAATGTGGTCCTTCTCTAAACTATATGAGCACCCACACTATGTCATTCTTATATCAATAATAAATAAGGAATGTATCAATATTATCAATAAATAGGAAAAAGAAAAAATGTAATATTATATCTTGTGAGCAACTACAACAACAAATAAATATATTACAACCATATGCAAATACATGTCAATGACAGCCGCTGAATTTGCATGAATTTCCCATGTCTTTGTTACAACAATGTAAATAAAAAAAATAGTTTTATTGGGATGACTATTGAATATGAGATTTCATTTAAGACTTTGTTCAGGATTTCATGATATGTTTTAATTTTGATCATTTTTTAAGCACATCATTTATTGTATATTGTGTTCATTACTATAAGAGCTGGACTAATTATTTATTTACATAAACTGGGAATACGCCCACCCTTTTTCAAAGTAAAGGAAGTAAAGGAAGCCCAGGTTCTAGCATGTGTAGTATGAAGTAGTTTTTATAAAATATCTCAGTGGCATGAGCAATTCTTCTTATACCTGTGATTGGTGCCCCCTACATATTGAGGCTAGATGTAATGGTGTGGAACTTTACAATATGTAATATGTTACTATTGACAAATTTCTAGGAAAACTCATCTCAACACCCATGAATTTGGACTTACTAACAAACTGCCATGATCTCAATTCCACAAGTTACTTACCCAACACTAAAGCTCCGTACACACGATCGGATTTTCCGACGGGAAATGTTGGATGTCAGGCTATTGGCGGAAAATCCGACCGTGTGTATGCTCCATCGGACAATTGTTGTCGGACTTTCCGCCAACAAATGTTGGCTAGCATGTCTTCAAATTTTCCGCCAACAAATGCGTGTTGTCAGATTTTTCGATTGTGTGTACACAAGTCCGTTGGACAGAAGTCCAAAGTACAAACACACATGCTCGGAAGCAAGGACAATCCGGAAGCGGTCGATCTTGTATACTACGTTTGTAGTGGAGAATTAACATTCGTGACGTGGCAAATTATGAAATCTCGAAATGCAGCGCACAATTCTCTTCTTCTTTAATGGGATAATGATGAAGCTGCTTTGCTGGTGATACTGATGGAGTTATTGCAAACAAATTTTCAAAGGCTTTTTTTTTTCTAGTGATATCAAGAATAATATTATGCTTTTTTTTTTTTTTTTTGGGCAAGTTAACGCAACACCATTATCCTGTACTTTTTAAGATCAAAGATGCAACTATGTTGGTGTCCCTTGTCAATTTTACATTGTATTTTTTAAAATGTAACTGCCTACTCCCAAACTGTCATTTGAAGTAAAACACATAGCCAAGTATTATTCTACACAATTTTTTTATTGTGCCTTAAAAAAAAAAAAAAAAAAATAGACATGCTATCTGCCAATAGAACTTAACCAAAAAGTGCATTCTATGCATCCAAAAATTTAGGAAATATACCAAATGAAATCATTATTCAACCAAAAAAATAATGTCAAAGCAATAACTCCAAGGCCAATAATAAATAACACGTTATCTCCTCCGATTCCGCAACATGTCTGGTTGACGAACGGCCGTTCAGAAACGAACTGAAAAGCGCAAACTGAAAAGCGCTAAATGAAAAATGCGAAAACAAAAAAGCCCGAATCAATACTCACCAAACTTCTACTAACACGAAATTAGCAGAAGGAGCCCAAAGGGTGGTGCTAAAGAGCAGAAAAACCATGTAGTACATCTAGTACGTCACTACGTTCGTAATTGTTGGCCAACATTTGTGTGACCGTGTGTATGCAAGACAAGTTTGAGCCAACACCCTTCGGAGAGAATTCCACAGTTTTGTTGTCCCTGCAAACAGAACGGCCAGCACAGGCCATTACTGGAACACTGGATAGACTCAGCGCCAGTCTAAGGCACATACAAATGTGAGTGTAAACTTTTAAAATGTTTTTTTAAGAAATAAATGTGGAATTTTGCGCAATGATGGCCGTTTGTTTTTTCATGAGAGTTTGACAACCATAAAACAGTGGAGATACATGAGAGAGTATTGCTGTACCTGTTGGAGGTATCCCTAAATAGGGATGAGCTTTCTGTTCGAGTCGAACATGAGCTGTTCGAACGTTCGATCGAACATTATGAGGCGTTCACGCCAAATTCCAGCGGCGCGTCACACCCCATAATGCACTGCGTCATCGCAGTGCATTGCTGGCTGATGACTGGCTAAGCATGCACTATAACCCACATGCTTTGGCCAATCACAGCGCTGTCAGCAAAGAGAGCCATAATTGGCCAAAGGCAGGGTGCCTTTGGCCAATTATAGCTCAGGGTGTTAAATCCACGCCCCATACTATATAAGGCTGCCTGCACGTCAGCCCTGTGTAGTGTGTTGCTGGCATTAGATTGAGCAGGCAGTCCGTTCCCGGTGTACTGTTTCTAATCTACTTGTCACGTACCTGGTGATGGAGCCTGATATGCAGAGGACAGCCTTTCTTACAACTCTGACTTGGAGCCCCTGATAGAGCTGACAGGAAGCACCGAGATGCAGAGTCGCATGAGTGCCTGGCGGGATCGCTGAACCTGGAGCTGGATCGGAGCACTCGGCCGGTCTGTAGAGGTGTCTGTAGGAATCCCAGAGCAGTGGTAGGCAGGTAGCTGGAGCGAGCAGACAATCGGTCCCCACAGGCAGAAGTGCAGGTGCAGCAGAAGGGATGGTTGCACCCTTGAGGCTGAAGAGAAGGCAGGTACAGGCAGGCCGGGCCATACACAAACGGGCACGTCAGGAACAGAGGCTGAAGCGGAAGCAGAATCAGATTACAGGCCGGGTCATCAGCAGACTGGCAGCGAAGTGGCAGAAGGAGCAGGCAGATGCAGAGTAGAGGACAAGCCGGGGTCGGATGCAGGCAGGAAACAGGAACATCAGGAAGCAAGCCGGGTCACAACAGGAATGGAAGTCAGGTAGGTAATCGCAGGATACACAGGGAACGCTGTAGAGCAGACAGCACTGAGTCTGGAAACTGACTGAGTTTAAGTAGCCTGTTTGGGTGTCAAAAGCTGTCACAGGGTGTGTGTGCACCAATGGCATTCTGACAGGGGCAGAGGTAACAGGTCATCTTCTTCGGCAGCCATCTTAGGTGCTGGCATGCCCTTCCTGACAGGCAGAGGTAACAGGTCACCTTCTTTGGCAGCCATCTTGGGTGCTGGCATGCCCTTCCTGACAGGCAGAGGTAACAGGTCATCTTCTTCGGCAGCCATCTTGGGTGCTGGCATGCCCTTCCTGACATTACTTCAGGCAGGCAGGTGATTCAGTTAGCTGCAGTGTATTTAATATATATATATATATATATATATATATATATATATATATATATATATACAGTCAGACTGGTATATATATATATATATATATATATATATATATATATATATATCCACTGTATCCAGTTTAGCTAGATCTCACTGAAGTCCATTCCTGGTGTACTGTTTTCTAATCTACTCCAGGCAGGCAGGTGATTCAGTTAGCTGCAGTGTATTTTATATATATATACATACACTGTATCCTGTGTAGCTAGATCTCACTGCAGACCATTCCTGGTGTAATGTTTCTAATATGTTATAGTATAGTATAGTATTTAGTATACAGTCTTCTATATATATATCCACTGCATTCTAGTCTAGCTAAGCCTATACCTGACTACAGGCCATTCCTAGTGTACGTATTCAAAGACACTTTCAGGCAGGCAGTCCAGGCAGGTAATTCAGTGATCTGCAGTGCATAAAGATATATATACAGTCTCCTACATATATATCCACTGCATTCTAGTCTAGCCAAGCCTATACCTGACTACAGGTCATTCCTGGTGTACATTTTCAACGACACTTTCAAGCAGCCAGATTCAGTGATCTGCAGTGCATAAATATATATATATATAGTCTACTACATATATATCCACTGCATTCTAGTGTAGCCAAGCCTATATCTGACTGCAGGCCATTCCTGGTGTAATTTTTCTAGTAAACTGTTTTGCTATTTCAATTTCACAGCATGTCTGGAAGGTCACCAAGGAAAGGCAGACACTCACAGGCCACTAAAAGAGGGCAAGCAGGCTCTGTGTCCACAGCCAACAGTGCTGGTTGTGGACACGGTGCATCCTCAGCACGTGGCCATGGGGCACGCTTGTCATTTTTTTCAACAGCTGGCCGTGTTGAGCCACAACATGCAGAAGAGTTGGTAGAATGTATCACAAAGCCGTCCTCATCCTCCACATCCTCTGTCACCCAGGCTAAGACAAGTTTGGCTGCCAATGCAGCTGCCAAAGCGGCATATTCCATCGGCTGAATGGCATCAGTCACTTCTTCCCTAGCCCCACCATCATGTCCTGAGGAGTCCCCCGAACTGTTCGACCACAGTGTTTTTGATGGCTCCGATGATGGTACCCAGGTTAAGGATGAAGGCAGTAACGTGAGCCCAGAGGGGGTGCCCAAGAAGGACAAGAAACTGGCAGTCATGTTCCCCCAGCTGCAGCATACTGGCAGGTTTGCTCCCGTGGCGTGAAGGGAGGGTATGATGAGGTCACTGACTCTACGCGGGTGCCTGATTAAGGAGAGGAGGGGGCACATCTCCAATGAGGCAGGATGCCCTCCAGGGGCCAGCTTAAGGACAGCCAAACGACTGCATCACACCGCAGAGCTCCACATGTGCAGGGCTCTGCTGACTCTGTGCGTTTTTTCAAAAGTTCTTCGGTGTGGGGCTTTTTTGAGACGTGTGCAGCAGATCGCACCATTGCTCTTTGCAACATATGTCTGAAGCGTATCAAGCGTAGCCAAAACAGCAGCCACTAGGGCACCACATGCTTGACCAGACATATGTCGAGCTCCCATGCAGTCCGTTGGCAACAGTACTTAAAAGACCCACACCCAAGAACTATCAGCTGGGATCTCCAACCCCACTATACCTTCAGTCCTCTCAGAGACCTGCACTGAGCGGAATGAAGGTGTAGAATTAGGTGTCCCAAGCACTTGCGGGCAATCTGCTAGCGGTACACCTAAATCCGATTGTAGCAGGCAAATTTCCCTACTCCAGTTGCTAAACCGTCTAAAGAAATTCGGTCCCAGCCATCCACATGCTCAGCGGCTGAATGCTAGTTTGGCTAAATTGCTAGCACTCCAACTGCTTCCTTTTCAGCTGGTAGACTCTGCCCCCTTTCGAGAATTTGTGGAATGTGCGGTACCTCAGTGGCAGGTTCCCAAGCGCCATTTTTTTTCTCGGAAGGCCATTCTT
Organism: Aquarana catesbeiana; assembly: GCF_042186555.1. Lineage (NCBI taxonomy): Eukaryota > Metazoa > Chordata > Amphibia > Anura > Ranidae > Aquarana > Aquarana catesbeiana. Next base: position 636,924,272 of record NC_133326.1, read on the forward strand.
GCTCTCTACCGGCACATGGAAGGCAATGTCTTGGCCTCGTTGGACAGGGCGGTCAGCGGTAAGGTGCATATTACCGCTGACTCATGGTCCAGCAGTCATGGACAGGAACGTTACCTTTCTTTCACGGTGCACTGGGTTTTCCTGCTGGCAGCTGAGAAGGATGCAGGACAGGGTGCAGTAATGTTGGAGCTTGTTCTGCCACCACGCCTACATAATGCTGGTAGTGGTGATTCTGCCACACCTCTCTCCTTCACCCCCTCCTCTTCTTCCTTTATGGCCTCTTCATCTGCAGATTTGTCCTCGGAACCAATCGTGCTTGAGTTGGTCTGCTTAGGGGACAGGAGCCACACTGGGGCAGAGATTCTGGCAGCTCTGCAAGGGCAGGTTCAGAGGAGGTTGATGCCACACCAGCTTCAGCCAGGAATGGTGGTTTGCGACAATGGCACCAACCTCCTCTCCGCCCTCCGACAAGGACACTTGACCCATGTTCCCTGTTTGACTCATGTCCTTAATTTGGTGGTGCAGTGGTTCTTGTGCAGGTACCCGAGCTTACAGGATCTCCTGAGGCAGGCCAGAAAAGTCTGTGGGCATTTCCACTGGTCATATAATGCCAGTGCTCGACTGGCTGACTTCAAAAGGAATGCAACCTGCCCAAGAACCGCCTCATCTGTGACATGCCCACCAGGTGGAACTCAACGTTGGCAATGCTACAGCAGCTGCACACGCAGCTGAGGGCCATCAATGAGTACCTATTGCAAGTATGGCACCAGGACAGGGTCAGGGGAGCTTTGCTTTTTTTTTGCCAAGCCTGTGGCTAATGATCAAGGATGCATGCACTGTCCTGTTACCATTTGAGGAGGCCACAAGGATGGTGATCAGTGACAGTGCATGCATCAGTGATACTGTCCCTCTTGTCTTCCTGTTGGAGGACACGCTGTGTGGAATAATGGACAGGGCACTTGAGGCAGAACAGAGGGAGGAAGAGGAGGACTTCCTTACCTCTCAAGGCCCCCTTTATCCAGACAGTATTCATGCAGGCCCACCTATCACACGAGAAGAGGAGGAGAAGGAGGAGGGTTGTGTCAGCATGAAGGTGGATCCTGGCACTCAGCATCAGCAGCAGTCTTCAAGGGATCGTTTTCAGTCCCCAGAAACCCATGGACTTGTACGTGGCTGGGAGGAGGTGGCTGTGGATCATGTCGTCCTTAGTGACCCAGAGGACTCCGGACCGAATGCCTCAGCAAACCTACGCTGCATGGCCTCCCTGATCTTGCAAAGCCTGAGAAAGGACCCTCGGATTTGTGGTATCAAGGAGAGGGATCAGTACTGGCGGGATAACCCTTCTTGATCCACATTACAGCCTTCAAAGAGGGAGCAGAGGATGAAACATCTTCGGGAGGCCTTGCAGAAAGTTTTGTGCAATGCATTTCCAGAGCCTGGGAGGTTGCAATTTCCTGGTCCTCTTGAACAACGTGTTGCTGAGGTTTCGGTCAGTCACAGAAGGAGCGGTGGAGAAGGTGCCTGTCTGACCGATGCGTTCAGAAAATTTTTTAGTCTGCAGCCTTAAGGTCTGATCGGTTCCAGCAACTGTCGCTAGCATCTGATTTACATGGTGCAGGAATACCTTGGGGCAAGATCAGACTTGGAGACCTTTCCAACCGAAAATCCACTGGGTTACTGGGTCTTGAGGATGGATCACTGGCCAGGGCTTGCACAATATGCAATTGAGCTACTGGCTTGTCTTGCATCCAGCGTTCTATCTGAACGCACATTCAGTGATGCAGGAGGCTTTGTAACCGATCACAGAGTGTGCTTGTCCACAGACTCGGTTGATCGGCTCACCTTCATAAAAATTAATCAGTCTTGGATCACCAGCTACCAAGCACCTGATGCTGATGTAACCGATTAATTTTTTTATGAATGTGAGATTCCTTGAAGACTGCTTATGCTGATGCTGAGTGACTATCCTGTTATGCTGAGTGACTATCCTATTCCTCCTCAATGTTCATGTTGATTGCTTCTAAGAACATTTTTGGTTCTGGGCACCACCACCAGTGCCTAAAGCCCAATTTTTCTGCCCCTGTTTAACAGGGGCGTGTAATTACAATTTTTGCTGTAATATTTTGCAGCAGGGCTTGTTCTTGCGCTCAAGTATCTGTGAGGGGCTGCAGTGTTGTGGCACCAGCACCACCTAAGGCTTAAATTTCTGCAGAGTATATAGGGCAGGCTGTATAGTATATACAGGTGGTCCCCTACTTTCAAACATCCGACTTACAAACGACTCCTACTTACAAACGGAGGGAGACAACAGGAAGTGAGAGGAAATCTACCCCTAGGAAGGGAAATTCTCTCCTGTAAGAGTTAATATGGGAAAAAGGTGTCTCCACTGATGCTTTATTATCACCAATCCTTGTTTCCCTAAAAACCCCAAATTTTCAAAATCCAATTGTCATTGGGACAGAAAGTGAGGTGAAATCTTCTGAACAGGGGCACAGACAGCAAAACAAGGGGTGATGATAACCCTTCCCTATGTTATCCAAAAAGCTTAAAAATAGATTTTTTGGCTGGAGTTACACCTAAAAAAGTACCTGTTCCAAAATACAAAAGGATTCAACTTAAGAACAAACCTACAGTCCCTGTCTTGTTTGGACCGTCTGTATACTGCTGTTCAGAGTATATGAGGCCTGGGGGCCCCACGCCTTTTCTTTTTTTAATTTGGGTGCGGGGTTCCCCTTAATATCCATACAAGACCCAAAGGGCCTGGTAATGGGCTGGGGGGTTACCCATGCCGTTTTTCTCAATAATTTTTATCCATATTGCCAGGACCCGACATTACATTACAGCTGCAAGCAGTTTTAAATGACTTTTATTCCTTTAGAAATATAATTTTGTGCAGGGACTGTTCTAAACACGGGAAATACACGCCACTTTACAGGCATACTATAGACACCCCCCAGGTATGATTTTTAAAGGAATATTTCACTTTTATTTTTTCACTTTAAGCATCATTAAAATCACTGCTCCCGAAAAAATGTCCGTTTTTAAAACTTTCTTTTGCGTTGATACATATCCCCTGGGGCAGGAACTGGGTCCCAAAACCCTTTTTTGGGACAATAACTTGCATATTAGCCTTTAAAATTCGCACTTTTGATTTCTCACGTTTGAGTCCCATAGACTTTAACGGTGTTCGAATGTTCGAACTGGATGCGAACCAAACCGGGGGGGGGGTGGGGTGGGGGGGTGAATGCCTCACCCCCATCCCTGACCATCTGTTTAAAAAAACATATAGATTAACTACTTGTCGACCGCCTAACGCAGATTGCTCCCAACGAATGACAATCTTCCTCTGCCTCTGTAATGTAAACAGAGGCAGAAGAAGTGATGTCATCTCTCCTCGTGTTGGTCTTTTCGTTCCGGCGCCGAGTAGTGAAGACATCCAAGTAAGTGCACCAACACTACACTAATAGTAGAACACTCTAGGCACACATTTCACCCCCCGATCACCCCCCTGCACCCCCTGACACAGTGACACCAATAGCAGTTTTTTTTTCCTGATTATTGCATTGGTGTCATTTTGTGACAGTTATAAGTGGTAGGGCAGTTAGTGTTAGGCCCCTTTAGGTCTAGGGTACCCCCCTAACCCCCCTAATAAAGTTTTAACCCCTTGATCACCCCCCGTCGCCAGTGTCACTAAGCAATCGTTTTTCTGATCGCTGGATTAGTGTCACAGGTGGCGCTAGTTAGGGAGGTAAGCATTTAGGTTTGCTGTCAGCATTTTATAGCGTCAGGGACCCCCATATACTACCTAGTAAAGGTTTTAACCCCCTGATTGCCCCCTAGTTAACCCTTTCACCAGTGATCACCGTATAACTGTTACGGGTGACATTGGTTAGTTAGTTTGTTTTTTATAGTTTCAGGGCACCCACCGTTTATTACCTAATAAAGGTTTAACCGCCTGATCGCCCGGCGGTGATATAAATAAAGTTTTAGGGTCAGATAGGGTCTGCGTCGCCCCAGGCAGCGTCAGGTTAGTGCCAGTACTGCTAACACATACGCACACAGCATACGCCTCCCTTAGTGGTATAGTATCTGAACGGATAAATATCTGATCCAATCTATACTAGTTTCCCCAGCAGTTTAGGGTTACCAAAAACGCAGTGTTAGTGGGATCAGCCAAGATACCTGCTAGCACCTGCGTTTAGCCCCTCCTCCCAGCCCAGCCCACCCAAGTGCAGTATCGATCGATCACTGTCACTTACAAAACACTAAACACACATAACTGCAGCGTTTGCAGAGTCAGGCCTGATCCCTGCAATCGCTAACAGTTTTTTTGGTAGCATTTTGATACAGTCGCTAACAGTCAGGAGCTTTTTTATCTGTGAGTCTCACTAGTGTACCACTAAATTTAGAGCCCAAAATGGCAAATCGAAGGTACACTAGTGAAGAGGCCTACACGTTTCTGAGCATGACAGATAGTGAAGAGGAAGTCACTCATCTGTCAGATTCAGGCTCAGAATACGATCCTGTAGACGACAGCGGCTCCATGACAGATAGCTCTGACGACGGAATTGTGGTCCCTGCCAAGGTCAGGCGTACCAGACCCCAATCTTCAATCTTCTTCTTCTGCTGTTGAGGTGCAAGAACCGCAGGGCTCTCGTATGGGGCAGAGAAGTACTAGCGCCGCTATTCCTTCTGGTGAACTGGCAAGCACCAGCGGCCTAGTACACCCTGGTTGTACATCCAGCACTGCAGTAACACTTGGTGACGTGGCGAGTCCCATAAGCGCAGTTCAAGCTGGCGAGGTGGCAAGCACAAGTAGTGTCCCGCTGCCACCAAGAAGACGAACACAGGCCCGTCGTGCCCATAGTGCCCTTCCTGCTGCATTCGCCAATCCTAATTGGGAACCCACCACTTCTGCAGCACCCGTACTTCCCCCATTCACTGGCCAACCCGGAATTCAGGTGGAAACAGTTGATTTTACGTCACTTGATTTTTATTTGCTGTTCTTCACCGAAGATCTCTATAGATCTCTTGTGGACCAAAGCAATTTGTGCGCTGGTCAACACATCACCACTATTCCCCAGTCCTCCCTTGCCAGAAATTGGAGACCAATTACGGTTTCCGAATTTAAGCTCTTTCTGGGCCTTTCCCTCAACATGGGCATAACTAAAAAGAGTGAGTTGCGGTCATATTGGTAAACTTACCCAATTCACCATATGCCCTTGTTCTCTGCCTCCATGACCAGGGCACGATACGAGTTGATCTTGCGGTTAATGCACTTCAATGACAATGAACTCTGTCGTCCTCGTGGAGACCCTGGATACGATCAGCTCTACAAAATTCAGCCCCTCGTAAACCACTTCAACCAACATTTTGCAGACTTGTTTACTCCCCATCAAGTTGTCTGCGTTGATGAGTCCCTGATTACGTTTTCTGGATGCTTGTCATTCAAACAGTACCTTCCCAGCAAGCGTGCCAGATACGGGGTCAAGATGTATAAGCTCTGTGACAGGGCCACAGGCTATACATGTAGTTTTATGGTTTACGAGGGAAAAGTTAGCCACGTAGAGCCGACAAATTGCCCTGAATACATAGGAAGTGCTGGCAAGATTGTGTGGGACTTGGTGTCACCCTTATTTGGGTACCACTTATATCTGGACAATTATTACATGAGCGTGCCACTTTTTAGTCACTTGTTTGATCAGCAGATTGGAGCATCTGGCACCGTGCAACCTAATCGCCGGGGCTTTCCCCAGCGGCTTGTAGATTCTTAGGCTGGGGGAGAGAGCCTGCTTCAAGTGTAATAACTTGCTCACTATGAAGTGGAGGGATAATAAGAATGTTTTCGTTCTTACCTCCCTTCATGCAGACACGATGGTACAAATTACTACGGCGACTGGTGTTGTGGAGAAACCCCTTTGTGTCCACGAATATAACCAAAATATGGGAGGGGTGGACCTCAACGACCAGTTGTTGGCGCTGTACCTAATTGCCCGTAAGGCCAGACGCTGGTACAAGAAAGTGTCTGTTTATTTATTTCAGTTGGCTTTGCTGAACGCTCATGTGCTATACAGAGCTTCAGGACGGACTGGATCCTTCCTTAAATTCCAGGAAAAGATCGTCAGAGCCCTTCTATTTCCAGACGGTGCTCCACCTCACCTTCCCCAACCAAATGCAGTAAGCCGGCTGCATGAGAGGCATTTTCGTTATGTCCTCCCGAGTACCCCTACCCAACGAGCCCCCCAAAAAAGATGTCGTGTCTGCAGCAAGCGCGGATATAGTCGTGACACCCGCTATTATTGTCCCTCCTGTCCTGACAATCCTGGTCTTTGCACTGGTGAATGTTTTGAACGCTACCATACACTAGTATTAGCATAGGGTACAGCACAGCAAAAACTAGGCACACTTTCACAGGGTCTCCCAAGATGCCATCACATTTTGAGAGACCCGAACCTGGAACCGGTTACAGTTACAAAAGTTACAGTTACAAAAAAAAGTGTAAAAAAAAACCCCCAAAAAACAAAAAAATATATAAAATAAAAAAAACAAAAATAGTTGTCGTTTTATTGTTCTCTCGCTATTTTCTCTCTCTTGTTCTGCTCTTTTTTACTGTATTCTATTCTGCAATGTTTTATTGTTATTATATTTTATCACGTTTGCTTTATAGCTATGCAATTTTTTTATACTTTACTGTTTACTGTGTTTTATTGTTAACCATTTTTTTGTTTTCAGGTACGCCATTCAGCTGCAAAGTGGATTTATTTATCTCGACAGCAACAGCGTTTGCTCCCACGATACATAAAGCTGTGACTCCAGCGCTGTTAGAGGTGATTTCACCACCACAGTTAAAAAAAAGAGCATATATGCCGAAGCATGGAGGCAGCAGGGGTGGAGGAGCGATTTGCTCCTACCTTTTGCGGGTGGATGCCCCCATGCTTCGGCATATATATATTTTAGGCACAGGTTGCATTAAAAAATGTTTTATTTTTTACTATGTTTTCTTTGTATTTGCTTTGCAGGTATGGTAAGTCTTACTGTTATACTGTAATGTTACTTTGTTTTATTGTTAACCATCATTTGCTTAGCAGGTACGCCATTCAGTTACAGCGTGGATTTATTTATCTTGACAGCAACAGCGTTTGCTCCCACGATACATAAAGCCGTGATTCCAGCGCTGTAGGAGGTGATTTCACCACCACAGTTAAAAAAAAGCATATATGCCGAAGCATGGGGGCAGCAGGGGCGGAGGAGCGATTTGCTCCTACCTTTTGGGGCGGATGCCCCCATGCTTCGGCATATATAAACTGTGCATGTATGCCCATCATTAGAAGTGGGTGGATGAAGGGCGGTATTCTAATGGTGGGCATACCCACCGATCAATCTCTTTTTTTCGTTCAGCCCACAGACTGCATGAAAAAAAAGTTTACAATATATGCCCAACAAGGACCAGCAATGTACTGGTATGTTGCTGGACTTTGAGTGGTTATACCAGAATGATGCCTGCAGGTTTAGGTATCATCTTGATATCATTCTTTTCAACCAGCGGTTGGCTTTCATGTAAAAGCAATGCTAGTGGCTAATTAGCCTCTAGACAGCTTTTACACGTCTTCCTTGTTTTTCTCTGGCTCTCCTGTCCCAACAGGGAACCTGAGAATGCAGCCGGTGATTCGGCCAGCTGACCATAGAGCTCATCAGAGACCAGAATGGCTCCAAACATCTCTATGGCCTAAGAAACCGGAAGCTACGAGCATTTTATGACTTTGATTTCGCCGGATGTAAACAGCGCCATTGGGAAATTGGGAAAGCATTTTATCACACCGATCTTGGTGTGGTCAGATGCTTTGAGGGCAGAGGAGAGATCTAGGGTCTAATAGACCCAATTTTTTTTCAAAAAAGAGTACCTGTCACTACCTATTGCTATCATAGGGGATATATACATTCCCTGAGATAACAATAAAAATGATTTAAAAAAAATGAAAGGAACAGTTTAAAAATAAGATAAAAAAGCAAAAAAAATAAATAAAAAAAAAAAAAAAAGCACTCCTGTCCCCCCTTGCTCTCACGCAAAGGCGAAAGCAAGCATCGGTCTGGCGTCAAATGTAAACAGCAATTGCACCATGCATGTGAGGTATCACCGTGAAGGTCAGATCGAGGGCAGTAATTTTAGCAGTAGACCTCCTCTGTAAATCTAAAGTGGTAATTTGTAAAGGCTTTTAAAGGCTTTTAAAAATGTATTTAGTTTGTCGTCAGTGCACGTTTGTGCGCAATTTTAAAGCATGTCGTGTTTGGTAACCATGCACTCGGCCTAAGATCATCTTTTTTATTTCATCAAACATTTGGGCAATATAGTGTGTTTTAGTGCATTAAAATTGAAAAAAGTGTGTTTTTTCCCAAAAAAAAGCATTTAAAAAATCTCTGCGCAAATACTGTGTGAAAAAAAAAATGAAACTCCCACCATTTTAATCTGTAGGGCATTTGATTTAAAAATATATATAATGTTTGGGGGTTCAAAGCTATTTTCTTGCAAAAAAAAAAAAATTTTCATGTGAACAAAAAGTGTCAGAAAGGGCTTTGTCTTCAAGTGATTAGAAGAGTGGGTGATGTGTGACATAAGCTTCTAAATGTTGTGCATAAAATGCCAGGACAGTTCAAAACCCCCCCAAATGACCCCATTTTAGAAAGTAGACACCCCAAGCTATTTGCTGAGAGGCATGTTGAGTCCATGGAATATTTTATATTGTGACACAAGTTGCGGGAAAAAGACAATTTTTTTTTTTTGCCCAAAATACATTCTGTTGCTTCTCCTGAGTACAGGGATACCACATGTGTGAGACTTTTTGGGAGCCTAGCCGTGTACGGGACCCCGAAAACCAAGCACCGCCTTTAGGCTTTCTAATGCCACGTACACATGAGCGGACTTTACAGCAGACTTTGTCCTGCGGACTTTGACGGACTTTACGATGGACTTTCCGAATGAACAGACTTGCCTACACGCGATCAACCAAAGTCTGACGGATTCGTACGTGATGATGTACGTCCAGACTAAAACACGGAAGTTCATAGCCAGTAGCCAATAGCTGCCCTAGCGTCGGTTTTTGTCCGTCGGACTAGCATACAGACGAGCGGACTTTTCGACCGGACTCGAGTCCGTTAAAAAGATTTGAAACATGTTTCATTTCTAGGTTTGTCGAACTTTTGGGGGAAAAAAGTCTGCTGGAGCCCACACATGGCATGTTTGAGTAATATATCATTTAGTGACAACTTTGTGCAAAAAAAAAAAAGTTTCTCACTTTCCCGCAACTTGTGGCAAAATATTAAATATTCCATGGACTCAACATGCCTCTCAGCAAATCGCTTGGGGTTTCTACTTTCCAAAATGGGGTCATTTGGGGGGGGGGGGGGGTTGTGCCATCTGGGCATTTAATGGCCTTCAAAACTGTGATAGGTAGTGAGGAGTGAACTCAAAATTTTCCCCCCTTTAGAAATCCTGAAGGCAGTGATTGGTTTTCGGGGCCCCGTACGCGGCTAGGCTCCCAAAAAGTCCCTCACATGTGGTATCCCCATACTCAGGAGAATCAGCAGAATGTATTTTGGGGTGCAATTCCACATATTCCCATGGCCTGTGTGAGCAATATATCATTTAGTGACAACTTTGTGCAAAAAAAAAAGTTTGTCATTTTCCTGCAACTTGTGGCAAAATATAAAATATTCCATGGACTCAACATGCCTCTCAGCAAATAGCTTGGGGTGTCTACTTTCCAAAATGGGGTCATTTGGGGGGTTTGTGCCATCTTGGCATTTTATGGCCTTCAAAACTGTGATAGGTAGTAAGGAGTGAAATCAAAAATTTACACCCTTAGAAATCCTGAAGGCGGTGATTGGTTTTCGGGGCCCCGTATGCGGCTAGGCTCCCAATAAGTCCCAAACATATGGTATCCCCATACTCAGGAGAAGCAGCTAAATGTATTTTGGGGTGCAATTTCACATATAACCATGGTATGTGTGAGCAATATATCATTTAGTGACAACTTTTTGTAAATTTTTTTTTTTTTCATCATATTCATCATTTTTTCATCATTATTCAATCACTTGGGACAATAAAAATAATATTTAATGAGCTCAACATGCCTCTCAGCAATTTTCTTGGGGTGTTTACTTTCCAAAATGGGGTCATTTGGGGGGGGGGGTTGTATTGCCCTGCCATTTTAGCACCTCAAGAAATTACATAGGCAGTCATAAACTAAAAGCTGTGTAAATTCCAGAAAATGTACCCTAGTTTGTAGACGCTATAACTTTTGCGCAAACCAATAAATATATGCTTATTGACATTTTTTTTACCAAAGACATGTGGCTGAATACATTTTGGCCTAAATGTATGACTAAAATTGAGTTTATTGGATTTTTTTTATAACAAAAAGTAGAAAATATAATTTTTTTTCGGTCTTTATCCGTTTATAGCGCAAAAAATAAAAACCGCAGAGGTGATCAAATATCATCAAAATAAAGCTCTAGTTGTGGAAAAAAAAGGACGCAAATTTTGTTTGGGTACACTATTGCATGACCGCGCAGTTAAAGCGACGCAGTGCCAAATTGTAAAAAGTGCTCTGGTCAGGAAGGGGGGTAAATCCTTCCAGGGCTGAAGTGGTTAAGGCACAATACAGGCTTATATTTTACTGGTTTCTGGTAAGGGTATATATTGGCAGGTGGTGGTGAATCACGAATCAAGAATGCTTTGGATTGTACATTATTTTCAGCACGGTGGATTAATATATGCAGAATGCATATTGGGACTTTTGTACGCACATATATTTTGTTAAGCACAACTGTTTATTGATGTGAATCCACTAAGGTTGCATATTTGATGGTATATTTTACACATATATTTTTCTGATATCTTTTGATATTATTTGACACTTTCAAATTTTTTTTTGGCACCACAGGGTAAGCACAGTTATCCATTATATATACCGTATCTTCTATGTGATGAACAAGCCTAATAAAGTAGGGGTGGAGTCTGGAGCGTGAAGTCATCTCGAGGCCATCGCTGTCTGTGGTTGTAAACCGTCATATGCAATATCCAGCTAGCACTGCTTAAGTGCTTTTTATGTAAGTGAATTTCTTTATTTTTAAGTAATATTTAAACTGAGAGCACTAGATTGGGTGTGTTCTATGTCCATTTCTGTATGTACATCTGCACATTTGGAGGGAGACAATTGGGACATAGTAGACTTGGGGGAGTGAGGACGCTATACCCCTATCTTCAACTCCCTTAAAGGGAACAAATGCTTATCATGATCTTACTGGTAAAGCATTAAGGTGAGCGGTTAGTGAAGCACGAGTGGTGGCTGACACTGAAACGGCAAGATTTGTCACATGGTGGTGGATCATTTGCCATTTTTTATGGACTATTATCTTACAAGGGCCACTTAATATTGTATGTTCCTCTATGCAGCATTGACCCTGTGAACTTTCCAGCCCTTCTGACACTCTAGGTTCAGACATGATGTGTATATCTTTAAATAAGACACCGACACAATGCAAACCTTCTTAGTTTTACTTAGTCAGAGAAAGAGGCTATATAAGAGTGTCAAATTAGCCAAGTCCCGGAAAACAGCAGCCAAGACTCAGTTGAGGTAACTCTCAGAGTCATTGAATGAAAATAGCAATAACAAATGAATGACAATAGTATCCGAAGTAACAGACAGTAACAGACATTAAGCAAACGGATTTTCAAGTGGTCATTAGTTGATGTCAGTACTACTACTACTAAAGGGAAAACCCAGGCCGGCCTATAGTACCTCTAGTCCTAAGGAGAGATTGAGTAGTATCGGTACCAGTAAAGAGTCCCCCTTAAGAGCAAAAGGGTAGTGTTCTTGATAGAAGGCCTTGTAATTATTTTTGCCGGCAGTTGGAGCTCAGATTAGCAAAAGATCCTTTAGTATGGCAAAAGTGGTCAGAAATCGGTGCAAAGATACTTGGTCTGACTAATGACAGGTCCTCTTGGCAATCCGAGTCTGTGAGGTCTGTATACAGTGTTCAAGAGTGATGTGCTAGTGGCTGGAAATAGGACTTTGGGCATGTGCACGCTCACCAATTCTGATGACCACAAACAACTACCCCGGTCTGCCCGGCACCTCTACTGTCAGCGATAATGCAAGGATACCCCTGGCGTGGAGGAGCAAAGTTCATCTTATTTGGGCTGGAACTGCAGTGGCAGTGAGTGGCGTGGTAGGCCGCAATCCTCCGGACGGAGAGGCGGACCGATGCTCACACAATGAATCCCGGGAAGCAAGAGAGCGTGGGCCTGTTCAGCAGATCCCTTTAAAGCCTCTCCCATAATTCTCCCCTGGAGAGGATGGCCTGCTGGGAGGTGTAGTTCATGGGTAATTCAACAGTTCAGCAATGGCTGCACAGAGGACTACAGTTCCCACAATGCTCTTCTCTAGGCTCAGAAATGTGATGCAACTAATCTGAGCCCAGCACTAGAGGGATACAGGAACAGTCTGAAGAAATAGAGGATAAGTCTGCAGTGTCAGATAACAGTAGTCCGTTCCCAGCTACAGTGCCTTGCAAAAGTATTCAACCCCCTTGGCTTTTTACCTATTTTGTTACATTACAGCCTTTGGTTCAATGTTTTTTAAGGCTCCATGCACACTGGAGCTCATAAACGGCCTTCTGAACGTTGGATTGCTGGCAGGAAAACGCTGCTTTAAAAACGCAATTTTATCAGCGTTTTGCATTGCCGTCAATGAACGTTTAGTGGCGCTAGCTTTTAACCACGTTTCTCTGCCTCTATTCAAAATCAATGGTTCCCTATGGGAGCCCATTGATTTGAACAGAAGTCGCACTGCAAGTCGGATCATCATGATCCGACTTGCGGTGCGACTTGTATGCTGAGGATGAAGGGGAACCCTCGCCAAAAAGAAAAACAAATTGGCGTGGGGTTCCCCCCTCAGACAATACCAGGCCCTCCGGTCTGGTATGGATTTTAAGGGGAACCCCCTTCGTTGAAAAAGCGGCATGGGGCACCCCAAAATCCATACCAAACCCTTATCCGAGCACGCAGCCCGGCCGGTCAGGAAAGGGGGTGGGGACGAGCGAGTGCCCCCCCAACCCCTGAACTGTACCAGGCCTCATGCCCTCAACATGGGGGTAGGTGCTTCAGAGCAGGGGGGGCGCTGCGCCCCCCCACCCCAAAGCACCTTGTCTCCATGTTGAGGAGGACAAGGGCATCTTCCCGACAACCCTGGCCGTTGGTTGTCGGGGTCTGCGGGTGGGAGGCTTATCAGAATCTGGGAGCCACCTTTAATAAGGGGACCCCCAGATCCTGCCCCCCCACCCTTTGTGAATGAGTATGGGGTACATCATACCCCTACCCATACACCTGAAAAAAAAGTGTCAAAAATAAAACACACTACACAGGTTTTTAAAGTAGTTTATTAGTCAGCTCCGGGGGTCTCTTCCGACTTCAGGGGTCTCTTCAAGGGCCCTTGATAAAGTCACGTGACATGTGACGCAACGCAGCCAGTGACGGAGTCACCGACGTCATCTGATGTGCCTGTTTGTTAGACACAGCGAACGGTGAGAGGAGTGAGATCGCGGTCAACGACTGATTGGTTCAAAGTGCTGTTACTTTGTATCCCATGTGAGTGTAAAAAAAAAAAAATACCTAAAAAAAAATGAAGAAAAATGAAGGAAAAGAAAAAATTAATTTTTTTACTTACGTGAAATGGCTGTTGCTAGGCTGTGTTCATTGCGCAATGATATTCTTCTTTTAGGTTACATGAATGCAATACATGATGGGAGGAATTTAAAAACAATCAGCTGGGTGCATCAGAAGTGCAGGGGGGAGATATACGTTCCAGACAGCTATCTACTGATGCGATCAGCAACAGTGAACTGTGGTGGTTTTTTCCCCTATGCTTACCCACAACTTCTGTTTATACATCCCTCCAGGAATTTAGATATATACATTTTTTTCTCCTATTGTTTGATTGATTATATCATATGCAGATTGATATTTTAGGTATTGATATCTGCTTTATGCACGTGTTTTTGTATTTTTAATTTAGGAAACCCACCAAATATTATTTATGATTTTATGGTATGGCTAATTACTAAAATACTCAACTTTTTCACTTTAATAGGAAGTTAATCTTAGCGTATTATTCACTGACAGATTTACTAGAAGATGTCCAGTAGTGCCATCTGCACAGAACTGACAGGAACCAGTGGGACCCAGGTACATCCATCTACTGTTAGGAGAAGTCTGGTCAGAAGTGGTCTTATTGCAAGAATTGTAGCCATAAAACCATAAACCCAACGTAGAAACAAGGCTAAGGGACTCAACTATGCATAAAACTGGAGTGCAAACAAATGGACCAGGTGCTCTGGACTGATGAGTCAAAATGTGAAATAGTTGGCTGTAGCAGGAGGCAGTTTGTTCACAGAAGGGCTGGAGAGTGGTACAATAATGAGTGTCTGCATGCAACAGTGAAGCATGGTGAAGGTTCCTTGCAAGTTTGGGAGTTGGAAATTTGGTCAGAATCAATGGTGTCCTCAATGCTGAGAAATACAGGTATATACTTCTTCATCACGCCATACTATCAGGGAGGTGTGTGATTGGCCCCACATTTATTCTGCAGCAGGATAACGACCCCAAACATACAACCAATGTCATTAAAGGAGAAGTCCAGCCTTTGCTCGTTTGGCTGGGCTTCTCCTATGGGTCACAGGTCTGAAGTCTGCTCTCTGTTGACGTCACAGGAATCAGTCCAGGCAACACGTCATCATGACAATAAAGTCTGGATCCGCCAGGTGCCTGGACTGATGCCTGTATCAGCCTCGTCAGTGAGCCACAGAGAGCTTGAGATTGCCGCTCCCACCCCTCCACAGCTCAGCGCTTCAGCGAGCATGGGGGGGGGGGCAGAGCAGAAAGCTGCTGACAGGCAGCAGCTCTCTGGTCAGGGAGCTGAGAGAACCGAGCCATCGGTGGTGTTCGATCGCTCGGTTCTCAGTACAGAGGGTGACAGATGCAGAATCGGTCCGATGCTGCATCCACCTAGGTGAGTAATGATGGGGAAAAAAAAAAACATACCATCAGGGAGGCGTGTGGCCAAACTTTATTCTGCAGCAGGACAACGACCCCAAATATACAACCAATGTCATAAAGAACTATTTTCAATGTAAAGAAGAACAAGGAATACTGGAAGTGATGATTTGGCTCCTACAGAGCCCTGATCTCAACATCATCAAGTTTGTCTGGGATTACATGAAGAGACAGAATGATTTGAGGCAGATGTTTGGAACAATCTACCTGCTGCATTCCTTCAAAAATTTTGCAAGTGTACCTGGAAGAACTGATGCTGCTTTGAGGCAAAGGGTGGTCACACCAAATATTTATTTAATTTGAATTCATCTTCTGTTCATTTACTTTTTTACTCATTTTGTTAATTAATAAAAGTAAACTATCAACACTTCTATTTCTGAAAGCTTTCTTAATTTACTGTATATATATATATATATATATATATATATATATATATATATATATATATATATATATATATATATATATATATATATATATATATAATTGTTTTTCCATTTTTTATGATATGTTAAACAATAAATATATGTATATATATATATATATATATATATATATATATATATATATATATACCATGTCTTGAAAAAGTATTCATACCCCTTGACATTTTCCACATTTTGTCATGTTACAACCAAAAACGTAAATGTATTTTATTGTGATTTTATGTGATAGACCAACACAAAGTGGCACATAATTGTGAAGTGAAATGATAAATGGTTTTCAAATTTTTTTACAAATAAATATCTAAAAAGTGTGGCATGCATTTGTATTCAGCCCCCTCTACTTTGATACCCCTAACTAAAATCTAGTGGAACCAATTGTCTTCAAAAGTCACTTACATATTTAATAGAGTCCAACTGTGTGTAATTTAATCTCAGTATAGATACAGCTGTTCTGTAAATCTCTCAGAGGTTTGTTAGAGAACCTTGGTGACCAAACAGCATCCTGAAGGCCAAGGAACCCACCACAAAGGTCAGGGATAAAGTTGTGAAGAAGTTTAAAGCAGGGTTAGGTTAAAAAAAATATCACAAGCTTTGAACATCTCAAGGAGGACTGTTCAATCCATCATCCAAAAATGGAAAGAGCATGGCACAACTGCAAACCTACCAAAACATGGCCTTCCACCTAAATCTGGAGAATCTGTCCACAGGACAACTGTGAGTTGTGCACTCCACAAATCTGGCCTTTATGGAAGGTTGGCAAGAAAAAAGCCATTGTTGAAAGAAAGCCATAAGAAGTCCAGTTTGGAGTTTGTGAGAAGCCACGTGGGGGACACAGGAAGCGTGTAAGAAGGTGCTCTGGTTGGATGAGACCAAAATTAAACTTTATGGCCTAAAAGCAAAACTCTATGTGTGGTGGGAAAACTAACATTGCACATCACCCTGAACACACCATGTTGTGGGGAAGCTGGTCAGAGTTGATGGGAAGATGGATGGAGCTAAATACAGGACAATCTTAGAAGAAAACCTGTTAGAGTCTACAAAATACTTCAGACACAAATTTCACTCTATAGATGTGCAAAGCTGGTAGAGACATCCCCAAAAAGACTTGCAGCTGTAATTGCAGCAAAGGGTGGTTCTACAAAGTATTGACTCAGGGGGGCTGAATACAAATGCACGCCACATTTTTCAGATATTTATTTGTAAAAAAATTGGAAAACAATTTATAATTTTCCTTCCACTTCACAATTATGTGCCACTTTGTGCTGGTCTCTCACATAAAATCCCAATACAATACATTTACGTTTTTGGTTGTAACATGACAAAATGTGGAACATTTCAAGGAGTATGAATACTTTTTCAAGGCACTGTAAATACGTTTTGTTTTATTTATTTTTTTATAATTCAAAATGATCAATAAATAAAGAAGTGATGCACAAAATCACTTTACATTCTCTGAGCAGTATGTCTCTTATCTTGAGTATGTGCACTTAACTTGTGTCTTGATATTAGCATCATTAACTGGGATTTAGTATTCATACCACAGTCATGTAATAATCCTCTGGAAATACAGTCTGATAAAATCTACATATTTTCAGCAAGTAATTTCAACCCCAAAAATCTATTAGCCAAATTGAGCATTCCGAGCAAAGCTCTCTAGAATTTGCAGAGAAAGTGTCGAGATAGCTAAGCTTGTTTAATCGCAAGCTCACTTTTAATAAAGGGGGAAAAAATCAATTTTCAGAAAGGCCTTCAACAAAATTAAATTAGTTTCAGTTGATACAATTTACACAGGAATGATTGGGCCCCTGTTTAATTCCGTCTAATTTCTTTAATTGCTAGCGCCGGCCAAACTAACGAGGAAAATAATGGTATCATTTGCATATGTTCTATCCTGGGATTCTTATTTATTTTTAACAGAAGCTGTTGAGTTAATTGCAAGCAATCGCGATGTGGCCCATGTTGACTTAGTGGTGCCGTGATGCACAAAATCTTCCTATTCTATCTGTGAGCTTCTGGATGACATCAAACCATTGAAAGTTTCTGCAAAATTACACCACGAATCATTGCTGGTAAATGAAGCAGAAATAGGACATTTGTTTGTAAGAAATCAAGTAACATTAACTGTGAAATGGGTATTACTCATCAGCAGAATTGAGAATGTAATTTATGATTAGTGTGATAGAGCAGGCTTCTGTACAAGCTTGTTTTAAAAAAAAATCTTGAAATGATTAACATGCAGCCTTTTCAAACATCTGGATCCATATCATATTAGTAGGAGTAGGTCAAGTGAATGACGAGTTTCTTTGTGGAATTATTGGAACAAGTGAATGATGATTAGGAACAGTAAGATAGCGATGACTTTAGTTTCAGGTGGGAATGACTAATAGATTTTGGTTATTCTTTTGAGGCACTATTGTTATTTGTCAAAGGTCCTCACATACATTTCCATTTCCCCAAAAGCAGCATATTTACTACTGGTGGTGTACAAGGCGGCTGTATCTATGACAGCAAAGGGCTAAAGATATATGTTCACTAGAAGGATAGTGTTGATTACACCAAGGACCTGGATATGCCTACTTCTTTGGGTTCCAGTATTAGCTGAAAATGGGCAATATATTTATTAGACATTGACTTTAGGTTAGTGCATGGTGATTAGGGTTGAGGTTCCAGTTTGCTGTTACCATGTGTTTGAGGCAAATCCTCTTCAAAATTTGTGGTCCCAGCAAATTTGTGTGCAGATTCGCCCAAGACAATTTAGCATATTTTTTTCATGTTTTTATGTTGATAGGACCTTTTTTGGTTAAACTTTTTGAAAAGCCTTTGAAAAAAAGTAGGCTTTTGTTTCAGTGGTGGTATTTTGTGGCTTTCATTTATTTTGGGGAAGAGGGGTTCTTGTTTTTATTTTTATGCTGATAGGACATTTTTTTAAGTTTGGGGTGCTTAAAGCAGTAGACTATTTGCTTTTGGGAATGCTTTTTGTTTCCAGCACTTGCATCGTTTTAAAGAAAACAAAAACAAAATGCAAGAAAAGTGTGCACCTAAACCAATGCAAATGATACCCCTTTGGTAAATTAAGACTAGTTAGGTCTGTTATCCCTGGTTAAAACTCTCCTGCTGCTTGTTAAATTTTCAATTCTGTATCCTCTGTAATGTCTTAATTCTAGTAGTAAAAAAAACAAAACAAAAAAAACAGTTTGTGCTGTTTGTCTCTTGTAAATTTTGGTCTAACCTTGCTTGTTAAAATTGTGCTGCTGACCAATTTTACACTGCTGTATCGTTTGCAGTCTCTTAACTCTAGTAAATCCTCTAATGCTGTCCCATTGCCTTTCAGTGTATTGTATTGCAATTTGGTAATGCTAACATTTGCTCTACTGAATCACATGAAGTTTGAATTGTAGTTATAAGGAAATGGGAGCGATACAAAAAAAATCAATTTAGCAAAGGGCTAAAGCTGAACAATTGTTAAATACCGTATATTAAATTTAACTGGTAATATCGTTTTTCTAAAAAGATAAATGACTTACTCATTCCAATCTATCCAGTATTAAAGGTTACAAAATAAAGTATAAAACATAACAGTTGAAGGCAAAGGATAGGCTAACCTCTTAAATATTTGTCTTAGTTATTCTTCACAATGAAGATGTTAGGAACAAAACATATGGTGGGGAGATATAGCAGATGCTCCCTATTTAAAATCACTTACCTAACTAACACAAGAAGAAATTATGTTATGTTCTACCGAAAGTAAGATAAAGCACCTGGCCCATATGGCACCCATCCCTGTGTGCTGGAAAAATTTAGGTTTCCCTCTAGCCAATGCTGAAAGTTAAACTTTACAATTAACACAGAGAGCACTATAGACTTAATAATTCAATTTTTCACCCAGGCATTACTGTAGTGCACCAGTTTAACTTATACTTTATCTTGCCTCATAAACTGGTGTTCTTGGAACATATCTGCATTTGATCTTGTATACACTCCTTACTGGCCTTCACCTTCTGAAAGCTAAATATTTTAAAAAAATGTCAATTTTAAGAAGTTGCTTACAACCACCAATCAGTCTCATCCCAGAATTTTGAAAGTGATTAAAGCAGAGCTCCAGCTCTTTTTTTTTTTTAAACACCCATGTGATGGTCGCACATACACATATATATAGCGGTATGAATAATAAATGTATGTCTTAGTATTCTTTTTCTTTTTAAAGACTTCATTTGCTCTTGTAAGCCCGCTATTATCTCAAGTTTGGGCATCTGAAACCCACTCGTTGCTTCTTCCAGGATACGGCACTCGCGCATTCGCATATCGAAGAAAATGAGGCACACACGAGTACCACAATGCTACAAGCGGAGGATGCCAATTGACTCCTGAGATCGATGAAACTCATATCCCAGGAGCCAATATGTGGCCGCCAGCCAGAAATTATGTACCTCTCCCCGACGAGAAATAAGGTACATATATTGCTGGGAAAAAAAAATGCCTAATGATAAATTGTGCAGTAGTCACGAACGCAGGGGCAAAAAGGTTTAAATGTGGGTGGAACTCTGCTTTAATGATGCAGGAAGCAGAAAGAGAGAGGATATTATATGGCACATATTGTATGTCACAAAGTACTCATCTACTGTTCTCTTACTGACGCTGTTCATAAATTATTTTATAAGTGCCTATAACAAATAAAATTAATTTTATACTCATAAGTTTTCTATTATCACCACATCAGTTGGCTAATTTTCTGGCTTTTATCAATAGACATTGTTATATAGGCCCTACTGACACCTGAGTGCTCAAAGCTCCAAAACACTCAGCTGCCTAAACCCCAAGCATTTCAATGGTGGCTGATCACATATAAGCACCCTGGCACCTGTAGCTCAACCTGATGATTCAGAAGCTAAGTGAGCCCACCTCTAAAAATATTGAGTTCAAGTGTATCCAGTGTACACTACTGCAGAATACAGTACAAAGATGGAGCACTGTTAATAGCATAACATTTGTAGAAATACCCTTTTCTGTTCCACCATCACTGTTCCCGTGTGCATTAAGCCAGGTCTGTAAAGTTTGGTGTAAAAGAACTTAAATGGCCTACTGACCTGAATCCTACTGAACACCTTTAAGATGGGTTGGAATGTTGATTCTGAGCCAGGTCTGTTCATCCAACATCTGTTTTTGACCTAACAAATGCTGTTCAGGCTTACTAGGGCACTTACTAGGCCAAGTTCACACTTGTGCTAAGGCCCGTGTATCATGAATGGGTCATTTCTTTTCTGCATCTCTAGGCTCCAGGTGCTGTGTACAGGCAGCCCATCCAAGTCTATTAGGTCAGAGCAGCTGCACAGACACAGCTGCTTCTCCTAATGTGACAGGTGTGTAGGGTCTGTGAAATTTACCCTTTATATTTGTCCTGTTTATCTTTATCCCCAAGAGTAAAAATAAGATAAAATACCAAATTTTTGGTTGTCACCAGAACAGGAATAGAGGGGAAATCTTCTAATGGGGGGTGACCTTGGTGACAACCAACCATCCATATTCCCACTGCACACGTTCCTGGAGAAAGCTCTAGTATATTTGGAGCTGCAGGAATCACCAGCTGGAGACTGGATTTTACATGACGCTGTGTAGATATTTGCCAGCACACCATGGATTTTTAAGTTGTCCAAACATATTTATTGAAGTATCATCACAAAACAGGAGAGTGCAACGTTTTGGAGTCACACAGCACCCCTTTACATGCATGCACGTGATCACATGCCTGACAAAGGGGTCCTGCGTCATTCCAAAACGTTGTACTCTCCTGTTTTGTGATGTGATAATACTCCAGTAAAGCTGTTTGGACAACTTAAAGAGCCATGGTGTGCTGGCAAATATCTACACTTGGTGGGGGGCGTGTCCAAGGCGCAGATCGAGAAGGCCGCTCGACTTCAGATTTCCCTGCCACATCAGGTTTCTGCCACGGCTCACAGCGCACTAGACAGCCATTTTCAGCCCCAAAAGGAGACACAAATACATGGGAACACGCATGTCCCGTAGAATAAATCAGGCACCGGGGCCATGCCGACTGACGGATTTCTTCATGCAGAAATCCAGGAAGCATCTACAAGATGGCACCCGGGAGAGTGACCACTCTCCTTCTCCTCCTCACACAGAGCCTTTACCTCGATCAGCCCCAGATGATCTCTCTGACATGGAGGACTCCTCACAGCCACAAGATAACCATCCAGCCTCTGGTAAGAGAGACGCAGAATCCCCTGCACACTCTCCACAGAAACTTTCCTCAGCTAAGAAGCATCACTGGGCAGACATTCCTGAGCCAGCAACAGAAAATCCAGCAGAACACAAAGCAACCCTAGCTGCCTTCCCTGCATCAGATGCCCCTGCCTCTGAAAACACAATTAAGGCTATGCTACTATCCCTCCAGGCTGGCCTGCACTATGAGCTGCGCTCCTCAGTATCCCACCTCACCCACAGAATAGATGGCATTGAAGATCACACAGATCACCTAGAATCACAACTAGGAGTGATTATAATACATATAGAGTGATCTCACGCAGAATTACAAATAATCATTCAAACACACAAAGTGCCATGTGCAACCAATGGAAATAGTGTGAGCCTCAAATATAAAAGGACTAAAAAGTCTGAAAATGAAAGTGTTAATGGCTCCAACAAGGAACATCAAAAATAGTGCAAAGTACCAAGTGTTCAATTCATGTGCAAAAAAAAAAAAATTATAAACAAAACATGTGTTAAAAACAATTCACCACAAAAAAGAAAATCAATGTTTTCCAATTTTCCAAGGAGAATAGTTAATATGAGAGAAATGAATGTTCATAAAGTGGTGGACAGTGACATTATAATATTGGGTAAACCAATCAGTGCTTATCAGTGTCCATACATGACTTCATAAATTGTTCCTCTAAAAATTGGCCTCACAGAACTCTCACCTCATCTAATGTATTAAGTCACATGAATGAATAGATCTAGCTCTCCACAGCTTCCCTTTAGATCTTTTCCAGCTCACATACACTTATAATGGGGCCAAGCTTCTCCAGCTATAAGATCCTCCACTGAACCGTTCCAATATACTCTGGTGCATTAATGCAGAAGTGATAGGAAAGAAAGAAGAACAAAGTGCCTCCAATAGTGTAGTTAGGTTTAAAAGGATAGGGTGCGTTTATTAATAACAACAGAGTGGACTCTTACATGCATAATAATAAAAATCAGGCAAGAACAGTTTAAAACCGGCGTTCTCAGCGCTTCCTTACGTCACTTCCGGTGTACGTCGAACTCCAGCCACTACCTACGCGTCACGTCACGTGACTTCATCTGGGGAACCGGACTGGCCATACAGACATTGTTTATATGTGTTAAAACCAGAAATGTTTAAAATTAAAAATTAAAATCCCAAATTAAAAATTGCTGAGAAAACAGTTGAGGTCGAACTCTACGTCAATTCCTCCAGGGGTAAGAGTTTGCATAGTGTGTATCCAGACTCTTTCTGACTTATTGTCCTGACCTTATGACTACCTCTCCATGACTTGTTATATTTTTCAATTCCCCAAAATTGTAACTGTGAAGGGTCTTTATTGTACATTAGAGCAAAATGCCTCGATACACTATGCTTGGGAAAACCGTTTATAATGTTTTGAACATGCTCTTGTATTCTCACTTTAAGGGCTCTCTTTGTTCTGCCTAAATACTGTAAGTGACAGCTACACTGTAGTACATAGACCACTCCCTCGGTGTGGCAGCTAATAAAATCTCTAATCTTAAAGATTGGCCAGTATTGGTGGCTACAAATTTTTTTCTGGAATTTTTGTGCATGTCGGCAGGCGTAACAATTCCTGCAGGGATAGAATCCCTTGTCAGTAAAGAAGGTATATGTTGCTTTGTGGGGTGGTTCCACTACCGATCTAACAATCAGGTCTTTAATTGTAGGTGCTCTTTTATAAATGATGTTAGGCCGATCTGGAAGAATCCTCTTTAGATCTTTATCATTTTTCAAAAAATTCCAATGTCGTTGGATTAATTTGGCTACCTCTTTATGCTGGACATTGTAATCCAGTATCAAACATGGTGCTTTTTGTTCAAATACTTTTTTTGGCTTATTCTGTAGCATCTCTGTCCTATCCATTTCACTCACATATTGTATCTGTTTCCCTATCCAGGAGTCATCATATCCTTTTGTTACAAACCTTGCTCCAATTTGTTTGGCTTGAGTTATGTAGTCTTCTTCTTTTGTGCAGTTTCTTTTAAGTCTTATTAGTTGTCCCTTAGGGATGTTGTATAGCCAAGGTTTGTAATGACAGCTATCGATCAATAAGTGGCTGTTGCTGTCTACATTCTTGAAGAATGTTTTAGTAACAACCTTATCACCTTCTAGACAGATATTCAAGTCCAGGAATTCGATCGATTTCTCATCTATTTTCCATACCAAGCGAATGTTTTTATCATTATCATTCAATTTATTTAGAAAATCTTCAAGTATGTCTCTACTGCCGTTCCAAACAATAATTAGGTCATCAATATACCTTTTACATAAAGTAAGTTCGGCAGGGGTGTCCTCATTAAACATGTGCATTTATTTTCGTCAGAATGCATTTTCGTCCGAATTTCAGGTATTTTCGTTATCGTTTTAACAAACGATAACGAAAGTGCAGAATCCGAAAAACGAAATATCCGACATAAACAAATGCTTTATTTTCGTTTTCGTTGCTACAACAGTTCGATATAGATAGGAGATTCGACATGATGATGACAATAACAATCTGTGTCCATCAAACCTGTGGTCAAATGTGCCTAACCTTAACTCTATTAGTCCAAGATTATTCTACATAGAGAGAAAAGATTCGACGTAGAGAGAAAAGATTCGACGTAGGGGAGAAAGATTCGACGTAGGGGAGAAAAGATTCGACGTAGGGGAGAAAAGATAAATAAAAATAATGATGATGATGAATGTTATTGGCTGATTGTAACCAAAGAGGAGGAGCAGTAAAATAGCTAGAACTAAGTACACGTACTTTGGCTTATGGTGTCTGTTGAAACTTCTAAGAAGATATGACGGAGCAGGTAAACTAAACGGCGTCGTACAGTTTAGCTGCTCCGTCGAATCTTCTTTGAACATTCGACAGACACCATAAGCCTTCAATGACAGATTCGACCTTAATTTGAATTTTCGGACGAATGCAATTTTTAACGAAAAACAAAATAAATAAAAACGAATTTCAGGAGTAAGTAAATAAATTTATTTTTCGGACGAAAACGAAATTCCAAAACGAAATATTTCAGTGTGCACATGTCTAGTCCTCATAGACTGATTTTTCCTCCCATTGTGCCATAAAGGCGTTTGCAACCCCTGGTGCAAATTTGGCACCCATTGCAATTCCTATGGCCTGTTTATAATAATTTTGGTCATGCAAGTAGTTAAATTTCAGTCAAAAATCGAGGCACTTAATCAGGTACTTTCCTTGTTTGCAAATAAGGTTGCTATGGTTTCTGAGGAGCCATTTTGTCACTGAACACGCATCATGATGTTGAACGAGCGTGTATAACAATGCTACATCAGCCGTAGCCAGTAAAGTTCTTCCCTCTAACACTGGTACTGTATCTAATAGTTGTAACAAATGCTTGGTGTCCTTGAGATAAGCTTGGGTATGCTGAACTGCTGGTTGTATAAAATAATCTATATACTGTCCCATTCTTGACGTGAGGGAATCTATCCCATTCACAATGGGCCTACTGGGTGTATTTTCTTTGCTTTTATGGATTTTTGGGACAGATAACCGGAATTCTACATGACTCTGGTATAAGGTATTTGATTCTTTTTTATTCAGGATGTCTTTCTTAATTCCCAAATTGACCAAAAGATTAAATTCCTTCTTGTATTTGATTGTTGGATTTCCCAGTAGTTTTATGTATGTCTCTTCATCTTGTAGTTGTCTATTGAGTTTGCCCTGGTATTGTTCTTTGAATTGTATGACCAACGCTCCCCCTTTGTCCGCTGGTCGTATTACAATATCATTTCTTTCAGTTAAAAGCTTAGTACCTTTCTTTATGTGTATTGGATCTGACATTTTTTTCAATTTAAGAGATTCCAGATCCTGTAGGACTAACTTCTTAAATACATTGATGTGTTGGTTGTCCGATATTTGTGGATTGTACAGAGAGTTTTTACATAACGTACTATGGATCAGTGCAGGAGAGGTGTCCCGAACTGCATTAGATGGTCTAAAGGGGTTATTCATAATATATTTTTTGATGTTGATTTTTCATATATATTTCTGTATTCCTATGTAGGTGTTAAATTTATTGAGATTTTGACAGGGGCATGTTTCAATCCTTTATCTATCACAGCCAATTCATCAGCTGTGATAGATATGCCACTAAGGTTCACGACATTCTCTCCAACTACTCTCTTTTTTGCTTGGAGTCTCTTTCCCGCTCTGTGGCCTCTCTTTGTTCTGGACTGTCTTGTTCTGTCTTCTTGAGTTCGTTTCCTGGGTGATCGATATGGATCTTGCGGTTGTCTCCAGGGAGAGTAATCTCTCCTCTCTCTGTCTAAAAAAGGCCGCTGAGTGTCATATTCCTGTTGGTTCGGGTACTGACGTTAGTCGTTGTAGTATTGATCATGGTAGTCTCTAATTGGATCAAATCTGTTATACGTAGATATGGGGTTTTATGCTGTCCTCCGTAATAATCTTGTTGATAGGGGAGTCCTCTGTTTTCCCTTTGATTTCTCTCATTATGTTGCCAGTTATTGTAGAGTTTCTTAAATGGCTTCTTAAATGGTTTCTTCCATGGTTTCTTTGGAGTTTGATATCCATAATTACCATTATTCCGTTGATCGTTTGGAGGTTGGTATCCATAATTACCAATATTACCAATATTACCAATATTACCAATATTCCGCTGATCATTTGGAGTTCTTCTTGTCTCTGTATATGTATCTTTATCATCTCATCTTGGTGGATTGTATACATGTGATGTCCTGTATTCTGACCTCTCTTTCTGGTGTGGAATAAGTTAAACTAGGTTGTGTTTGTTCTATCTTGCTCTGCCATTTAAAAACTTGGTCCGTTTTGTAATCAGTCATATCTCGTTGACATTTCTTCATTTTACATTGTTGTACTTCCAGATCTTTAGCAATCAAGTCTTTATTCAATTGTGTGGCGAGTTTCTTGAATTCCGTGGACTCCTTGTGAGGTTCTAATTTTAGTTTTATTTCTTCAATGTGTTGTTCCCACCTTAGACGCCTAGGGACAATATTTTCCCTTATGTATCTCTCAAAGGTGTTAGTGTCCCACCAAAGTTTGACTTTTTTTTTCCATATGGTGTCGCAGTTTTCTGACTAAGCTTTCTAAATCCATGTTGCGTGTTTTATTTTGCAGGTTAAATACCTCATCTAAACATCTTACATTTCTATTCTCCATGAATGTAAAAACATCCATCGTAGCTGCAAAGGTGATGTGTTTGAAGTAAATAGGTAAAAAGTGTAAAAATGTCCCTCGCACTGCTCAGCGTAATAGGTGAATGTGTGGAGGCACAAAAATAAATAAATAAATCAAGTGATTAAATAAATTAATCTGCAGCAACACCTATTAGTGTTCACAGTACACAATAATAAAAACAATACATATAAAGTGATCTTGCGCATTACAAATAATCATTCAAACACATAAAGTGCCATGTGCAACCAATGGAAATAGTGTGAGCCTCAAATATAAAAGGACTAAAAAGTCTGAAAATGAAAGTGTTAATGGCTCCAACAAGGAACATCAAAAATAGTGCAAATAAGTAGTACCAAGTGTTCAATTCATGTGCAAAAAACTACAAAAAACAAAACTATAAACAAAACATGTGGTAAAAACAATTCACCACAAAAAAAGAAAATCAATGTTTTCCAATCTTCCAAGGAGAATAGTTAATACGGGAGAAATTAATGTTCATAAAGTGGTGGACAGTGACGGCATAATATTGGGTAAACCAATCAGTAGGAGTGATTATAAAAGCACATGATGAAATGGTGGATGCCCATGACGAACAGACTGACACGATCCATAAACTGCAATTGAAAGTCACAGATTTAAAGGATCGCTCCTGTCGCAATAATTTAAAAGTAAGAGGAATCCCTGAAGCTGTTAAACCACAAGATCTCATACCTTACCTGCAGCAGCTTTTCCTAAAGCTTATCCCAGATCTCAGACCTAGAGATTTACTGATGGATACAGCGCCTAGGATCCCCAAACCAACACATCTACCTGATACAGTCCCCAGAGATGTGCTAACAAGGATCCATTTCTACCACATCAAGGAACACCTTCTCAGAGCAGCCAGACCCTCCCGTGCACTCTCCCTTCCTTATGCGGGGACAGCCTATACCAAGACCTGTTCGCAGCATCCTCAAAGATGAGAAAAGAATACTCCCCTATCACTGTGATTTTGAGTGACCAAACTATTGCTTACCCCTGGGGCTTCCCCACCAAATTGCTGGTCACATATCAGAGCCAACAAATCACCATCACATCCCCTAAGGATGGCTACAAGATGCTTCACAACTGGGGCCTAACACCTACATCACCTACAAGTCGCCCAAGTAACAATATTATCCGTAAATCCTGAAGGGATATGCTAAACAGAAATCACAACATCTATCTGTTCTTTTCATGACCACACGGCCTGCCTACTACCCCTTCTGACAAGTTGTCTAGTTCCTCATTCTCCAGTTGTTTTGAGATCTGGAATGTGGACCAAAATGTTTTAAATTGTTCACCTGTTGGACCCATTTCTGGTTATTACACCCCCCTGGCACGAAGTGTGCTAAACACACAGCCTACTCACTGCAACTGTTTCTATTATTTCTTGTCTTGATTAAGACTGTTTTAGGTATAACCTACTGCTTAACTTAGTACTAACCTGAGTCCAGGTACAGTTCCTCACCCTCTCATGCACCTACAATTCGGTGGTATCTATACCCTACTATTTTGCATTCTTCTAACACCACTATTGCTAATCAATATGTCCATCTGCATTACCACTATCAATGCAAATGACCTTAACAGCCCATTCTAAAGGTCTCAACTATGGCGAGAAGCCATCACCCAAAAATCAGATATATTATGCGTTCAAGAAACGCACTTTATGCAAGACAAAGCTCCCTCATGTCAGCACCACCTTTACCTCCATACTTATTTCACATATGCTACCAAAAAATGAGGGGTGTCATGATAGCAATACATAAATCCCTATCTTTCCAGCTCCGCCACTTAGAAGCTGATCCCTGTGGCAGATTCCTAATCCTAGACGCCCTCTTTGACAACATACCATATGTCATAGCTAACATGTATGCTCCCAATTCTCACCAAAAACTATTTTTCAAAATGATAAGGAAAAACCATCTCATTATTCAAAGGAATACATAATTATATGCAAAGATTTTAATGATACGATTGATAACGCTTTTGACTTTTCCAACCAGCGTAGACAAAGATCCATGGCCCTTTCCACACTTACACAACTAGAAGGGACGGAGAGGGACTTTACCTTCTACTCAGTCGCACAGAAATTGTACTCCAGAATTGACCTTTTCCTGTTACACAAAAATACCCTGCAAACTATTACCCAAGCAGATATAGGCCTAGTAACATGGTTGGACCACGCACCGGTTACGATCAGCATATCGTTTAATCAGATCATTAAACGGTCCAACATCTGGCGCATGAACACCTCTCTTTTATCACAACCTCAGTGTCAGGAAAAGATCAAACAGGAGTTAGAGACATACTTTGCATACAATATAAACTCTGTAACAAACAACGTACTACTCTGGAACTCCCACAAAGCCTTTATGAGTGGTGACTTCATTAAGCTTGGGGCCCATGAGAAACGCAGGAGAAACAATCACCTCCTTGATCAGATAGGCAAATTAGAACCGAAAAACAAAACCTCCCCTTTAAATGTGAATACTTTTATTGGCACATGTTAAAATACAAAAGCAGACGTGTTTCGGCACACTGCCTTGATCACTGCACACAATTAAAATGAGAAGCATAATATATATAGAGTACAAAAAGGGGAGGAAAGGAACCCCACCCACCGGATGTGCAATAATCCAATTAAAGTTAAGAGTACATTGAATTGTCCAAACGGTGGGGAGGGGGGCTTGAGAAAAGAGAAATATGTACTGCAAATCAGAACATCAATAGGAAACAACAAAAACAAAAAAAAGAAGGGAAATAGATAGTAAGAGTAAAAAAAAAAATATATATATATATATATACACACAGTTGCAATAAAAAGTATGTGAACCCTTTTGGAATGATATGGATTTCTGCACAAATTGGTCATAAAATGTGATCTGATCTTCATCTAAGCCACAACAATAGACAATCACAGTCTGCTTAAACTAATAACACACAAAGAATTAAATGTTACCATGTTTTTATTGAACACACCATGTAAGCATTCAGAGTGCAAGTTGAAAAAGTATGTGAGCCCTTGGATCTAATAACTGGTTGAACCTCCTTTGGCAGCAATAACTTCAACCAAACGTTTCCTGTAGTTGCAGATCAGACGTGCACAATGGTCAGGAGTAATTCTTGACCATTCCTCTTTACAGAACTGTTTCAGTTCAGCAATATTCTTGGGATGTCTGGTGTGAATCGCTTTCTTGAGGTCATGCCACAGCATCTCAATCGGGTTGAGGTCAGGACTCTGACTGGGCCACTCCAGAAGGCGTATTTTCTTCTGTTTAAGCCATTCTGTTGTTGATTTACTTCTATGCTTTGGATCGTTGTCCTGTTGCAACACCCATCTTCTGTTGAGCTTCAGCTGGTGGACAGATGGCCTTAAGTTCTCCTGCAAAATGTGTTGATAAACTTGGGAATTCATTTTTCCTTCGATGATAGCAATCCGTCCAGGCCCTGACGCCACCACCACCATACTTCACAGTTGTGATGAGGTTTTGATGTTGGTGTGCTATGCCTCTTTTTCTCCACACATAGTGTTGTGTGTTTCTTCCAAACAACTCAACTTTGGTTTCATCTGTC
Organism: Aquarana catesbeiana; assembly: GCF_042186555.1. Classification (NCBI taxonomy): domain Eukaryota; kingdom Metazoa; phylum Chordata; class Amphibia; order Anura; family Ranidae; genus Aquarana; species Aquarana catesbeiana. Next base: position 636,954,862 of record NC_133326.1, read on the forward strand.
CACAGAATATTTTGCCAGTACTGCTGTGGAACATCCAGGTGCTCTTGTGCAAACTG